>NC_041384.1:627671178-627766319 GCF_002162155.2 Triticum dicoccoides | reverse complement strand
AATGGGCTTTATGGGCCCTAGTGGAGAGAGAGAGGGGCGGCCAGGGTGGGCCGCACGCCCCCTCGCCCTCTGGTCCGAATTGGACTAGGAGAAGGGGGGCGGCGCCCCCCTTTCCTTCTCCCTCTCCCCCTTCCTTTCCCCCTCCTAGTAGGAGTAGGAAAGAGGGGAGTCCTACTCCTACTAGGAGGAGGACTCCTCCTCCTTGGCGCGCCCAAGGGCCGGCCGGCCTCCCCCCTTGCTCCTTTATATACGGGGGCAGGGGGGCACCTCTAGACACACAAGTTGATCTTCAAGATCGTTCTCTTAGCTGTGTGCGGTGCCCCCCTCCACCATAGTCCTCGATAATATTTTAGTGGTGCTTAGGCGAAGCCCTGCGAAAGTAGAACATCAAGATCGTCACCACGCCGTCGTGCTGACGGAACTCTTCCCCGACACTTTGCTGGATCAGAGTCCGAGGATCGTCATCGAGCTGAACGTGCGCTAGAACTCGGAGGTGCTGTAGTTTCGGTGCTTGATCGGTCGGGCCATGAAGACGTACGACTACATCAACCGCGTTGTCATAATGCTTCCGTTGTCGGTCTACGAGGGTACATAGATTACACTCTCCCCTCTCATTGCTATGCATCACCATGATCTTGCGTGTGCATAGGAATTTTTTTGAAATTACTACGTTCCCCAACAGTGGCATCCGAGCCTAGGTTTTATGCGTTGATGTTATGCACGAGTAGGACACAAGTGAGTTGTGGGTGATATAAGTCATACTGCTTACCATCATGTCACACTTTGGTTCAGCGGTATTGTTGGATGAAGCAACCCGGACCGACATTACGCGTACGCTTACGCGAGACTGGTTCTACCGACGTGCTTTGCACACAGGTGGCTGGCGGGTGTCAGTTTCTCCAACTTTAGTTGAACCGAGTGTGGCTACGCCCGGTCCTTGCGAAGGTTAAAACATCACCAACTTAACAAACTATCGTTGTGGTTTTGATGCGTAGGTAAGAACGGTTCTTGCTTAGCTCGTAGCAGCCACGTAAAACTTGCAACAGCAAAGTAGAGGACGTCTAACTTGTTTTTGCAGGGCATGTTGTGATGTGATATGGTCAAGACGTGATGAGATATAAGTTGTTGTATGAGATGATCATGTTTTGTTGAAGTTGCTGGCAACAGGCAAAAACCTTATGGTTATCTCTCTATTGCATAAGATGCAAGCACCAAATAATTGCTTTACTTTATCGCTATGCGATAGCAATAGTTGCAAGAGCAATTGTTGGCGAGACAACCATGTGACGACACATTGATATAGATCAAGATGATGGAGATCATGGTGTCATGCCGGTGACAATAGATATCATGACGGTACTTTGGAGATGGAGATCAAAGGCGCAAGATGATCATGGCCATATCATGTCACATATTTTTATTGCATGTGATGTTTATCATTTATACATCTTATTTTGCTTAGTTCGACGGTAGCTTTATAAGATGATCTCTCACTAAATTATCAAGGTTTTAGTGTTCTCCCTGAGTATGCACCGTTGCGAAAGTTCTTCGTGCTGAGACACCACATGATGATCGGGTGTGATAGGCTCTATGTTCAAATACAACGGGTGCAAAACAGTTGCACACGCGGAATACTCAGGTTAAACTTGACGAGCCTAGCATATAACAGATATGGCCTCGGAACACGGAGACCGAAAGGTCGAGCGTGAATCATATAGTAGATATGATCAACATAGTGATGTTCACCATTGAAACTACTCCATCTCACGTGATGATCGGACATGGTTTAGTTAATATGGATCGCGTGATCACTTAGAAGATTAGAGGGATGTCTATCTAAGTGGGAGTTCTTAAGTAATATGATTAATTGAACTTTAATTTATCATGAACTTAGTCCTGGTAGTATTAGCATATCTATGTTGTAGATCAATAGCTCACGATGTTGCTCCCTGTTTATTTTTGATATGTTCCTAGAGAAAACTAAGTTGAAAGATGTTAGTAGCAATGATGCGGATTGTATCCGTGATTCGAGGATTATCCTCATTGCTGCACAGAAGAATTATGTCCTTGATGCACCGCTAGGTGACAGACCTATTACAGGAGCAGATGCAGACGTTATGAACGTTTGGCTAGCTCAATATGATGACTACTTGATAGTTTAGTGCACCATGCTTAACGGCTTAGAATCGGGACTTCAAAGACGTTTTGAACGCCATGGACCATATGAGATGTTCCAGGAGTTGAAGTTAATATTTCAAGCAAATACCCGAGTTGAGAGATATGAAGTTTCCAACAAGTTCTATAGCCAAAAGATGCAGGAGAATAGCTCAAGCAGTGAGCATGTGCTCAGATTATCTGGGTACTACAATCGCTTGAATCAAGTGGGAGTTAATCTTCCAGATAAAATAGTGATTGACAGAATTCTCTAGTCACCATCACCAAGTTAGTAGAACTTCGTGATGAACTATAATATGCAAGGGATGACAAAAACAATTCCCAAGCTTTTCACGATGCTAAAATAGGCGAAGGTAGAAATCAAGAAAAACATCAAGTGTTGATGGTTGACAAGACCACTAGTTTCAAGAGAAAGGGCAAAGGGAAGAAGGGGAACTTCAAGAAGAACAGCAAGCAAGTTGCTGCTCAAGTGAAGAAGCCCAAGTCTGGTCCTAAGCCTGAGACTAAGTGCTTCTACTGCAAAGGGACTGGTCACTGGAAGTGGAACTGCCCCAAGTATTTGGCGGATAAGAAGGATGGCAAAGTGAACAAAGGTATATTTGATATACAGATTATTGATGTGTAGTTTACTAGTGTTCGTAGCAACCCCTCGGTATTTGATACTGGTTCAGTTGCTAAGAGTAGTAATTCGAAACAGGAGTTGCAGAATGAACATAGACTAGTTAAGGGTGAAGTGATGATGTGTGTTGGAAGTGGTTCCAAGATTGATATGATCATCATCGCACACTCCCTATTCTTTTGCGATTAGTGTTGAACCTAAATAAGTGTTATTTGGTGTTTGTGTTGAGCATGAATATGATTTGATCATGTTTATTGCAATACGGTTATTCATTTAAGTAAGAGAATAAATTGTTGTTCTGTTTACATGAATAAAACCTTATATGGTTACACACCCAATGAAAATGGTTCATTGGATCTCGATCGTAGTGATACACATATTCATAATATTGAAACCAAAAGATGCAAAGTTAATAATGATGGTGCAATTTATTTGTGGCACTGCCGTTTAGGTCATATTGGTGTAAAGCGCATGAAGAAAATCCATGCTGATGGCCTTTTGGAATCACTTGATTATGAATCAGTTGATGCTTGCGAACCATGCCTCATGGGCAAGATACTAAGACTCCGTTCTCCAGAACAATGGAGAGAGCAACAGATTTGTTGGAAATCATACATACTAATGTATGTGGTCCAATGAATATTGAGGCTCGTGGCAGGTATCATTATTTTCTGATCTTCACAGATGATTTGAGCAGATATGAGTATATCTACTTGATGAAACACAAGTCCAAAACATTTGAAAAGTTCAAAGAATTTCAGAGTAAAGTGGAGAATCATCGTAACAAAAATGAAAGTTTCTACGATATGATCGCAGAAGTAAAATATTTGAGTTACGAGTTTGGCCTTCAGTTAAAAACAATGCGAAATAGTTTCACTACTCACGCCACCTGGAACACCACAACATAATGGTGTGTCTGAACGTCATAACCGTACTTTATTAGATATGGTGCGATCTATGATGTCTCTTATCGATCTACCACTATCGTTTTGGGGTTATGCATTAGAGACAGCTGCATTCACGTTAAATAGGGCACCATCTAAATCCGTTGAGACGACACCGTATGAACTATGGTTTGGCAAGAAACCTAAGCTGTCATTTCTTAAAGTTTGAGGTTGCAATGCTTGTTTGAAAAAGTTTCAACCTGATAAGCTCTAACCCAAATCGGAGAAGTGCGTCTTCATAGGATACCCAAAAGAAAATGTTGGGTACACCTTCTATCACAGATCCGAAGGCAATATATTCGTTGCTTTGAATGGATCCTTTCTAGAAAAGGAGTTTATCTTGAAAGAAGTGAGTGGGAGGAAAGTAGAACTTGATGAGGTAACTGTACCTGCTCCCTTATTGGAAAGTAATTCATCACAGAAATCTGTTCTTGTGACTACTACACCGATTAGTGAGGAAGCTAATGATGATGATCATGTAACTTCAGATCAAGTTACTACCGAACCTCGTAGGTAAACCAGAATGAGATCCGCACCAGAGTGGTACAGTAATCCTGTTCTGGAGGTCATGTTACTTGACCATGACGAGCCTACGAACTATGAGGAAGCGATGATGAGCCCAGATTCCGCGAAATGGCTTGAGGCCATGAAATCTGAGATGAGATCCATGTATGAGAACAAAGTATGCACTTTGATTGAATTGCCCAATGATCGGCGAGCCATTGAGATTAAATGGATCTTCAAGAGGAAGACAGACGCTGATAGTAGTGTTACTATCTACAAAGCTAGAATTGTCGCAAAAAGGTTTTCGACAAGTTCAAGGTGTTGACTAAGATGAGAGTTTCACACTCGTATCTATGCTTAAGTCTGTCCGAATCATGTTAGCAATTGCCGCATTTTATGAAATCTGGCAGATGGATAAACAAAACTGCATTCCTTAATGGATTTATTAAAGAAGAGTTGTATATTATGCAACCAGAAGGTTTTGTCAATCCTAAAGGTACTAACAAAATATGCAAGCTCCAGCGATCCATCTATGGACTGGTGCAAGCATCTCAGAGTTGGAATATACGCTTTGATAAGTTGATCAAAGCATATAGTTTCATACAGACTTGCGGTGAAGCCTGTATTTACGAGAAAGTGAGTGGGAGCAGTACAACATTTCTGATAAGTATATGTGAAAGACATATTGTTGATCGGAGATAATGTAGAATTATTCTGCAAAGCATAAAGGAATATTTGAAAGGAGTTTTTCAAAGAAAGACCTCGGTGAAGCTGCTTACATATTGAGCATCAATATCTATAGAGATAGATCAAAACGCTTGATAAGTTTTTCAATGAGTACATACCTTGACGAGATTTTGAAGTAGTTCAAAATGGAACAGTCAAAGAAGGAGTTCTTGCCTGTGTTACAAAGGTGTGAAGTTGAGTAAGACTCAAAACCCGAAGACGTCAAAAGATAGAGAGAGAATGAAAGTCATTCCCTATGCCTCAGCCATAGGTTCTATAAAGTATGCCATGCTGTGTACCAGACCTATTGTATACCCTGCCCTGAGTTTGGCAAGGGAGTACAATAGTGATCTAGGAGTAGATCACTGGACATTGGTCAAAATTATCCTTAGTGGAATAAGGATATGTTTCTCGATTATGGAGGTGACAAAAGGTTCGTCGTAAAGGGTTATGTCGATGCAAGTTTTGACACTGATCCAGATGACTCTAAGTCTCAATCTGAATACATATTGAAAGTGGGAGCAATTAGCTAGAGTAGCTCCATGCAGAGCATTGTTGACATAGAAATTTCCAAAATACTTACGGATCTGAATGTGGCAGACCCGTTGACTAAACTTCTCTCACAAGAAAAACATGATCACACCTCAGTACTCTTTGGGTGTTAATCACATAGCGATGTGAACTAGATTATTGACTCTAGTAAACCCTTTGGGTGTTGGTCACATGTCGATGTGAACTAGATTATTGACTCTAGTGCAAGTGGGAGACTGAAGGAAATATGCCCTAGAGGCAATAATAAAGTTATTATTTATTTCCTTATATCATGATAAATGTTTATTATTCATGCTAGAATTGTATTAATCGGAAACATAATACATGTGTGAATACATAGACAAACAGAGTGTCACTAGTATGCCTCTACTTGACTAGCTCATTGATCAAAGATGGTTATGTTTCCTAACCATAGAAATGAGTTGTCATTTGATTAATGGGATCACATCATTAGGAGAATGATGTGATTGACATGACCCATTCCATTAGCTTAGCACCCGATCGTTTAGTATGTTGCTATTGCTTTCTTCATGACTTATACATGTTCCTATGACTATGAGATTATGCAACTCCTGTTTGCCGGAGGAACACTTTGTGTGCTACCAAACGTCACAACGTAACTGGGTGATTATAAAGGAGCTCTACAGGTGTCTCCAAAGGTACATGTTGGGTTGGCGTATTTCGAGATTAGGATTTGTCACTCCGATTGTCGGAGAGGTATCTCTGGGCCCTCTCAGTAATGCACATCACATAAACCTTGCAAGCATTGTAACTAATGAGTTAGTTGTGAGATGATGTATTACGAAACGAGTAAAGAGACTTTCCAGTAACGAGATTGAACTAGGTATTGAGATACCGACGATCGAATCTCGGGAAAGTAACATACCGATGACAAAGGGAACAAAGTATGTTGTTATGCGGTCTGACCGATAAAAGATCTTCGTAGAATATGTGGGAGCCAATATGAGCATCTAGGTTCCGCTATTGGTTATTGACCGAAGACATGTCTCGGTCATGTCTACATTGTTCTCGAACCCGTAGGGTCCGCACGCTTAACGTTACGATGACAGTTTCATTATGAGTTTATATATTTTGATGTACCGAAGTTTGTTCGAAGTCCCGGATGTGAACACAGACATGACGAGGAGTCTTGAAATGATCGAGACATAAATATTGATATATTGGACGGCTATATTCGGACACCGGAAGTGTTCCGGGTGATTTCGGAGAAAACCGGAGTGCCGGAGGGTTACCGGAACCCCCCTGGGAGAAGTAATGGGCTTTATGGTCCCTAGTGGAGAGAGAGAGGGGCGGCCAGGGTGGGCCGCACGCCCCCTCCCCCTCTGGTCTAAATTGGACTAGGAGAAGGGGGGCGGCGCCCCCTTTCCTTCTCCCTCTCCCCCTTCCTTTCCCCCTCCTAGTAGGGGTAGGAAAGAGGGGAGTCCTACTCCTACTAGGAGGAGGAGGACTTCTCCTTGGCGCGCCCAAGGGCCGGCCGGCCTCCCCCCTTGCTCCTTTATATACGGGGGCAGGGGGGCACCTCTAGACACACAAGTTGATCTTCAAGATCGTTCTCTTAGCCGTGTGCGGTGCCCCCTCCACCATAGTCCTCGATAATATTGTAGTGGTGCTTAGGCGAAGCCCTGCGACAGTAGAACATCAAGATCGTCACCACGTCATCATGCTGATGGAACTCTTCCCCGACACTTTGCTGGATCGGAGTCCGGGGATCGTCATCGAGCTGAACATGTGCTAGAACTCGGAGGTGCCGTAGTTTCGGTGCTTGATCGGTCGGGCCGTGAAGACGTACGACTACATCAACCGCGTTGTCATAACGCTTCCGCTATCGGTATACGAGGGTACTTAGATTACACTCTCCTCTCTCGTTGCTATGCATCACCATGATCTTGCGTGGGTGTAGGAATTTTTTTAAAATTACTACGTTCCCCAGCACTACCAATACCAAACTAACTTATTATCTTTTTACTCCTGGCCCTAGTGTTCATCTGGTAGAAAATCTTAAAGAGGACCAGCTCCCGCTCCTTCTCTTGCTCCAGGTCCCCGAGGTGGTACTGGTGCATCACCCAGTTGGTCCTCTGCTGGTCGAAGTTCTTGTTCGTGTGCAGCACCAGAACCTTTTTTGCTGCCCGTCTGCCGGCTGTTGACCATCACCGGCAAGGTATTGCCAGTCTTGTGCCACATCGCGTGCATGCCGCACTCCGACTGTATCTTGCGATGCGTCCACGCGCCCCTTTTGAACGCCCTGGAATTGCGCTGGAAGAAATGCTTCCTTAGGCCACTCAGTGTGATACCTGCAGTATTGTGGAATACAGGTTTTAGTGTACCTAGTTGGCATTTTCATAACATCTTTGGCATGTTGCAGTCACTTGTTTCACTTTTTATTAACTGTCAAATTGTAATTGCTTCACCAGGTGTGCGTCTAAAAAGAAAAATATAGCTATAAACAAAGGAATATGTTTGTGCAAGTAGACGGCCGATCGGTGTCTTACTTGGAAGTTTCTCAGGTTGGGTGTAACATATGCCGTGCTCGCTGTCGATGGTTGGTATGAACAAATCGATGAGAGACTGAAATCTCGCACTGTCAGCACTCACTTTGGCCTCAAGGTGGTCGATCAGCTCCTGATCCGTGGGATCGAACTTGACGCCAGCCGGCAGCACGGGCCAATCCTTCTTCAACTTGCATCGGTAACTCCGGTTATATGGTACTCAATGTATGATCAATCGACTGTTTTAAGTGAATGATGAAAGATTTCGAAAGATAAGTGGTACTCCAAATCTGAAGTCCAGAATACCCGAACACGCCGCCGGGATTCTTGTGTCACCTCACGCGCAGCATGTTGTCACATCAATTCAATGTGTGGACATGATGAATAATTTGACTGACGTATACTAGTACATCTACTGTACTACTTACTAGTCGTATTTAGTGTCACGATTTATACATAGGTTTAACTAACATGTACGCACTTGAAGCCTAACTGATATATATGGCTTCTGCACAGCATCTCCATCATCATTATTAGTACATCCTACGCAGGTGAGTTAGGATGCACTTGATCCCAGGAAGGTATCTATCCTTCAAACCAGAGGAGTGCTTCAAACTAACAACAGTACATAGTATCCAACAAAAGAGGGTCGTGCTATAGCAGCAGAATACATGGCTCAGTCTAGATATCAGCACGAATCAAGTTGTGCATATTTGCTGTTGGCATGAACCACATCGCCGCATGTCGGGTTTGCAAAAGCCATCCATCGCATGGAAGCTTGATGCCTTTCACACACTGAAGATTATCTGGCAACAAGCTGTGTCGACGAATCTTTGGATATGGTGATTCATGAAACCCATGGTATGATGTGTAAACACAGCCCCCCTCGCGAATGGAAGTTGCATAGCACAGTAATCATCGCTGGTGATACGACCGATGATTGGTTGGATGATTGGATAATTGAGCCCAAGGAACAAGGAGTGGTTGCCGAGGCTGTAAACCCGCCTCTAGTTGAATACGCCTGGCCCAACGGAGCTGGGATCTTTCTCGAACACGAAGCAGCCATAGCCATCAGTGTCATGAACGCCCCACGCATTGTACTGCATGTGGTTTGATGTAATGGTTTGGTCAATTTGGTACGTGTGAATGAGCATCAAATGACCGCCGTCAGCTGAACAAGCGATAAACCACCACCCATCGGCTGGTATGATTCCAGGTCCTGGAATCATGAAGGCCAACGCATTTGCGTCTGCTGCAACAATTCAAATTGGAGAACAAAAGGACAAAAATAAACAATCATGTTCAGAGTATGTGTGGAATTAAGATTATTATAACAGTGACACATATCATAGACAGAGAATTGCAATGTCGTGGTCATAATCATACCCCAAGTTAAAAAAATAAGCCAATGGCTTTCATATTCTAGCAATATGTCATGGTTCGAACATCATGTAACAATGAGAGGAAAACAACTATGACAGCGCCTACTCATATTCTACCATAGCACTTACTACTACTGTTCTCATATCAACTCTAAGCAATAACATGCGTTGTTATAAAAATCTTGTAAACGAGAGTAACATATAGCAATCATGATGTTATGCTCATAATATGTATTCTAACAATCATTAGATGCCAATTGTTCTCATATCAACTCTAACAATAACATGTGTGGTCATAAAAATCTAGGAAATGAGAGGAACATATAGCAATGATGTGGTTATAGACATGCTATGCATTCTAAATTTGTAACAAATGAACAGGCAGTTGTATTCATAAGGTAAAGATGAGATGAGATATAACAATTACACGATGGTAGATTCCACCAATATAGGTAGCCAATATGTGCGTCGACCGCGTAAACGATGCCATCGTGCACTATAGCATCAGACAGAAATGTTTCCTCAACAGGATTGATGATGAGACATAACCATGTATGGCGACCGGACTCCAGATAGACTAATCCCTTGTTGAACAAGGCAATGAGCTTGTAATCCATGTAGTCTTCTGATGGTGTGGGCACTTCGCAGATTACAACTTTTTGCAAACAGAGGTCGAGCCAAAAGCTTGACGCGTCTCGTGTGTAGTAGGAAGGAGTTTCCGGCGGGCCGCGAGGCTCGATGGCGGCGGTATCCAACGATGGAAGGGTGATCTCTCGCTGGGTGTAGATATCCACGAGACGCCACGGAGTACCGGTGTGGTGGATGAGGACGATCCAGTTGGCCTTCATGCCCGCCCAGTAGTGGCCGCGCATGAAGGACAGGTGGACGGGTAGTGGTAGCATGTCGAGGGGAACCACGGCAACCTCCGTAGGATCGTCAAGTCGGTGTTTGGGCCACCTGTGAGGATCTGGCATCATCAAGCATGGTGTCTTGAAAAGAGCCGGCCGGTTGTAGATGAGTAGACGGTACAAAGACACCGAGCATGTGGCCATACGGACGGTGCTGAGTAGGTCCATACGACTACAGATCTGCTCCAAGAGAACATCGGGGAGGGAATTCCAATCACGGCTCTGCGTGTTAGTTGGTTCTGCCATTGGGGTTTTTGGTGCCTGCGAGCCAGCGGGGAAGTGGATTCGGGCGGGCGAGCGAAGAAGCTTCTCCTCGTGTGGCCGAGTAGTGAGTGGGGGGATATGGTACGCGTGAGCTACCAAGGAAGATGGCGCGGGCGGGCGAGCACTGAGCGGGGGTAAATGGTGTGCGGCCGACGATGGGGAAGAGAGGAGAAAGAAGAGTGGAAGACGGGGAAGAAAGTGCATTCAATCTCAATTCTACTACTCCCTCCGTCTAGGTGTGTAAGTCACCTTACGAAAACCAAATAATCCCAAAACACTTAGGCACCGTACATTAACTCCCTTCTCGTTTTTTGTTTTGTGGCATATCAACCAATAAGATATGTGGGTTGTGCATGCTTTCAATGACTTGAGACTACCAAACATAACCGACTGATTTAGTAACACCAACACGCTGGTTCAGCTTATTAATTACGTGTCCCATCTGCTGCAGTGTGTATTGTCACTTCACTGCGAAGACTAGTTGAATAGTTCTCTCTGACCGAGATGGGGAATAAATGGACCGCGAGGACTTCCTTTCTACAGTATCCCTATGCCTCTATGCTCACTTCACTCATTTTGCTTCGTACCTAGTCACTTGTTGAAATCTATGGCCAAATGGACATGTCAATGGGAGGGAGTAAGCCCCATGCATGCATGCAACATGCAAAACTCACACATACACATGGACGCACGCAACACTCATGCACCCATGCGGCACACAGCACACGACGCAACACACACGCTCACGCTCAAGTGCTCAACCTACTCCCTACGTCCGTGAAAGACTATACATTTAGAGATTTACACATTGACCAGGGCATAATTAATGCCCAAAAGTAGTAGACTTATGTGTGCATGCGACCAATGAGATAAGAAGATTAAATGAAGGACGTTGCATGCTGTAATTAAGGATAGACATGTAGCCTATACCTACAGCACAAGTTGGTGCATTAGTCAATGAATATCGATTTAGATTAAAGGGTAAACACATTGGAAGTGTAGATGTACATCATGTAGTACACTCTTTGTTGGAAGACCAAGGGAGGACACGTGCATGCACTCACATACACAGCCAGGGCGGTTCGCGTGCAAGGGTTGGACTCCTGTCGCGCCTGCGTAAAGTTTTGTTTAACTGATTTCTTTGCTCTGCCAACTGACAGGTGGGACCCAGAAACCAGGTGACAATTTAGCCAGTCAACAAAGTGCCACGTCGACTATGTGGCCGGTCAGTAGGGTGCAATACAGTGCTCTACGATGAGCTAGTGATCGCGTAATCGCCGCAAAACTATATATAGTGACCATAAAGAGCGTACTGTTACATACGTTGACCGCCAGTGTATTTTTCTCGTTTCAAATTAAGCCATATTAATCGGAAAGGACGCGGTATGGACTACTACTACTACTAGTACTAGTACTGCTTTGATGTGTCCCGTCAACTCGCCGAACGAGGAGACGCTTGCTTACTACGCCTCTCCCTCGCCCACGCGCGTAGTGGTTCGCAGGACGAGGAGATTGTTTTGACTACAGCGCCCTCTCCCTCACCCTCGCCCTCGCGGTGGACGTGCAGTAGTTCAATCGGTGTCGGATTGCCAGAAGCATATTGTACTGTAGTATCATCATTGTTGGACCTTTCGAAGAGGCGAAGAGCCAAGTGCAAGGTTCACACGAGTACGAACTGTTGAACCTCCCGAAGAGGCAAAGAGCCAAGCGCAATGTTTTATAGGAGTTGTCGTCCTAGTAGGAGTGTACTAGTACAACTATAGTGAACGATGCTACTGTATGATGCCGCCATGTCACGTATATCCAAAGCTGTTCCATCTTTTTTTTCAAAGAGCATGTTGGAGCCCGTGCAACAACCACACAAGTTGCACGTACACATAACACATTTACTAGTAATAAATTCTAAAGGGCAAATGCCAGTATGCCACACAATATCATCTCCAACTCATGTGATAAATTTGTGCACGACTAGTCTACATATATTCACAGCCCTACCATTCACAATTACCATACTCCACTTACACGTTATAGATGGGCTACATGTCCTCCTCTAGGTTCCAGTCCCAGGTGTTCTTCATGGATGGCACGATCCATAGCGGTGGGTAACAAGAATCATTGTCGCAACTTTCTAGTCCGGTTCCACACGATGGAGACTCATCCAAGCTGAAGTGGCATAAATCAGGGATAGCATGTTCCAGCATGTCGTTCATCCGGCGGTGCGCACTGAAGACACAACCATGCTTCATGAATGGCAGTCCTTCCTTGTCATGCACGGAAGGTGGCATCCGCTTCATAATGGGGTAGCTGTCCCCAATGAAAAGCGAGTACTCCCCAAGAGTGTTCCTCGGCATCCACGTAGCATCACGGGGGTCGAACTCGGCGCCGTTCATCTGGTACACGCGGCATCCCAGATTTGGACACATGGTGACGTACATAGTCAAGGTCCATGGATAATAATGTTGTGCTCAAATGTGGCGGTCAGTAATACTGTGCAGCAAATAGTACTACTCCGGTATAGAGGAAGTAAAATAACCGGCTTATTATATATAGCCACTCTTGGCTACATGGATGAGATAGTAAGACATGGAAAAACAAAAATGGTGACAGCTAGTGGGTTCAAGTCTTCAAGGGCCTAGCTAGCTATACGCGTCCTCCAAGGTAAAAAGTACTCCTACTAGTACTACAAAGTATACTACTAGTACAACAATGAAAGAGAAGGCGAGAGGGTTAAAAAATGGAATACCTGGGTAGATGGTGACGGTCCGATCATGGTAGATTATGTGACCATGTTGCACATTAGTGGTACCATGGGTAACGACTGCTAAGATAGTTGATCCCAATATGCCAAAGTCAGCTACAAGGTTCCAGGTTAGACTGAATCGCAGATGCAAATGCACATCCAGGATCGGCGATCTTATTTTGATCGGGGGATGACTGGTCCCTGCAAAATAATGGAGTACTGTTAGGGATGCAAATGATGGTTTGTGCATTCTGTTTGTAATCTCCCGTACCGTAGGATGTCAACCAGATGAAACAAGTCCCCTGGCTTGTCACCGCGAAGATGCGGCCTAGATGGTGCACGACGTCTTCGAACGTGTAGGGGTACAAATCTGCCGCCGCCAACATGCGCCAGCCTCTGCCGTTATTGCCTCCTACATTGATGGCAATCCTTATGACGAACACCGCGATGAGATAGTAATCGTCGTAGCCTCGTCGCTTTGTCGGCGGGTCCGCAATTGCTATCTTCTTCAATCTCATGTAGGCATCATCATACATATTCTTGCCCAGCCAGTCCGGAAGGCCGATCCCAATGGTGGAGAAGGGGTCTACTGGAACGGCCGCACTGCTGTGGATGTTGTGCAAAATGATGGTGGTATCCGGCCGGAGGTATGCAAGCCAATCTTCGTTGGCACCGACCCAGACCTATATATAAGACGGTGGGCAGCGGAGAAATTACGGGATGGAAATGGAATAACTATGTTCTACATGATCAAACTCCATTACTGACCTGCTCATCGAACAAAATCCGACTACCTCTCAACGTCGGCAACTCTAGCGGAGTCAACGTGCAACCATGGCCAGGGAGCGGTGGACTGTTCAAAGGATTGTCCCATAGAGGAACCTTCTCCTCGAGGATGCATGGAAGACCAACAAGCATGGCCTGTTTAAGCAGCGTCTTGAAAAAGTTGGTGCAGGAAGCACCGAGTCTTGCAGCGATGAGGACGTCAGAGCGGCGTGCGATTTCTCCCATAGGATCATCGTCCAAGGTCTCCTAGCCCCGACGAGGAGGAGAACCGCCTGGCGAATCCATGGGAGCAGCGACGAACTGCCTTCTCTTCGGGGGGAGGGGAACTGGCGAGGAGGAGATAAGAGCGTAGTAACCGCAGGGCCTCGTCCCTTCCAACTGTAGATCGTTCCTCAGCGAAGGGGTGAGGCTATTATTTACTACTAGTAATCCCTCCGATTCTTTTTACTCTGCGCATAAAGAGCAGACCCGAATACCAAGGCAGGGGCTCGCTGCATGCTTTCTGGAGGGAAATACCCCTGGCGCATGGATGGGAGGAGTTAGCAGCTATAAATGCCCCATGCAGCCCATTGGATGTCCGCCCGCATTCTCCTCTCTCTGCATGCTGCATGGATGTCTCCCTCTCTCTCACATGACTGCATGCGGTGGTGCTGGCCTATGAGAAGCTCGCGTGGAGATAGCAATCTTCTCTCCAGAAGTGATTTTATTGAAAGAAAGGGATTATGGAACGTTATGGGATTGCATTATACTGTAAATAATAGCACTAGTAAGAAATTTTTGGCACTAGGTAGTAGTTTTTGGCGTGGATTAAGAAATTTTGGGTATGTTTTTGCCATTTTTTGTACACGCCAACTAGTGTCAAAAAACGTCTTACATTATGTGACGGAGGAGTACGTACTTGTACTGTAGCAGTACTAGTACTACTTTTCTCAACTAGTAGTGCGATGTATTGTACTTCTAGTATAGTCTTGTATAGTGCACCAGTTTTGAACTCTTGAATCTCAGGGCCAAGGAGCTACAGTTGGAAGTGGAGGGTACTACTGTTCTCTAGAACCATCGCTGTACTATCAATGCAGGGGAAGTACACCTGCGTAGTGGCCTAGTGGGTAATCTGGTGCTCTATTCAGCCGCTCCTCTCACATAGCTGGCCTACTCAGTCGCTCCTCTCACGCACACACTAGCAGCCTATTTATCAGCGACGGTTACTGCGGGGGCAGAACATTTGAGTTATTTGATACAGCAAGACTAGGCTTTTCGCTTCCATTTGTGGAGGTGTAATGGATCACGTCGAACTTTGTTAGTAGTTCCTTCTTTATGAATGAGATGAAGCAAAGCTTTTGCCTCCGTTTCAAAAAAACACGGAAAGAGGAATTTCTTTTATAGTAGAGCCGATAATGGAGTGAAGTCCATGCATGCAACGCCACAAGCTACAGAGTAGTAGTAGAGCACTTTACGTACAGAGCCATATTGCACAGTTCCCAATGCCCCGCCAGGCTTTTCCGGCTCCTCGGGCTTAATTGGGAGGCGCTAGTTTAAATATGCTACTAGCTGAAAGCTGTAAGCGAGGTGCGGCTAGGGCGAGCACGCGAGCCACGGGATGCTGGGAAGGAAAACATGTTCACGTGGCTAGGTTGTCCAGTGCACCCAGATTGTGGGGCCGCACGTCTGTTTGACTTCAAAACTCAAACTACCCGTGTAAAATATTGGCTCGCAGCGAAGTGTAGTAGTACTATTTTAAAAAAAGGCCACCGTGCGTTCTGCCGGGATCGAACCCACAAAACGAGGTATACACTCCCGCGACCACTAGTAGTACTCGTTGGAGTACAACGCAACCTAGAATCGCCTTTTGTCGCCAGTAGTACGTACATTGTTCCTTACGAGAAACCCCTAAGAGCATGGTTAATAGTATAGCCAGCTGCTGGCTATAAGCCAGTGCCATGTCATCTACAGCCCATCTTATAGCCAACATGTAGTAGTAGTTTATTTCTTATACCCCGCTGACTCAGCTCTATTGTACTTGCTCTAATAATGCAAGAAACCACTAAAATGCCAAGAAACTACTACCACTTGCATACGTGGCAGACTTAAGATAAGACTACCTTATCAACCATTGTACATGCTCTTACCAACAAAAATCCTCGAGTGACCTCCTACCTCCGGCCCGTCCACCTAGTCATCCTCGGCCATGGGACGCAGCTACCGCCGCCGGCAGAAGGCGAGGTCAAAACCGCCGGCGGTGCGGAGCCCAAGTTGCGGCAGCCCGGATGCCAGCTCCGTTCGGCGCTCGCGGCCGCTAGCTACCCAAGATAGCTCCGTCCAGCTGCTTGTCTGCAAGGTTTGCTAGCTAGATTGGCAAGGCAGTGCGGCGGCTTGCTCCCGTGCGCCACGTTAAGGCTAGCCATCTGGCTCGAGCAAAGGCCAGCATGGCGGCTTGCTCGCTCGTGAGTCACGCTCGGGCCAGCCGGTCAACCCGTGCGGAGGCCAGCGCGGCGTCCGGCCCGTCCGGAGGAGCGGCGGCCAACTCGCTCATCACCGGCGCCACCGATGAACACGCATCAGTACTGTTTGAAGTAATGTTCAGGAAAAATAATGATTTGAGGGGGAAGAATAGGATAGAATGTCAAATGTGGGTCCCTCGTGTCAACGATCAAACAAAATGTGTTGGTTTAAGCTGCCTCGTCAGCACAGACATGTGGGCCAACCCTGTCATAAATGGGTTTAAACGAACCTAATCGGTAGGAGTACTAGGTAGTTTTTGGCGTGGATTAAGAAATTTTGGGTATGTTTTTGCTATTTTTTGTACAATAGATTCCTCCTAGGGCTGGTTGAAAGTGGTAGTTTTTTGTTGAATACTCTACATATTGTAAGTAGGAGTGAAAGTTAAGCTTTGGAAGCCAATAAGCAAGGCTAGTTACATAGTGCATATGTGCACATGATTGAAAGTAAATATCAACCATGAGTGACTAATATCTTGATGGAAAACTCGAAACTATGGAATACTAGGAAAAGAAATGCATGGTTGGAAATACTAGCAATGTTCATGTCCATTGCAACGAATCATAATTAGAATAATACTTATTCACAAACTTGGTACAAAACACTTTAATTTTGATATACATATGTCACTAGAGATATATTATGTTTCAATTAGAATATATTCCTTGGGCTGTTTTGGTGAGGTCAGGGAGGGATGTGGTTGGTTTTAAGATACTAATTATGGGTTTTTCTGCAAATTGGTAGACAAGTGGGATGTTGGTGAGAAAAGGCAACAACTTACCTCACAATCGTTAGATGTAGATCTAATGGTCAGAAACGACGGATGGCAGACACACCAGCATCACCAACTTAGTCTTGCGTAGGAGTACTAGCAAGATCCATGCATTGCACGGAACATCAAGATGCATTTTTTTATAAAACACTTGTTGTGATTGACCCTTGCGGGAGTAATCCCATGTGTAAAAACTAATGATATCTCGAGAAATATGAGATAAGGTGAAGAGGAGTGGGGTGTGGTGGTGGTTGGTGGTCGAACTGAGCGGAGGCATGGGGATTGACGACGCCGGCAGCGGCCACCAGGCCAGTTTGTTCGAGAGGTTTCCTTTCTTAATTGTTCAACAATGAGGTTTGTTGGAGATAAGGATGAACGAGGGAAGGCCTTGTCTGCAAATGTGGAGAGGGGTGCGGGTATCTTTTAGTTTAATTTCCATCCGCCAGATATAGATCAGACAGTCTATATTGCAAGATGGCACACATACCATCATCACCAACTCGGTTTTTTATAAGAGAAGAAATATAAGTATGGAGATACAAACGTATTATCGATACTTTCTTCCATAAACTAGCATCTACATTCTATTCAACGCCTCGGCATGTGGGCCCTTAGCACAATGACTTCTCGACTGTGTAAAACGAAGATTTTCCCGTCGCCGACAAGGAGGGGGTGACGGCGACGCACTTTTTGGCTTGCTCTAGTCCTAGTAGTCATACTAGGTGGTCTAAGCACGTGTAGATTTATTCTTTTTCACGTCTTGTGTTCGCCGTACTGCCACGACTGTTCATGAATAGACGGTAAGTTATTCACAGGGAAACCCTTGTTGAGTGTGTTTGCGAGAGAGAGAGAGAGTGTGTGCGTGTGTGATATGTTAGAGACTAAGGCAATGATAACAGATTCTTTGTGTCTATGTGTGTGGAGGATAGAGAGAGACATGTACATGGGGCTTTGTGTTGTGTAACGTGGAGACACAAAAACATAATTAGAGAGTGAGTGTGTGAGATACACATGCAGACATGAGGAGAGATGAGGATCCAGGTAAATGGGTGTTTGTGCGTGTCTGTGTGTGTTTGTGCATGCGTTTGTGTGTGAGAGGGAGAGAGTGTATGTGGAGTAGAGAGACCACTCATGATGTAAACCTAGTATAAGGGAAGGGGGGATGGTGTGACATGTGTAGTAGCGAGATAGCACGGGTGCGGGCGGGGGGAGCAGACTATTTGGAAGAGACATCGAGTGTGTGTGGGGGAGAGGGGTGTGAGAGTGAGAGAAAGACAGAGCTAGCGCCGGAGAGAGACAGAGAGAGAGAGAGAGAGAGGAAGAGAGGGGTCGTTTGTGTCCATAAATGGCATATAGATAGGGAGACAATGTTGATGTTGTCCAAAATTGGCCTATGAACGGAGATGCAAGGGAAGCGAGTCATCGTGTGTGTGATAGGGACTTCATGAGAGAGCTAGAATAGATGGTGTAGAGAACAATGTGCGAAATCGAGAACGATTATACATTAGGGAGCTATGCAAAGAGTCACGACATATATGTATACAGGGAAGGAGCTGTGGCGGGCCTGCATGTGGGAGAGATAGAAAGAGGAGAGTGGTGCACAAGGAGACAAAGTGTGCTTGTTTGCAGTGGGGGTGGTGTGTGAGGTGAGTGCGCGAGAACCACATAACTAGGGAGATAGACGTTTGGGGGCGACGTTTTGTGTGAGGTGAGTGCGCGAGAACCACATAACTAGGGAAATATACACTCTACATAGTGCGTGTGCTTGGGTAAGAGAGATAGCGGGAGACCTAGAGAGTGAGGGAAGAGATGTGTGCATGCCCGAGAGACAAAGTGATAGAGATCTATATTGGGGTCCGGACTTTACAAGATAGAGGGGTGTTAATGTGCTCGTGTGTTGGTGCTTGGGGGAGAGAACGACTTCTGTGTGTGTGTGTGTGGTGGGGGGGGGTTGACTTCGGATAAAGAGTGAGGTGTCTATATTTGAGGGACTTTAGCGTAATTGAGATATTGTGCACTCATGGTTGATCAATTTGTTCCACAGTTTGTACTATGAGATAACGATACTTTTGAACATGCGTGATATACCTTGATGTACCAAAATTACAAACCTAAGATTGGAATTTTGGAATTTGACTCCATCATTAGCTCTTGTAATTCATTTAAACGGAGGTACATTTTTTAAGCCAGGATTTCGTGATTTCAAATTCATATATCAAACCTAGAGATATACACATACGGGCATGTTCAAACTTTATAATCATCCACTTTATTCATACACATACACATTTTTGCTTTTGTCATCATATTTAGGATAAACACATTTGGAATTTCATTTGAATTGGACCGTATGATGGTATTTGCTTGTAGTAGCTCAATGTTTGATATTTGAATTGAATGGACAATCTAAGTTTCAAGTTGGGGACATTGATTTTTAGAACTTGCACATTTTTTGCATGCAAAACAAACAAATTGTCGGCCATGATATCATAGTCGGCCGTACGAGAGCAGAATACTTATAATTTTAGGCGCCAAAAGCTTTCAAACTTCCCGCTCACATCGAAATATCACACGCCCGAAAGTTTAGCCCTGCGATATTCCTGTTTTACCCCTGCCACATGAACGGAAAAGGGCTGCTTTGGTAACTCCATTGTTTTCCCCTCTTTGCCCCCAACATTCTTCCCCAGAGCCCCTCCCCTTCCCCTCCCCGACCCCCCAACCATGGCAAGCCGCCGAATCTAATCCTCCGCCGCAGCGGTGGACTTCACACCCCGCTGGATCTACCTTCCGCACCTTGGAACCCCCAACTGCCAACTCACCACTTCACCGGAGCCGCTTCAGCGACTGGCTTGTCCACCGCTCCAGATCTCCTTGACCGCCATCATGGTCCACCGCACCGGATCTGCTTAACCGGCGCCCTCTTCCACCACAGCGTAGGCCCTTCACTGACTCCCTCGTCCGCCCCTTCGCTGGCCCTTCATACAAGCCCTCGTCCGCCGCAACAGATCCGCCTCACCAAAAGCACTGTACAACGCGCCCGCCGAAGCCTTCGTCCACTGCACCGGACCCGCTCCACGGACGCCATATTCAACTCCACCAGCCCTGCTTTACCGACGCTGCAGCCTCATCAGGTTATTTTGATTTGTACTCCTTCGGTTTTTCTCTTTATCGTGCAACTGTTCACTTACCACAGATGAGCTTTCTTGTATGTCGACAAGCACCGCAACCATAGCACCGGAGCCGCTTCAGTGATGGCGACAGCCGGCCCAAACTCAACCACAACACGAGCACCATCGACGATCCTTAGCTATCAAGTATGACAACGATACCCATACGCCGCCTAGAATCAGGTACTATTATCCAACGACCGGCGCCTATGTTCACTTTCCTAGCATAAGCACCGCACCTTTGAATTTCTTCAGGGAATCATTCAGTTTTTCATGAGACGCGTTATTCTGCTTGCACCTGTAGGGCCATACTTCTGGCAGCGAACATGTTACATGTTCTAAATTACATACCAGTGCACATATAGTTAATATGCTTTAGTTTTGTTCTGATGCCACCTATTGGTTCCATCAGACTGCTTAATGTTCTCTATGCTTAATTACACATCAGCAAACTAGCATGTGGGTCCGCTGCTTTTTGTTTGTTTTACCCTACATTTTCTGATGCTAGCTATTACATCACTACTCCGAGCCTCTGTTCATTACTTGTTTGTGTGTTCTTGATCTTCCCAAGTTGCATGACTAATTTGATGCTTCTATTAATTATGGAGCTTCCAACCCCATCAAGCAAAATATTTGTTCTTTTGGGGCTGGCACCTCGAACAAGCATAAAAATAGAGGGAAGCAGATATACTCCCTCCAATTCTATTTACTCTGCCCATAACTCTTGACCCGCATACCAAGGAGGGCACTGGTTTAATTTTTGTGGACTAATTTGCCAATTAATTCGGGCAGAGGTGGATGGGGCAGGGCACAAAAGGAAACCAGCGCTAGGAATCGGCAACGCGCAGACTAATACGAGAAAACTAAGAAAAAGTTATACGCAAAGTAAAAATAATCAGAGGGAGTATCGTCGTGTATGCACACACTGTTCTTTTATTAGTTTAGGTGAACTATTGATGATCAATTCGGACCAGTGCATGCGATTAAAATTAATTTTACCCAAATAGATGGTGCAGAATAAACTACAACAACTAGATTTGCAACCACGGGATGCTGACGATATCTTCAAAGAACATTGCAACAGCAGCTAGGCTTCACAACAACATATGGTAAGCCAGTGTGTTTTAGTACATGTGAAATGTAATGCGAGTGGGCTGCTTTTTGGCTTGTGCCCCCAACGTGTAATCCTACCGAATTAAAAATAGTTCAGTTGTCTGCTTTTGCTGTATTGCTTGATTCGAATGCTTATTTGTTGTTACGCTATACCTGAGTTGGCCAATATGTCAGCAGTGCATGTTGTACTATCGTAAAGAAATGCATGCCTATTTCATTTGAGTCCTTAACTTTTCCTCTCAACTTCATCACAAGACTGTCTTCGTAGTTCATATGAGGCCACACTGTTAAGTGCTTTCTCAGATTATTTCAACTCTTAGATGCCTTGGCAACTTAAATATAGCGGTTGTACACTCCCTTTCAACTAGGGATGTCAACTGGGTCCAGTTTAATCCCGATTAAAGTCCACTAGTGGTATGATAGTTCAAAAGAGTTTTTGTTTTTTTGAGGAAAATGAACTAGGGAGGTGGCAAAAACTAACTAGATGGGACTAGCGGATTTCGTTTATTTGCCACTTACACCCCTAGTTTCATCTTACCATTTTAATTTCTTTTCGGCTGATGCTGCTTCGAACCATTTAAATATAGTTTGTCATGCTCAGCAATAATTCGTCCGTCGTTTACCATGTAAGCTTACTACCTGGATCATATGATAACTATCTCTTACTGATGTCCAGCGGAAACCTTTCAGGATGCCGTTCACACTAGGACACAATGTACAACCCCAGAATCTATTTGTGGAAGCAGTGCGCCATCCATGTTACCAGATGGTAGTAGTTCAGAGGCAACACCGCCGGAGAGCAGTCTGAGCACAGATATTATAGTGCTTGAGGCTCTACTAGAGGTAGAAAGAGATGGTGTGGCTGCCATGAATGAGGTAATATTTATCTTGAGGCTGGCAATTACGGAATTAGCGGCACGCATTATGCAAGCAACCCAAGAATTGGAGGAAGTAAGAATGTTGCATTTGAAGACGGAGGAGGTTCTGCTGTTTCTACTATCTGAAGCCCAAGATAATCCCGGTTCTTCTTTAGATACCAGTTCAAATTTTCATTAGATTATTTTACTTGCATGTTGTGTCATGTCTCTGAATGGATTATGTTGCAAGACCCCCTATGTTGTCCATGTGTTGTAACAATCCGAATTTTTTAGGCGAGGTAATCCTCAGAACTTGTATGATTGACATAAGGTGAACTGTTTGTCGTGTGAGCATATTGTATTGGATGAAATAACTGTTTGACTCAGAGTGTATCCAACCTACTGAATTCGAAGATCACGACATTTCTATATCATAATCATATATAAAGGTTGAATAAATCTTTGTTGTGGTTTTGAAGAAATAAATAACAAAACGTATAATTATCTGTGGATATTCGTAATCGAATACAAATTGGATTTGAATTTAGTTTGCCAGGTCCCAGGGCAGACGTGAATGCTAATTCTCCCAAGTTTTGAACGAAGCGGCTAAACACCCACTATAATTTGTGGGCTGCTCGAAGCAAGTGTTTGCGAGATGGAAATTACTGTCTACCCCTGACACTTGACATCCTTATCGACAGGATTTACACTGCTGTTGATAGGGGTAGACTAGTAACTTCAATCAGACGTGACACGAGGGCCTCTGAGCCCATTCAGACATGGTGGGCGCCAAACGTGGGCGGCAAAACACATTTGATTCAAGCTCGTCCGAAAGACATGTGTCTCTTCCTCCATTTCCCCATTCATACACGGTGGGCGGCAAAACAAACTCTCCTCGTCCGAAATCGATGTAGGCCTATATTTTAAATAGGGGCAGATGTGTAACTTCCATCAGACATGACACAACTGCCCTACCTGTCAGCCCCGTTCATACACTGTGGGCGCCAACCGTGGGCGGCAAAACACCCTCTCCTCGCCCAAAATAGTTACCGGCAAATATTTGGGAGATGCGAGATTACCGTCCTATCCCTAACCGACGCGATGTCCGAAATTTTAAATGGGGGATAAGTTCGTAACTTTCCCCCATTTCAGAGAAGCGCGTCCCAAAGTTTGAGATCCCCCTCCTCCCCTCCATTTCCCCATTCATACACCGTTGGCGGCACGACAACCTCCGCACTGCGGCCAGCCTCCTCCGTCCGCCACCCCATCCTCCACCTTGCCGGAGCCGCTACCCCTACCCTGTCGTCCACTGCAAGAGATGGACGTCTCTCATCCACAGTGCTAGACCAGCATCCTTTCATCGCCTCCTCTCGCTTCATCGGCACCGTCGTCCACCTTGTCGTTGCCGCTCCTACGACCGCCTCGTCCACGGCAACAGGATATATCCCCCGACCCGGCCGCCTGCCGTCTAAAGTCTTCTTCCCCGCTGCCGATAGCCATCGCACCCGCAACACCCTCAACGTATCAGCATAGGCCTACACGGCGTCGCAAGAGAGGTGGTACTCTTCCATATGTGCTTAAGTTATTGATCTCACCCGGAAAATAGATCATAATTTGTTTACTGTACTTTTCTTGTCCGTACCAAATCGTAGTGGCTAGCTGAAAGCAAACATTGGTTGCGAAGTAGCTTTGTCCGGTTTGCACCTTCAGATCCGCCATGGCACGGGCACTATACTCGTAAAGCTTATGATTTCCCCCCTTTATATTCACTACCATCATCGTAGGTGCTTCGTGTCGTGCTAGCACTGCTCCTCAAGACCTCAACCCAAAGCTTACGTGTTGAAATACGAATCTGATATGATGCTCATATCACTAAAACAGAGAACGTTTAATTGGTCACCTAATGTTCCTATATTCGTTTCGAAAAGCATGTGCGCCACCCACTGGTCCAGCTAGTTCCACTTTCCTGATTTTTCTCTTGATGCTTAGGGTTTTCCCCTTTTATCTACTCTACTATGATCTGCGTAGGTGCTTTCTGTCGTACTAGCATTACTCCATCCTTCAAGCTAAACAACACAACACTCAGAATTCGAAAGCTTAGTTGTTCAAATATGATTGTGATATGATACTGATATTAGTTAACCCACACATTTAATTGGTTAGCTAAAGGTCCCACTTGAGTTTCCAGATGCATGTCGCAACATATAGAGAGACAGCATAATTGCATTTCTTTGTCACTTGTTGACCGCACTTTCTTGTCCATACCAAATCTTAGTTGTTATTGCAAAGCAAACATCGGTTGCTTTGCACGGTTTGCAGCTTTAGATCTGCCATCCCACTGCCACGGTCAACACTGTACTCATCATGCTTATGTTTTCCCCATTTTATGATGACCACAATCAGCCTATGTGGTTCGTGTCGTAATAGCACTGCTCCACCCATCGAGCTAAACAAGCTTAGTTGTACAAATTCATATCTGAAATTATTGCTGATATTAGTAAAACTGAGAGATGTTTAATTGGTTAGCTAAATGTTCCTACTTTAGTTTTGAAATGCATGTGAGCCACATACGGAGAGACCAGAAAGAATAGTATTTCTCTGTGTGCTCTGGTTCATCATGGGTGCCCAACCGACATTGTATTAAAAGACTTGTAATATCTTCAATACGCTTGCTCTTCTGCTCTTCTTTAAGATCATACTCTTCTCTTGCGGTCGACTGGTCAGGTCGAGTTGTTCTCCCTTAGTATATTTTGAATCTGTCAGGTCAGGTTGACTTGTTCTTCTTTACTATATGTTGAAGCTATCATCTGCAAAGTGTCATCACTTCTGGAGCTCTCATATTTTGAGTAGTAGGCCACATTATATTAATGCACACAACAAATTACAGCATGCATGGCATCTTTTAAAAGAATTGCAGAGATTGCACAAAGGGGTTTACAGGGAGGCAGTATTGGATTAGAATCACTTCTGCATTACAAAGAAAATCTCACTTGTTTTTATGTTTTCATGCATGTCAGATATTGAACATTATCAAAATGAATATGAGAATGGGCGCACGAGAGGAATATTGTGGAATGATCCACTGCCTAACAAACTTGGCATGGTGGAGGATGGCCTATCTTATTCACCCATCAAGGTGCTTGCTCTAACTTTGCAAAGTTGTATTGGTCGCACATATTTTGCTTCTGACCTCTTGCATTACTTCTTCTTTGTTACACCATCTGCTTAGTTTAAGCATCATATATGAGTATATGCCATACCTATCCATTTTCTGTACCTATTCCATGTGTTGTCGCACTATGTTTTTCCAGTCAAATGTTGTTCCTTCGTAATAGGTGTCCAAAAGGAAGAGGGTGAGTGCAGGTCGTCAAGGAGTACAAACTAGGTATTTGGAAAAGGTAGTGATACCTGTTAAATCAGATAGATCAGCAGCCACAAAAAACACAGGCCCAACTATACCACACTTTACCCCTACTCCAGTGGCCAAACCCCTATTAGAACTGTTGGGAGCCCAGCGTCAGGTACTGTCTATGATATCAATTCAAAATTTGAACTCCTAAATTTCTACTTGTGCCTTACCTTCTCTCTTGTATGAAAACTAATTTCAGATGAATCTCCTTGCTCAAAGGATCATGCGATCTCAAAAAAATAATAGGCTCTGCATTGCTCTTGTCATTACCTCTCTCCCTTTTGCCTTGTAACGCTATACTTAATTAATTGCTATTTGATTATGTATCATCAGTCTGCACCTGAGCTTCATTATCCTCTGTTTCTTCCAATATTATTTGATCTATATTTACTCTTTGCAAAATGTAGAATAATGGCAACGCTTATAAAGAATTTTCTTTGGGGAATTTATTGAATTATCCTTCCATCAACATGGAGAAGGGCTTTGTCCAGCCTATGTTAATATGTAATGTAAGTTCATCCTTCTCAAGCCTTCAAACTTTGTTCTAGTATAGATTTGGATAGGCATCATTTCCTCCACTGTTGTTTGCTTTGCTGTTTACATCTGATTGGATGTTTGCAACAACTACCAGTTTCAAATTGTAGTTGTAAAAACATGTTCCTTATGCAGAACAGATCCATTTATTTGCTTATATAATTGTGAAACCTATTGCGTGTCTCCTTGTTTCTCTTTCAGACTCGTATTTCTTACACCAGGCAGAACTTCAGGGAAGATAGTGAGCCAAACCATCTTGAGGACAGCGAGATGACCCCAAGGTCCTGTCTTGATGAAGACAGTGAGTTGAAGCTACTCACCAGCAGGTGTGAGACAACCTCTGTGCAGTCGCTGCCTCAATCAGTTCGACTTCCTCAATCTCGACTTAAAGCAGAAAGCCTTGCTTCAGCTCAGCTCTGACTTGAAGTCAAAGATGCAATGAAGATGTCAGAGGACTGCCGTGCGCACCATCATACCTTAAATCTAGTGTTGATGCATCTATCATTGACACAACTGAGGTCTACTCAACTTCTTCAGCTGTTTGGGGGGGGGGGGCTGGCCAGGCCTAGTGCCTTCTGAAGTGCTCTCAGTTTTGTATATTCTTTTGTCGGCGCGTTTATTTGCACTGGTGGCGAA
This sequence comes from Triticum dicoccoides, assembly GCF_002162155.2. Taxonomy (NCBI): domain Eukaryota; kingdom Viridiplantae; phylum Streptophyta; class Magnoliopsida; order Poales; family Poaceae; genus Triticum; species Triticum dicoccoides. The sequence continues at coordinate 627,739,228 of NC_041384.1, read as the reverse complement.
CTTTGATGCCCAGTGGATGTAATATGTGTGATAGCCGTGATAGCCTAGCGTAAGTTGCTTGCTTATCTATTTCCTTGTTGTCTTGTTTATTTGTTTGCTTCTAGTCATTGCAGTTCTTTTTCCGCGGTTTGCTAGTGGCTGCAATAACCTATTTTTTAAAACTAGGCCATAATAACCATGGGCTAATATTTACTGTAGTGACACTGGGCCTCCTACGGGCCGTAGAAACAGTGGGCCTTCTACGGGCCATAGAAACAATGGGCCTTCAACGGGCCGTATCATCAATGGGCCTTATACGGGCAGTATGATCGATGGCCAAACATGGGCCAATAACAGGCCGCATTATGGCCGTAAACGGGCTAGAGTTGGAATCGTCCGTTCATGGGCCGACCATAACGGGCCATCGTTAATAGGCCGTATTTGATGACGCTATGAAAACGGCCCAACGTATTAACGGACCACAAACGGGCCGACTGTAACCACGGGCTGAATTTGGCCCACAAGCAAAAAATGACAGTAACGGGCCGTAAGTAAACGAATGCTGGAAATGAGCCCAAGAATAAATGGGCTCTGAGAAGGCCGAAAGATAACATGGGCTCGAAACGGCCCAACGGAATAACGGGTCGTTAATGGGTATAAAGTGATACACTGTTCATTACGGGCCAGTTTCACCACGGGTCGTTAATGGGTGTAAAATGATACACTGTTCATTACGGGCCATTTTCACCACAGGCCGTTAGTAGGCCAAGAGTTACATAGGGCCTCATATGGGCCGAAAGATGTCATGGGCCATACATGGGCTAGAAGTGAAAACGGGCTAGAATCATATTGGATGGCCTAGATGGCGCTACTGGGCCTAATTCGGATAGGGCGTAACGGGCCTTGGGTTAGCGGGCTGTAAATGGGCTATACGCGAACAGGCCGTTAACATGCTTTCCATGGGCCGGCCTGCTAGCTTTTGACCAAGTCAAATGGGCCGGCCTTTTCACAGGAATGGGCCTCTGTTGGGCCGTGCCACGTGTCAACGTATCATAGGCGCCTTCCGTCCAATGAGTGGTTGACATCTGTCCCAACGTTGAGCCGACACGTGTTTCCTCCAGCCAATGATGATTTTACACGTGGAAAATCCCCATTGGTCGGGGCTGTTAACGGGTTATCGAATCCAAAACCCGACCCGATAGCTTAACGTCGTTCCGTTACGGTGGATGCCACGTGTCGGTCACCCTTGACGAAAGCACTTCTGTGACGCACGATTTATCATCATGGAAGTGGACACTTCCGTGATGATAATTTTGGTAATGTCATGGAACACTTCTACACAACACAGGTATGACTATCTTGATTCTGTCATAAATTTGTCATGGATGTACATGCATGACAAAAAAGCAACCTAGTGTGACAAACATGTATCATCACGGAAGTGTATTTTTTTGTAGTGTAAGGATCAAGCCCTAACAAAACTAACTGGATTACATGATAAATCTCATCCAACACATCATCGTCCAGCAAGCCTGCAAAGGAACTACTCACACCCGTCGGTGAGCATCATGAAATTGGTGATGAAGAAGGGTTGGTGATGATGATGGAGACGAATCCCCCTCTTCGGAGCCCTAAACGGACTCCAGACCTGGCCTCCCAATGAAGAACAGGAGGTAACGACGGCTCCGTATCGTGAAACACAATGAAACTTCTTCTCTTATTTTTTTCCCGGGAAATATGAATTTATAGTGTTGAGATTAGGGTCGGCAAAGCCTCGTGGGCCCTGATAAAAGTGTGAGGAAAGGATGATGGAGACTATGATTCTCCCACAAGTCGGGATGAGACTCCGGGCGAAAAAAAGAAAAAGAAAGAGAAAGGCCATAAAAAAGAAGGCCCAAAAATGAGAGAAAAAGAGAGAAGGGACAATGTTACTATCCTTTTACCACACTTGTGCTTCAAAGTAGCACCGTGATCTTCATGATAGAGAGTCTCCTATGTTGTCACTTTCATATACTAGTGGGAATTTTTCGTTATAGAACTTGGCTTGTATATTCCAATGATGGGCTTCCTCAAAATGCCCTAGGTCTTCGTGAGCAAGCGAGTTGTATGCACACCCGCTTAGTTTCTTTTTGAGCTTTCATACACTTATAGCTCTAGTGCATCTGTTGCATGGCAATCCCTACTCACTCACATTGATATCTATTGATGGGCATCTCCATAGCCCGTTGATGCGCCTAGTTGATGTGAGACTATCTTCTCCTTTTTGTCTTCTCCACAACTACCATTCTATTCCACCATAGTGCTATATCCATGGCTCATGCTCATATATTGCGTGAAGATTGAAAAAGTTTGAGAACATCAAAAGTATGAAACAATTGATTGGCTTGTCATCGGGGTTGTGCATGATTTAAATACTTTGTGTGGTGAAGATGGAGCATAGCCAGACTATATGATTTTGTAGGGATAGCTTGCTTTGGCCATGTTATTTTGAGGAGACATTATTGCTTTATTAGTATGCTTGAAGTATTATTATTTTTATGTCAATATTAAAATTTTGTCTTGAATCTTATGGATCTGAACATTCATGCCACAATAAAGAGAATTACTTAGAGAAATATGTTAGGTAGCATTCCACATCAGAAATTCTGTTTTTATCATTTACCTACTCGAGGACGAGCAGGAATTAAGCTTGGGGATGCTGATACGTCTCCAACGTATCTATAATTTTTGATTGTTCCATGCTATTATATTATCTATTTTGGATGTTATTGGGCTTATTTTTACACTTTTATATTATTTTTGGGACTAACCTATTAACCGGAGGCCCAACCCAAATTGATGTTTTCTTGCCTATTTTAGGGTTTCAATGAAAAGGAATATCAAATGGAGTCCAAACGGAATGAAACCTTCGGGAACTTGATTTTCTCAACGGAAGCAATCCAGGAGACTTGGAGTATATGTCAGGCAAGCAACAAGGCAGCCACGAGGCAGGGGGCGCACCCACCCCCCTAGGCGCACCCTCCACCCTCGTGGGCCCCTCGTGGCTCCACCGACGTACTTCTTCCTCCTATATATATCCATATACCCCAAAACACCGAACAGCAGAATAGATCGGGAGTTCCGCCGCCAGAAGCCTCCGTAGCCACCGAATACCAATCTAGACCCGTTCTGGCACCCTGCCGGAGGGGGGGAATCCCTCTCCGGTGGCCATCTTCACCATCCCGGCGCTCTCCATGATGAGGAGGGAGTAGTTCACCCTCGGGGCTGAGGGTATGTACCAGTAGCTATGTGTTTGATCTCTCTCTCTCTCTCGTGCTCTTGAGGTGGTACGATCTTGATGTATCGCGAGCTTTGCTATTATAGTTGGATCTTATGATGTTTCTCCCCCTCTACTCTCTTGTGATGAATTGAGTTTTCCCTTTGAAGTAATCTTATCGGATTGAGTCTTTAAGGATTTGAGAACACTTGATGTATGTCTTGCATGTGCTTATCTGTGGTGACAATGGGATATCACGTGATCCACTTGATGTATGTTTTGGTGATCAACTTGCGAGTTCCATGAACTTATGCATAGGGGTTGGCACACGTTTTCGTCTTGGCTCTCCGGTAGAAACTTTGGGGCACTCTTTGAAGTTCTTTGTGTTGGTTGAATATATGAATCTGAGATTGTGTGATGCATATCATATAGTCATACCCACGGATGCTTGAGGTGACATTAGGGTTTTGATTGATTTGTGTCTTGAGGTGTTATTCTAGTACGAACACTATGATAGATCGAATGGAAAGAATAGCTTCATGTTATTTTACTATGGACTCTTGAATAGATCGATCAGAAAGGATAAATTTGAGGTGGTTTCGTACCCTACCATAATCTCATCATTTGTTCTCCACTATTAGTGACTTCGGAGTGACTCTTTGTTGCATGTTGAGGGATAGTTATATGATCCAATTATGTTATTATTGTTGAGGGAACTTGCACTAGTGAAAATTGTTTCAACGCATTGCAATACTGTTTGTGCTCACTTTTATCATTAGTTACCTTTCTATTTTTATATTTTCAGATTACAAAAACCTATATCTACCATCCATATTGCACTTGTATCACTATATCTACCATCCATATTGCACTTGTATCACCATCTCTTCGCCGAACTAGTGCACCTATACAATTTACCATTGTATTGGGTGTGTTGGGGACACAAGAGACTCTTTGTTATTTGGTTGCAGGGTTGTTTGAGAGAGACCATCTTCATCCTACGCCTCCCACGGATTGATAAACCTTAGGTCATCCACTTGAGGTAAATTTGCTACTGTCGTACAAACCTCTACACTTGGAGGCCCAACAACGTCTACAAGAAGAAGGTTGTGTAGTAGACATCAAGCTTTTTTCCGGCGCCATTGCCGGGTAGGTTAGCGCTTGAAGGTGTATCTTTAGATCTTGCAATCGAATCTTTTTGTTTCTTGTTTTACCACTAGTTTAGTTTATAAAATAAAATTACAAAAAAATGGGATTGAGTTTGCCTCATACGCTTCATCTTTTTAATATCTTTCATGAGAATGATGGAAAGGAAAATTGTGATCAAGTGCTAGAAGAAGAAGTCTCTAAAATGTTTGGCACTAAATCTTTATATGATGAGCATGATTGCAACGTTGTTAGTATGAATTCCTTGAATATCCATGATGCTAATGATATGCAAAGCCACAAGCTTGGGATGCTATGTTTGATGAAGATGGTATTTTTTGTCCCCCAAGTTTTTATGAGCAAATTTATTATGATGAAAGCATGCCTCCTATTTATGACAATTATATTGATGAAAGTATATTTGGAGAGGTCATGACTTTATTTAGTGATGAATCCACTATTTCGGAAGAGGTTCCAATTGATTATGAGAACAAAGTTGCTATCTATGATGATTATTATGATGACATGTATGCTTTAAATAATAATGATAACCATGAAACTTGTCATCATGATCTTAGTTTTCAATTGGATTATGCCTCACATGGTAATTATTTTGTTGAGTTTGCTCCCACTATTATTCATGAGAAGAAATTTGCCTATGTGGAGAGTAGTAAATTTTCTATGCTTGTAGATCATGAAAAGAACGCTTTATGTGATAGTTATATTGTTGAATTCATTCATGATGCTACTGAAAATTATTATGAGGGATAAATATATGCTTGTAGGAGTTTCCATAATATCAAATTTCCTCTCTATGTGTTGCAAATCTTGAAGTCATGCTTGTTTTACCTTCTTATGCAAGTTGATTCTTGTTCCCATAAGTTGTTTACTCACAAAATCCCTATGCATAGGAAGTGGGTTAGACTTAAATGTGCTAGTAATATTCTTCATCATGCTCTCTTTATGTTTCAATTTCTATCTTTTATGTGAGCATCATTGAAATCATCATGCCTAGCTAGCGGCGTTAAACGTTAGCGCTTTTTGGGAGGCAATCTAACTTTATTTTTGTTCCTTGATTTTTGCTCCTATTTAGCAATAAATAATTTATCTAGCCTCTATTATGATTGTGTTTTTTATGTTTTAATTAGTGTTTGTGCCAAGTAAAGCCTTTAGGACCTTCTTGGGTGATAGTTATTTGATATTGCTGTAAAAAAACTGAAAGTATGCACTCACGAGAATAATTTTCATTTTTAACCAGAGAGCGATAAAATACCAATTCCACTTGAAGTAGATTAATAAAAAAATTGCCTAGGACTTCCTAATTTCTCCGGATTTTTGGGTTCCAGAAGTTTGCGTTAGTTATAGATTACTTCAGACTGTTCTGTTTTTGACAGATTCTGTTTTTCATGTGTTGTTTGCTTATTTTGATGAATCTATGGCTAGTAAAAGAGTTAATAAACCATAGAGAAGTTGGAATACAGTAGGTTTAACACCAATATAAATAAATAATGAGTTCATTACAGTACCTTGAAGTGGTGTTTTGTTTTCTTTCGCTAACGGAGCTTACGAGTTTTCTGTTAAGTTTTGTGTTGTGAAGTTTTCAAGTTTTGGGTAAAGATTTGATGGACAATGGAATAAGGAGTGGCAAGAGCCTAAGCTTGGGGATGCCCAAGGCACCCCAAGGTAATATTCTAGGACAACCAAGAGTCTAAGCATGGGGATGCCCCGGAAGGCATCCCCTCTTTCGTCTTCGTTCATCGGTAACTTTACTTGGAGCTATATTTTTATTCACCACATGATATGTGTTTTGCTTGGAGCGTCATTTTATTTTCTTTTGTTTTGCTTGCTGTTTGAATAAAATACCAAGATCTTAAATTATTAAATGTTAGAGAGTCTTCACATAGTTGCATAATTATTCGACTACTCATTGATCTTCACTTATATCTTTTGGAGTAGTTTGTCTTTTGCTCTAGTGCTTCACTTATATCTTTTTAGAGCACGGCGGTGGTTTTATTTTGAAGAAATAGATGAACTCTCATGCTTCACTTATATTATTTTGAGCGTCCTTTAGAACAACATGGCAATAATAAAAGCTTTTATATAAGTGCATTCAATACTAAGAGAAGTTTGATACTTGATGATTGTTTTGAGATATGGAGATGGTGATATTAGAGTCATGCTAGTTGAGTAGTTGTGAATTTGAGAAATACTTGTGTTGAAGTTTGTGATTCCCGTAGCATGCACGTATGGTGAACCATTATGTGACGAAGTCGGAGCATGATTTATTTATTGATTGTCTTCCTTATGAGTGGCGGTCAGGGACGAGCGATGGTCTTTTCCTACCAATCTATCGCTAGGAGCATGCGCGTAATACTTTGCTTCGATAATTAATAGATTTTTGCAATAAGTATGTGAGTTCTTTATGACTAATGTTGAGTCCATGGATTATACGCACTCTCACCCTTCCACCATTGCTAGCCTCTCTAGTACCGTGCAACTTTCGCCGGTACCATAAACCCACCATATACCTTCCTTAAAACAGCCACCATACCTACCTATTATGGCATTTCCATAGCCATTCCAAGATATATTGCCATGCAACTCTCCACCGTTCCGTTATTATGACACGCTTCATCATTGTCATATTGCTTTGCATGGTCATGTAGTTGACATCGTATTTGTGGCAAAAGCCCCTATTCATAATTCTTTCATACATGTCACTCATGAGTCATTGCACATCCCGGTACACCGCCGGAAGCATTCATATAGAGTCATATTTTGTTCTAAGTATCGGGTTGTAATTTGTGAGTTGTAAGTAAATGAAAGTGTGATGATTATCATTATTAGAGCATTGTCCTAAGTGAGGAAAGGATGATGGAGACTATGATTCCCCCACAAGTCGGGATGAGACTCCGGACGAAAAAAAGAAAAGAGAAAGGCCATAAAAAAGGCCCAAAAATGAGAGAAAAAGAGAGAAGGGACAATGTTTCTATCCTTTTACCACACTTGTGCTTCAAAGTAGCACCGTGATCTTCATGATAGAGAGTCTCCTATGTTGTCACTTTCATATACTAGTGGGAATTTTTCATTATACAGCTCGGCTTGTATATTCCAATGATGGGCTTCCTCAAAATGCCCTAGGTCCTCGTGAGCAAGCGAGTTGTATGCACACCCACTTAGTTTCTTTTTGAGCTTTCATACACTTATAGCTCTAGTGCATCTGTTGCATGGCAATCCCTACTCACTCACATTGATATCTATTGATGGGCATCTCCATAGCCCGTTGATGCGCCTAGTTGATGTGAGACTATCTTCTCCTTTTTGTCTTTTATACGTCCATTTTGCATCATGCTTCTATATCAATATTTATTGCATTATGGGCTATTATTACACATTATGTCACAATACTTATGCCTATTCTCTCTTATTTTACAAGGTTTACACAAAGAGGGAGAATGCCAGTAGCTGGGATTCTGGGCTAGAAAAGGAGCAAATATTAGAGACCTATTCTGCACAGCTCCAAAAGTCCTGAAACTTCACGGAAGTTATTTTCAGAATATTTAAAAAATACTGAGTGCAAGAAGTACTAGAGGGGGGCCACTCACCAGCCACGAAGGTGGGGGGCGCGCCGTACCCCCTGCCTCGTGGGCCCCCTGGTGGCCCTCCGATGCCCATCTTCTGCTATATGGAGTCTTTCATTGAGGAAAAAAATCATAAGAAAGCTTTCGGGACGAGACTCCGCCGCCACGAGGCGGAACCTTGGGGAACCAATCTAGGGCTCCGGCGGAGCTGTTCTGCCGGGGAAACTTCCCTCTGGGAGGGGGAAATCATCGCCATCGTCATCACCAATGATCCTCTCATCCGGAGGGGGTCAATCTCCATCAACATCTTCACCAGCACCATCTCCTCTCAAACCCTAGTTCATCTCGTGTATCCAATTCTTTTCTCTAAGTCTGGGATTGGTACCTGTGGGTTGCTAGTAGTGTTGATTACTCCTTGTAGTTGATGCTAGTTGGTTTACTTGGTGGAAGATCATATGTTCAGATCCTATATGCATATTAATACCCCTCTGATTATGAACATGAATATGCTTTGTGAGTAGTTACGTTTGTTCCTGAGGACATGGGAGAAGTCTTGCTATTAGTAATCATGTGAATTTGGTATTCGTTCGATATTTTGATGAGATGTATGTTGTCTCTCCTCTAGTGGTGTTATGTGAACGTCGACTACATGACACTTCACCATTATTTGGGCCTAGAGGAAGGCATTGGGAAGTAATAAGTATATGATGGGTTTCTAGACTGAGAAGCTTAAACCCTAGTTTATGCGTTGCTTCGTAAGGGGCTGATTCAGATCCATATGTTTCATGCTATGGTTAGGTTTACCTTAATACTTTTGTTGTAGTTGCGGATGCTTGCAATAGAGGTTAATCATAAGTGGGATGTTTGTCCAAGTAAGGGTAGCACCCAAGCACCGGTCCACCCACATATCAAATTATCAAAGTACCGAACGTGAATCATATGAACGTGATGAAAACTAGCTTGACGATAATTCCCATGTGTCCTCGGGAGCGCTTTTCCTTATATAAGAGTTTGTCCAGGCTTGTCCCTTGCTACAAAAAGGATTGGGCCATCTTGCTGCACTTTATTTACTTTTGTTACTTGTTGCACGTTACGAATTATCTTATCACAAAACTATCTATTACCTATAATTTCAGTGTGAGCAGAGAATACCTTGTTGAAAACTGCTTATCATTTCCTTCTGCTCCTCGTTGGGTTCGACACTCTTACTTATCGAAAGGACTACAATAGATCCCCTATACTTGTGGGTCATCAGTCTTCTCCACAACCACCATTCTATTCCACCATAGTGCTATATCCATGGCTTAGGCTCATATATTGCGTGAAGATTGAAAAAGTTTGAGAACATCAAAAGTATGAAACAATTGCTTGGCTTGTCATCGGGGTTGTGCATGATTTAAATACTTTGTGTGGTGAAGATGGAGCATAGCCAGACTATATGATTTTGTACGGATAGCTTGCTTTGCCATGTTATTTTGAGGAGACATGATTGCTTTATCAGTATGCCTGAAGTATTATTATTTTTATGTCAATATTAAACTTACGTTCATGCCACATGAGGGAGTCCTGGATTAGGGGGTATCCGGACAGCCGGATTATATCCTTTCGTCAGACTGTTGGACTATGAAGATACAAGATTGAAGACTTCGTCCCGTGTCCGGATGGGACTCTACTTGGCGTGGAAGGCAAGCTAGGCAATTCGGATATGTATATCTCCTCCTTTGTAACCAACCTTGTGTAACCCTAGCCCCCTCCGGTGTCTATATAAACTGGAGGGTTTTAGTCTGTAGGACAAGATACAATCATACCATATGCTAGCTTCTAGGGTTTAGCCTCCCCAATGTCGTGGTAGATCTACTCTTGTACTACTCATATTATGAAGAATAATCAAGCGGGACATAGGGTTTTACCTGCATCAAGAGGGCCCGAACCTGGGTAAAACATCGTGTCCCCTGCCTCCTGTTACCATCCGCCTTAGATGCATAGTTCGGGACCCCCTACCCGAGATCCGCCGGTTTTGACACCGACATTGGTGCTTTCATTGAGAGTTCCTCTGTGTCGTCATCATTAGGCTTGATGGTTCCTTCAATCATCGATAGCGATGCAGTCCAGGGTGAGACTTTTCTCCCCGGGCAGATCTTTGTATTCCCCGGCTCCGCACTACGGGCCAACTCACTTGGCCATCTGGAGCAGATCGAGAGTTATGCCCCTGGCCACCAGGTCAGGTTTGGAAGCTTAAACTACATGGCCGATATCCGTGGACACTTGATCTTCGACGGATTCGAGCCCCTGCCTAGTGCGCCACACGGTCACGATGAGCATGATTTAGCTCTACCATCGTACAGTGTTCAGGAGATCGCACCGACAACCGCTCTGACCCTCAATTCGGAACCAGTTGCGCCATCCATGGACGGGTGGATAGACCCCGCCACGAAGGCCGTATCCTCAGCGGCGATCGAGCCGAGTATCGACCTTACCCTTCACGAGAGTCGTGATGCCAAGCTGCCGGATCCTTCCCCGGCCACGGACTCCGAACCGCCTGCGCCCGTGCCTATCAAATCCGACTGGGCACCGATCATGGAGTTTACCTCCGCGGATATCTTTCAGCACTCGCCCTTCGGTGACATACTGAACTCATTAAGGTCTCTCTCCTTGTCAAGAGAGTCCTGGCCGAACTATGTTCGGCAGGATTGGGATGCGGATGGCGAAGAAATTCGCCGCCCACCCACCACCCACTTAGTAGCCACTGTCGACGATTTGACCAACATGCTCGACTTCAACTCCGAAGACACCGACGGTATGGACGACGATGCAGGAGCCGAACAAGAACCACTGCCCACAGGGCACTGGACAGCCACCTCTCCATATGAGATATATATGGTGGACACACCCAAAGAAGGCAATGGTGATAGGGCAGCGAAGGATGACCCCTCCAAGAAGCAACCCAAGCGCTGACGTCAGCGGCGCCGCTCTAAGTCTCGCCAAGGCAAAAGCGGTGATGAAAGTGCTTGTTATCGACTAGAGGGTGGGTGAATAGGCGATTTTTATGGAAGTCTTCAAAACATGGAAGTTTCGAAGACAAACGATAGAAACAAAGCTATTACCATGCAGCGGAAGGTAGACTACACTAAGCAAGCCATAGTCAAGTATTCAATGAGATGAAAGCACAAAGACTAATAGCAGCTAGGTAGTATAGATCAGGATGGAATATAGTATGAAGCCAATCAGAACAACAGTCACACAATGAGGACAAATAGATAATGCAGACATGCAATGACTTCACAAGGAGCAATCTGAAAGTAAAGAGATGGGAAGGATGGAACCAATGGCTCGTTGAAGACAATGATTTGTTGGACCAGTTCCAGTTGTTGTGACAACTGTACGTCTGGTTAGGAAGGTTGAGATTCAACTCAGAAGACCATGTCTTCACCTTATTCCCCTTGAGCTAAGGACACCCAGTCCTTGCCCAATCACTCTGGTAAGTGCTACCTCTTGAGCTTGCGCTGGTTTTCCTCGAAGAGGAGAGGATGATGCAGCAGAGTAGCGTAAGTATTTCCCTCAGTTTTTGAGAACCAAGGTATCAATCCAGTAGGAGGCCACGCTCATGTCCCTCGTACCTGCACAAAACGATAGCTACTCGCAACCAACGCGATTAGGGGTTGTCAATCCCTTTACGGTCACTTACGAGAGTGAGATCTGATAGATAGTATTTTTGGTATAGAGATGCAAAGTGAAAAGTAAAAGGCAAAGTAAAAAATCAAAGCAAGATTAAAGTGATGGAGATTGATATGATGAGAATAGACCCGGGGGCCATAGGTTTCACTAGTGGCTTCTCTCAAGAGCATAAGTATTCTATGGTGGGTGAACAAATTACTGTTGAGCAATTGACAGAATTGAGCATAGTTATGAGAATATCTAGGCATGATCATGTATATAGGAATCGCGTCTGTGACAAGTAGACCGAAACGATTCTGCATCTACTACTATTACTCCACTCATCGACCGCTATCCAGCATGCATCTAGAGTATTAAGTTAAAAACAAAGTAACGCTTTAAGAAAGATGACATGATGTAGAGAGATATATTCATGCAATATGAAATAAACCCCATCTTGTTATCCTCGATGGCAACGATACAATACGTGCCTTGCTGCCCCTTTTGTCACTGGGAAAGGACACCGCAAGATCGAACCCAAAGCTAAGCACTTCTCCCATGGCAAGAAAAACCAATCTAGTAGGCCAAACGAAACTGATAATTTGAAGAGACTTGCAAAGATAACCAATCATACATAAAAGAATTCAGAGAAGATTCAAATATTATTCATAGATAGACTTGATCATAAACCCACAATTCATCGGTCTCAACAAACACACCGCAAAAAGAAGAAGATTACATCGAATAGATCTCCACGAGAGAGGGGGAGAACTTTGTATTGAGATCCAAAAAGAGAGAAGAAGCCATCTAGCTACTAACTATCGACCCGAAGGTCTGAGGTAAACTACTCACACTTCATCGGAGAGGCTATGATGATGTAGAAGCCCTCCGTGATGACGGCCCTCTCCGGCGGAGCTCCGGAACAGGCCCCAAGATGGGATCTCGTGGATACAGAAAGTTGCGGCAGTGGAATTAGGTTTTTGGCTCCGTATCTGTTCGTTTGGGGTATGTAGGTATATATATGAGGAAGAAGTGCGTCGGTGGAGCTTCGGTGGGCCCACGAGGGTGGGGGGCGCGCCCCCCTACCTCGTGCCCACCTCAAAGCTTCCTTGGCATAGGGTCCAAGTCTCCTGGGTCATATTCGGTGAGAAAATCACGTTCCTGAAGGTTTCATTCCGTTTGGACTCCGTTTGATATTCCGTTTCTTCGAAACACTGAAATAGGCAAAAAAACAACAATTCTGGGCTGGGCCTCCGGTTAATAGGTTAGTCCCAAAAATAATATAAAAGTGGAAAATAAAGCCCAATATAGTCCAAAACAGTAGATAATATAGCATGGAGCAATCAAAAATTATAGATACGTTGGAGACGTATCAGGCATCCCCAAGCTTAATTCCTGCTCGTCCTCGAGTAGGTAAATGATAAAAAGAGAATTTTTGATGCAGAGTGCTACTTGGCATAATTTCAATGCAAATCTTCTTAATTGTGGTATGAATATTCAGATTAGAAAGATTCAAGACAAAAGTTCATATTGACATAGAGAATAATAATACTTCAAGCAAACCAACAAAGCAATTATGTTTTCTCAAAGTAACATGGCCAAAGAAAGTTCATCCATACAAAATCATATAGTTTAGTCAAGCTCCATTTTCGTCACACAAGAATGCTCTCATCATGCACAACCCCGATGACAAGCCAAGCAATTGTTTCATACCTTAATAATTTCAAACTCATAAACTTTCACGCAATACATGAGCGTGAGCCATGGATATAGCACTATGGGTGGAATAGAATATAATGATTGGGGTTATGTGGAGAAGACAAAAAGGAGAAAGTCTCACATCAACGAGGCTAATCAATGGGCTATGGAGATGCCCATCGATTGATGTTAATGTAAGGAGTAGGGATTGCCATGCAACGGATGCACTAGAGCTATAAATGTATGAAAGCTCAACAAAAGAAACTAAGTGGGTGTGCATCCAACTTGCTTGCTCACGAAGACCTAGGGCACTTGAGGATTCCCATTGTTGGAATATACAAGCCAAGTTCTATAATGAAAAATTCCCACTAGTATATGAAAGTGACAAAACACGAGACTCTCTATCATGAAGATTTTGAAGCACAAGTGTGGAAAAAAGGATAGTAGCATTGCCCCTTTTTATTTATTTTCTCTTTTTTTGGGTCCCTTTTTTTCTTTGTCCTCTCTCTTTTTTTTTTGGGGGGGGGACAATGCTCTATTGAATGATGATCATCACACTTCTATTTATTTACAACTCAATGATTACAACTCGATACTAGAACAAAGTATGACTCTATATGGATGCCTCCGGCGGTGTACCGGGATATGCAATGAATCAAGAGTGACAAGTATGAAAGAATTATGAACGGTGGCTTTGCCACAAATACTATGTCAACTACATGATGATGCTAGCAATATGACAATGATGAATGTGTCATGATAAACTGGATGGTGGAAAGTTGCATGGCAATATATCTTGGAATGGCTATGGAAATGCCATAATAGGTAGGTATGGTGGCTGTTTTGAGGAAGATATAAGGAGGTTTATGTGTGAAAGAGCGTATCATATCACGGGGTTTGGATGCACCGGCGAAGTTTGCACCAGCTCTCAATGTGAGAAACGGCAATGCATGGTACCGTAAAGGCTAGCAATGATGGAAGGGTGAGAGTGCGTATAATCCATGGACTCAACATTAGTCATAAAGAACTCATATACTTATTGCAAAAATCTATAAGCCATAAAAAACCAAACCATTACGCGCATGCTCCTAGGGGGATAGATTAGTAGGAAAAGACCACCGCTCATCCCCGACCGCCACTCATTAGGAGGACAATCAAATAACACCTCATGTTTCAAATTTGTTGCATAATGTTTACCATACGTGCATGCTACGGGACTTGCAAACTTTAACTCAAGCACTTCTCAAATTCAAAATTACTCTACTAGCATGAATTTGATATTACTACCTCAATATCTCAAAACAATTATCAAGCATCCAACTTTTCTTAGTATTCAATGCACTCAAAAGAAAGTTTCACAAATCTTGAATACCAAGTATGTTATTATTAAGCAAATTACCATGCTATTAAGACTCTCAAAATAATTTAAGTGAAGCATGAGAGATCAATAGTTTCTTTAAAACAAATCCACCACCGTGCTCTAAATATCTAAGTGAAGCACATAGAGCAAAATTATAACGCTCAAAAGATATAAGTGAAGCACATAGAGCAAAACTACATAGCTCAAAAGATATAAGTGAAGCGCATAGAGTATTCTATCAAATTCTAATTCATGTATGGCTCTCTTAAAAGGTGTGTACAGCAAGGATGATTGTGGCACACTAGCAAACAAAGATATAAATAATACAAGAAGCTCCAAGCAAAACACATATCATGTTGATGAATAAAAATATAGCTCCAAGTAAATTACCGATGGAAGTAGACGAAAGAGGGGATGCCTTCCGGGGCATCCCCAAGCTTTGAATTTTTGGTGTCCTTGGATTATCTTGGGGGTGACATGGGCATCGCCAAGCTTAGGCTCTTGCCACTCCTTGTTCCATAATCCATCAAAAGAATCCACCCAAAACTTGAAAACTTCACAACACAAAACTCAATAGAAATCTCGTGAGCTCCGTTAGAGAAAGAAAACAAAAGACCACTTCAAGGTACTGCAATGAACTCATTCTTTATTTATATTGGTGTTAAACCTACTGTATTCAAACTTCTCTATGTATTATAAACTATTTTACTAGCCATAGATTCATCAAAATAAGCAAACAACACACGAAAAACAGAATCTGTCAAAAACAGAACAGTCTGTAGTAATCTGTAACTAACGCAACCTTCTAGAACTCCAAAAAATCTACCAAAATTGGAAGACCTATACAATTTCTTTATTGATCAGCAGAAATTGGAATCAGTATTTTATCACATTCTTATGATTTTTAATAATTCGGGCACTGAACGCAAAGTTTCTGGAAATTACAGCAAGATCAAATAACTATCATCCAAGAAGATCCAATAGGTGGCACAAACACTAATTAAAACACAAAACCACATCCAAACAGAAGGTAGATGGGTTATTTATTCTCTAACATAAGAAAAACACAAAAAACTAAAAATAAAATTGGTTGCCTCCCAACAAGCGCTATCGTTTAACGCCCCTAGCTAGGCATAAAAGCGAGGATAGATCTAGGTATTGCCATCTTTGGTAGGCAATCCATAAGTGGCTCTCATGATAGTTTCATATGGAAATTTTATTTTCTTTCTAGGAAAGTGTTCCATGCCCTTTTTTAATGGAAATTGAAATCTAATATTCCCTTCCTTCATATCAATAATTACACCAACCATTCTAAGGAAAGGTCTACCAAGAATAATAGGGCAAGAAGGATTGCAATCTATATCAAGAACAATGAAATCTACGGGCACATAATTTCTATTTGCAACAATAAGAACATCATTAATTCTTCCCATAGGTTTCTTAATAGTGGAATCCGCAAGATGCAAGTTTAAAGAGCAATCATCAAAATCTCGGAAATGTAGCAAATCACACAAAGTTTTGGGGATAGTGGAAACACTAGCACCCAAATCACACAAAGCATAAAACTCATGATCTTTAATTTTAATTTTAATAGTTGGTTCTCACTCATCATAGAGTTTTCTAGGGATAGAAACTTTCAACTCGAGATTTTCTTCATAAGATTGCATCAAGGCATCAACGATATGTTCGGTAAAGGCTTTCTTTTGACTATAAGCATGTGGAGAATTTAGCATGGATTGCAACAAGGAAATACAATCAATTAAATAGAAACTTTCATAATTAAATTCCTTGAAATCCAATATAGTGGGTTTAGCAACATCTAGATTTTTATTTCTTTCAATCCCACTTTCATCAATTTCATCATAAAGATCTAAATACTCCGAATTTTTGGAACGCCTTCTAGGTAAAGGAAGATCATATTCAGTTTCATCAAGATTCATATTGCAAAATAAAGGTTTGATAGGGGACACATCAATAACTTTTAGATCTTAATCTTGATTTTCATAGGAATTTGGTTTAGCGGCCATCTTATTGACTAAGGTGGCTTGCATATCCGAAATTTCAGCAGTCATCTTTTCTAGACGAGCAATTTGGGATCTTATACCATCAAATTCTTTAAACATATCATCAAGCTCTTTATTCATATAACTCATAAAACTTTTTTGTTCCTTAAGCTCGTTTCTAAAGAAATTATTATGCTCAAATTGCAAAACCATAAACTTCCTAACGTTGTTTTCGATCTCCTCTAACCTTTTAAGGTGAAGATCACCAAATTTCGGTTGAGCCATCGCGACAGACAAGCAAGCCAACACACGAGCAAACAAAAGGCAATCGAGAAAAAGGCAAACGAAGAAAGGAGGAGGAGAAGGAGAAGGAGAAAGATAGGGTGAACAAAACGGCAAGGCTGAGGTGGGGGAGAGGAAAACGAGAGGCAAATGGCAACTAATGTAATGCGAGAGATAGGGATTGTGATGGGTACTTGGTATGTTGACTTTTTGCGTAGACTCCCCGGCAACGGCGCCAGAAATTCTTCTTGCTACCTCTTGAGCTTGCGTTGGTTTTCCCCAAAGAGGAGAGGATGATGCAGTAGAGTAGCGTAAGTATTTCTCTCAGTTTTTGAGAACCAAGGTATCAATCCAGTAGGAGGCCACGCTCAAGTCCCTCATACCTGCACAAAACGATAGCTACTCGCAACCAACGCGATTAGGGGTTGTCAATCCCTTCACGGTCACTTACGAGAGTGAGATATGATAGATAGTATTTTTGGTATTTTTGGTATAGAGATGCAAAGTGAAAAGTAAAAGGCAAAGTAAAAAAAGCAAAGCAAGATTAAAGTGATGGAGATTGATATGATGAGAATAGACCTGGGGGCCATAGGTTTCACTAGTGGCTTCTCTCAAAAGCATAAGTATTCTACGATGGGTGAACAAATTATTGTTGAGCAATTGACAGAATTGAGCATAATTATGAGAATATGTAGGCATGATCATGTATATAGGCATCACGTCCGTGACAAGTAGAATGAAACGATTCTGCATCTACTACTATTACTCTACTCATCGACCGCTATCCAGCATACATCTAGAGTATTAAGTTAAAAACAGAGTAACGCTTTAAGCAAGATGACATGATGTAGAGAGATAAATTCATGCAATATGAAATAAACCCCATCTTGTTATCCTCGATGGCAACGATACAATACGTGCCTTGCTGCCCCTTCTGTCACTGGGAAAGGACACCGCAAGATCGAACCCAAAGCTAAGCACTT
Source organism: Triticum dicoccoides (assembly GCF_002162155.2). Lineage (NCBI taxonomy): Eukaryota > Viridiplantae > Streptophyta > Magnoliopsida > Poales > Poaceae > Triticum > Triticum dicoccoides. The sequence continues at coordinate 627,721,286 of NC_041384.1, read as the reverse complement.
CTCCCATGGCAAGAAAAACCAATCTAGTAGGCCAAACCAAACTGATAATTCGAAGAGACTTGCAAAGATAACCAATCATACATAAAAGAATTCAGAGAAGATTCAAAAATTATTCATAGATAGACTTGATCATAAACCCGCAATTCATCGGTCTCAACAAACACACCACAAAAAGAAGAAGATTACATCGAATAGATCTCCACGAGAGAGGGGGAGAACTTTGTATTGAGATCCAAAAAGAGAGAAGAAGCCATCTAGCTACTAACTATGGACCCGAAGGTCCGAGGTAAACTACTCACACTTCATCGGAGAGGCTATGATGATGTAGAAGCCCTCCGTGATGACGGCCCTCTCCGGCGGAGCTCCGGAACAGGCCCCAAGATGGGATCTCGTGGATACAGAAAGTTGCGGCGGTGGAATTAGGTTCTTGGCTCAGTATCTGTTCGTTTGGGGGTACGTAGTTATATATAGGAGGAAGAAGTACGTCGGTGGAGCTTCAGTGGGCCCACGAGTGTGGGGGTGCGCCTGGGGGTATAGGGCGCCCCCTACCTCGTGCCTACCTCGAAGCTTCCTTGGCGTAGGGTCCAAGTCTCCTGGGTCATATTCGGTGAGAAAATCACGTTCCCGAAGGTTTCATTCCATTTGGACTCCGTTTGATATTCCGTTTCTTCGAAACACTGAAATAGGCAAAAAACAGTAATTCTGGACTGGGCCTCCGGTTAATAGGTTAGTCCCAAAAATAATATAAAAGTGGAAATAAATCCCAATATAGTCCAAAACAGTAGATAATATAGCATGGAGCAATCAAAAAGTATAGATACGTTGGAGACGTATCAGTAAGTCTTCAAAGTAGACTTCCAAACCTTCACAGACTTCATTCACCACTGATCCACAATGACTCTTGGATGCACAGAACGCGACACCTAACTGGCTAGAGGATTCACAGTCCTCAAGTGTAATAAGTCTTCAGATCACACAGACAAGAAGACTTCAGTGATGCCTAACACTCTTTGGCTCTGGGTGTTTAGGGCTTTGTCCTCGCAAGGAATTCTCTCTCAAAGGCTTCGAGGTGGGTTGCTCTCAAACGACAAAAGCCGTACACTAACTCTGAGCAGCCAACCGTTTATGGTTGTAGGGGGTGGGCTATTTATAGCCACTAGGCAACCCGACCCGATTTGTCTGAAATGACCCTGGGTCACTAAGGAACTGACACGTGTTCCAACGGTCAGATTTCAAACACACATGACAACTTTACTTGGGCTACAAGCAAAGCTGACTTATCCATCTCTGGATAAGATTTGCTCTCATTGTCTTCGCTCGAAGACATAGGATTTTGGTTAAGCATAACTTCAGTCATTCTAACTGGTTCACTTGGACCCCACTTAACAGTACGGTGGTTCCTATGACTCAACAAAGAAGAAAAAGAACGACGAAACAACTAAGTCTTCGCGCTCCATAGTCTTCACGCGATGTCTTCTCTTGTCATAGTCTTCAATGTGAATGTCTTCACATACCACCTTTGGCTTCAATGTCTTCATACATTTTTAGGGGTCATCTCTGGTAGGAAAACCGAATCAATGAGGGACTTCTACCTGTGTTATCCTGCAATTCTCACAAACACATTAGTCCCTCAACCAGGTTTGTCGTCAATACTCCAAAACCAACTAGGGGTGGCACTAGATGCACTTACAATCTCCCCCTTTTTGGTGATTGATGACAAACTGGTTGAAGTTTTCAACGGGGAAAAATATGTGAAATTGTAAAGGATAGGGTATTGTCTTCATAAGTGGCAAAGGCTCCCCCTGAAGATGTGCATATAAGTAATTTACTTTTGGAATGCAAATGCACATGGCAGGTTGTACTTGTGGAGATCCTCCTCAACTTATGATGACAATTCATCATGCATGATTTGATATAATGAAGATAATGACATGCATAATGAAAAATGGACGTCTGCAAAATGACCTAAGTGTGGAAGTTATCATCGCACATGCGGAATTTATCATCGCATCACTGAATAGCAAATAAGTAGCAGACGACCATCGAGTTTAAGTGTTACAACTCAAAGAACCAAATGTATCGAAAAGCGAGAGTTGTAAGCACTTGGCAAAAGTAGCAGAAAGTAAAGCAACCACCCATAGGACCTGCTTGAAGACTATCAACTCATATGCTTCTCCCCCTTTTGTCAGTAAAGACCAAAAAGGTTTGAAGACATAGAGCGCCAACTCGTTCCCATGAGGTGCAGGCGAGGCAGCAGGGTCGTCATTGAGGTCCGATGGTGCAGAAGAACTTGGTGCAGTGTCGACATGCGCTGAATTTGGAGGAGGTGAAGTTGCATCATCTTGGTCATCAATGATGCTGGAATTCACTGTCGCAGCTAAGGACGAATAGTCAGAGTCTTCAAGTGAGGGAGTCTGACGCAAGTGATCATTCCTTGGAGGAGTTGAGTCAAACTTGAATCTTTCGGTGAAGCCATTGTCTTGCAGATCAGCTTCACCACTAAGCAATGCCAAACTCTTCCAAGACCTCCGACAGGTTTCATGATTAGCAAAGGCATTCTTGGTGGCAAGATTGCGAATGTGATTGACATCCACCAAGAGGCTTTGCATCTGACGCTTAAGCCAGTTGTGATGCTTGTCCTGTTTCTGGTGTAGCGCGACGAGAAGCTCTCGGTTATTGAGAACACGAGATCGCCTCCGAGGCCTTTGGGCAATGGTGCTTCCAGTGGCGTCAGTTTGAGCGCAAGGGACACGTGTATTGCCAGCCAAGGGATAAACAGGCGAGACTGCCTGAACTCCTTCAATGGGCTGGGTGAAGCTTTGGTGATCAGCATTGTGAAGATAAATGGGATCCTTAGCAGGCTCTGGGTAAATAGCTTCAACAGATAGATCAACCTCTAGCAAGAATACAAGATGATTGCACGCAGACGGCTGATAGTTGATGGCAGAGTGAAGCTTGATAAGGCGCATTACCCATGGAGCATAGAACTTCAGAAAAAAATGTCAGAGCCAGATGCAGCCAACTGCCTGATGAAGAAGTCTTGAGCATTGAAGCTGATGCCATTGAAGATATAGAAAACCAAGGTCTTCATTGCTCCTTGAAGCTTCGCTGCAGAGGAATGTCCTTTGACAGGCCATAGAGTTTTTCTGATGATATGATAAATGGTGCGAGGCAAATACTCTAGGTCTTCAACAAAGAATTCAGATGGGTAGTCAGCGTCGTGAGGCAAAGGCTTCATCATGCTCAACATTTGGCTCATGTTGGGTTCTGGCTTCTGAAAAATGCTCTCCAAAGCATTCTGGTGTTGTTGACAACCTGGTTCATAGTATTCACCAGGAGTGGGCAGGCCTGTGAGCTCAATTATATCAAGAGCTTTGGCTTCATGATGGACATTGCCTGTCATCCACTCAAGGACCCAAGTCTTGGGATCCCTGTTGTAGCCTCGAATGTGAAGAGTTGCATAGAACTATAGCGGAAGCTCTTCATTCCAGTGTTCCTTTTCTGTGACAAACTACAGGAGTCCAGCGTCTCTGAACCAATCCAACACTTCTTCTAGACAGGGCAGGCCAGCTATAGCTTTAGTATCAAGACGCATATGGGGAAATATGCGCCCTTGACTGTATAAGACACGGGAATAGTAGCTGTGCTGCTGATAGCTCCAGAACCGATCCGAGGAAATACGGGGTTTGGTGTAAGGGTTCTTCGCGCTGTTGAAGAAGGTGTTATGTGCCACGAAGCCATTCACATTGAAGACCCCAGGAGAGGTTGCAGTGCCTGGGAATCTTGGAAGTCTTGGCTTGGGCTTCTGGACATGAGGTCTGTGCTCGACATGATAGTCAAATTGTGGACCCGCAGCAGGTGGAGGAACCAGAATGGGCCATCGGACCATAACAGGCTGACCACGATCAAATGCCAGCTCAATTGTATGAGGTCTTGGAGGGGGTACAGGAGCATTGGCATTGGCATTGACATGGGCTTCAGGGTCCACATTGGCTTCAGGAGCTTCAGTATTGGCTTCGGGCGCTGCAGTGGCTTCAGGTGCGTGCACTTCTGGCACCGCATGAGCTTTAGGCGCCACATTAGCTTCAACCATGACAACTTCATTGGCTTCAGTGTTGATGTTGGTGGCCGCCTCAGGATTGTTAACCTCCAGTTCCGGAGCTGGAGGGTCGGACACGTTCTCCTCGAGAACAATATCTTGGTGGGACGAGGGTGTAGCAACTCTTTCTACTTCAACTCTTGGTTCTTCTCCTTCATCGGCTGATGCAGCCGGAATATCTTCAGCCGTTTTGGCTTCAGACTCAGAAACGTGCACAATGGAAGGGACTTGGGGCCTTGGTCCTTTGCGAAGCCTACATAATGCTGGCGACGCTTGTGGAGATGGAGTTGGCTGGGCCTCAAAGTCATCATCATCTTGTGGTTGGGGAGCACTTGGGGTGTCTTGGTGTTGTGGGTGATCAGCCCATGATGCATCCTGAGCAGTTGGCGTTAGAGGACGACCAATGTTGATGAGTTTGCTGTGCGTGAGCACAGGCGATGATACCAAATTGTGCTCGATCTGAGGAAGGACTTCATCATATTCAACATTGTCGTGAGGACCAATGTCTTCAGCTGCAGTGGGGTCAACAGTCGGATTGTCTTCAGCTTTAGGAGCCTCTATGGAAGCAGGCTCATGAACTATCACTTGCCGTTCTTGATGTTTAGACGCAGGACGAGCCACTGAGATTGGCTCGACATCAAGGGGCTCTGTGGGAGCAGCCCGGTCTCTCTTCTTGGTTTTCCGTTTCTTGGTTGGGGGAGCATCATCAGTGGTGGCCTTGGTCTTGCATTTTCTTGCTTTGGCTTCGGCTGCCCTTGTTTTCTTGAGTTCTGAAGCCACTGTGGGGACCTTAGGCTGTGAGCCTGTCATACTGGCTGGGAAGACAATTGGATGTATTTCCTGCCTTGGTGCTTCGGGTTCTGCCACAGCTGGCTTCTTCTTCTTCTTGGCCGCCATTCGGGGGTCGATGCCTGGCCGCCCCAAAGCCTTGCGCTTTTCAGCTTCATTGTATCCCTGAACACATTTAGCAGCAATATCCTTCATGCGCTCACGAGAACCTTTGGCTTCTTCGCGTTTCATGCGGAATGCTTCCTTGAGCTCATGCATCATGACTTGGAAGTTCTGAATTTCTTCAACATTGAGCTTGGCCATATGCTTCTTGAATGAGCCTTTTCATAATCTATCTTATGCTTCAGCTCAACAATTTTCTGTGCTACAGCCAGCTCAGCAGCAATGGCTCCGTGGAAGGCGACGCTGTGGCCAATGGGAAGCTAAAGATCATCAAAGCTGACATTTGGGCTGTCAAACCACTCATCAATGAACTTGTTTAGGATTTCCACATCAAAGAGAGGAAGGTCATTGAAGATTTCTGCCTCTTGCTTGCTCTTGATCAACTGCTCAAGAGCGTCATCGCCAAGATCATCGTCGCTGGAAAGATCAATGGCGTCATTCTCGTTGCGTAGAACAGCAGTAGGGGTCAGTGCTTGGCTAGTGGGTTGCATGGGCATCTTCACTTTGGCGGGCTTGGAGATGCGTGAAAGATCTTCAGACTGCACACTGTCTTCAGGAGGTGCAGTGGCTAGAGGCTTTGCCTGTGAAACCTTTGGTGCAGGGGAAGGCTTCGAAGCTTTAGGTTTCTTCAGCTTCTTTGGCTTCGGTGGTGCAGGCGCTTCGTCAGAATCAGCATCGTCTGCAGGTTCATCCACGGCTATCCCTTGAACCATAATATGAGAGATGAGACCATCTAGGTTGTAGAAGGGCCCAACAAGATTAGGTTCAGCTTCGCGAGTGCCATCGGCACGAGGAGCAGAGGGACATGGATTGAAGTCCAATCCCCGTGACTTCTTGTTTTCTTTAGCCGAGTTATTGGCAAATTGGAAGTTGCGCTTGAACAGATTATCGTCACGGCACCATAGTAATGAAGATGGGTCTGCATCTGCAGGCTGTGGTCCACGGACCATGCAAGGATAGAAGCCTTGTTCAATGGCTTCAGCTCTGGACCTGCGTTGAAGATTTTTGTACAAGATGTCTCCCCACGACCGCTTGATGGCATTTTTCTCAGCATATTCCTGGGTCACGAACCTGTACTTGAACCATTGTTCTGCCCAATATCTACGAATCCATTGGATTCGGGTTTTCCGCTGATTGTAGTCCTCCTCTGGATCTGTCTTGTACAGCTCATAGAGGTCAGGAGGAAAATCCCTTGAGGTGTTTCCACGGTGCTGTCTGCCACCCTTCCTTGCAGATTTCTCTGGTTCCATGAAGTTTAGACTGAAAGGCTTCAAAACTGTCAAAGTCTTCCGTCTACTGGTCAGACAAGAACTGGCTTCAGGAGAATTTATACGATGCTGTAAGAACTCTGCAAATGAATGCAGACTATGAGAACCAAGGGATTCTCCCACGGACATGTACCTGTGACAGCATTAAAGGTGCGAGGGAAGGGGAAGAGGTCCTATGCATTCTCAGAAGATTTTGAAGATAAATCAGTTTAGAAGACATTGACCTCATAGTGCGAAGACATTCACTCATAGGTAGAGAGTTGGTTCCAGATTTGTACGAATCCACGAATAAGTACAAGTGAGGAATCTAACTACTTTGTGAAGCATAAGTGAACATACTAGGCATGTTATGAGATGCAGTATGAGATAGATCCAACTTGTGTGAACATAAACTACTTGTGGTTGGAAAGGATGAATCTATCGGATCAAAAAGACTGTAACAAGGAGATTTTATTTACCACACAAGGAACTGCTAGACGGAGTGGGAGAGGAGGCCGAGCAGTTCAATCTTCCGTGCCCTAACTTGGTGACGGAGGACACCTATGGCGACGGTGGAGAAGACGATGTCCGCGGCCGGCGTGAGGACGGCATCGGTGAGGTCGCGGCAGCTAAGCGCTTCGTCGCTGGCGTCGTCGAGGGCTAGCGGTGGCGCTAGGGTTTGTGCGAGAGTGGAAGAAGAGATAATGACTGGGGTGACGCGTGTACTTATATGGAGAGGGACGACACAGTGTTATTACACAGGTGCCCCTGGAGATTCGCATCTGAACGACACGTGGCAATCATGCAACACATGAGAGGTTGTTCCACATTCCCACGTATGCCTGGATTGTTGGGTGGTCGTTCCCACTTCTCCGGGTTTCAGGTAAAAGGATTAAGCATTGAAAGCAGATTAACGTTTGTCTCTGTGTCTTCTGCTGACAAGGACGCAGAGAAGACGTTTTGACAGTTTCAACAGAATGCGTATGATTTGGATAGATAGACTTAAGATAGAAGCATAGAAGGGTTAGGGTCCGATCACATTCACTTAGTTCAAAAGATTCAACAAGAGGACATAGCTATAAGTGAATGATGTAGAGGACAGAAACCAAATCAGTACATTGAAGATAAACAAGAAGCCATGTTGACATTTAAGACAAACGAAATGCGACGACTTTACAATGTAATACCAACAGAGAGTATTCCAAATAGGAGTTTGGTGGTGGCGTTACCCACCATATAGGAAATATTAGACCCAGACATGGCGCACAATTATCGTGGCGCTCCGAAGTCGAATTCCACGTTAATGTATTCACACTCAGAATGTAGGTCTTCATTGATTGAAGACATACTTTGCTTCATGTGTTGCACATCTAAGTCATCAACATGCATAAGTGTTAGGATGTGTGCCTGATCACAGGACATTTGAGGATTCCAAGATATTTAGCTCACTCCGTAACTTGCAAAACCTCTTCTCATCCAAGGGCTTTGTGAAGATATCTGCCAGTTGCTCTTCAGTGTTGACGTGTATGATATCAATATCTTCCTTCATGACATGATCTCTGAGAAAGTGATGATGAATTTCAATGTGCTTTGTCTTCGAGTGCTGAACTGGGTTGTTAGCAATCTTGATGGTGCTTTCGTTGTCGCAGTAGAGTGGCACTTGCTTCAGATGAATGCCATAGTCTTTGAGTGTTTGCTTCATCCATAGAAGCTGAGCGTAGCATGATCCAGCAGCCATGTATTCAGATTCAGCAGTGGAGAGAGATACACAGTTCTGCTTCTTTGAAGACCAACATACAAGTGATCGTCCTAGAAAGTGACATGTGCCTGATGTAGACTTGCGATCCACCTCGTCACCAGCATAATCAGCATCCGAGAATCCAACTAGATCAAACTCTGAGCCCTTTGGATACCATAATCCTAGTGTTGGGGTGTGAGCCAAATATCGAAGAATTAGCTTCACAGCTAAGTGATGTGATTCCTTTGGTGCCGCTTGGAATCGGGCACACATGCAAACACTAAGCATGATATCTGGCCTAGATGCACATAAATAAAGAAAAGAACCAATCATGGAGCGATATACCTTTTGATCGAACTCTTTACCATTGTCGTCAGGACCGAGATGGTGTTTAGCTGGCATTGGCGTAGTGTAACCTTTGCAGTCTTGCATTCCAAACTTCTTCAGGCAATCTTTGAGGTATTTCTCTCGAGATATGAAGATGCCATTGCGTTGCGGTCGTATTTGAAGACCAAGGAAGAACTTCAGTTCAACCATCATGGACATCTGATATTGCTCTTGAATCATATATCCAAAGTCGTCACTGTATTTCTGGTTGGTGCAGCCGAAGATAATGTCATCCACATATATTTGGCACACAAACAGTTCACCATCATATGTCTTCGTGAAGAGTGTGGGATCCAAAGAACCAGGTTTGAAGCCTTTGCTCTTCAGGAAGTCCTTGAGTGTGTCATACCAAGCACGAGGGGCTTATTTGAGGCCATACAGTGCCTTGTTGAGCTTATAAAGCATGTCAGGATGTTTTGGATCTTCAAAGCTAGGCGGTTGTGCAACATACACTTCTTCTTCAATCTTTCCATTGAGAAAAGTGCTCTTCACATCCATTTGATACAGAAGAATGTTATGATGATTTGCATAGGCCAGCAGTATGCGTATAGCTTCAAGCCTAGCCACAGGAGCAAATGTCTCATCGAAGTCAATTCCTTCAACTTGAGTGTATCCTTGAGCAACGAGACGAGCTTTGTTTCTGACAACTTGACCCTGCTCATCTTGCTTGTTGCTGTCGGCGTTCTGGGAACGGGGGTCCCCAGACTTGCCTGCCTGCGGCATGCGGCGTGGCTCAAAGGGGGCCCAGCACAACGCGTCTTCATCGACACAACCCCAAGACCCTCGCGAGGGGCCAAGCCTCACGGGGCGGACGACACGAAGCTTCCTCAGGCACGACCACATCAGGCTGGCTCGCGAGGAGGCGGAGAGATCAAGGCGGGGTACCTCACGAGGTGCCCGTGACGCAAGCCATGACGACCAAGGGCGCCAGGCGGGCGCTAGCCCGCGCAGTGTCCTCCTTTCCTCTTTGGTGCAAAGGGAGCAAGCGCAGGCGAGAGCATCAAGCAAAGGCACCTGTTTCGGTGCAACGAGACCAAGACCAGTACAATGGCAGGGAGGAAGTCATTGTGGAGCCCAAGCCAGCATCACCACCAGAGTCTTTGGCAGGCGAGGACTAACTTTAGTCAGGATAAGTGTACCAGATGTTCCCCTTCAAAATGGCCAATTGTTGGCGCCCTTCCCGCTCAATATTTGGGAAGAGGCCCAGGGCCTTTGCCTATAAATAGGACTAGCCACCCCCAGGGTAGGGAGGATCCAGAATCGGCCTACCCAGAAACTAGCTAGGGTCGCAATCGAGAAGAGAGAGAGGGAAGGGTGACTGAACTCCCCCTAGCAGTTCATCCTCCCAACCAAGAACAGACCCTCGCGAGGCTATTCTTCCTTTTATTGCTCATCATCATCAGCCCAAGGGGCAATCCACCACACCATGCACTGGAGTAGGGTGTTACACCACAATGGTGGCCCGAACTAGTATAAACACTGTGTCTCTTGTGCTGTTCTTCCCGTAGCTTAGATCTCAGCGAGGCGGAGGGGTGCAGGTACGTAGAAGGCGAAATCTCCGCATGCACCCCAGTGTTTGAACCTCAAGGGTCTGCCGGAACCCGAAATCCGACATTTGGCACGCCAGGTAGGGGTGCGCCGGAATTCGTCTTCCACCACCCCGTTCTCCTCCGACCATCGCGTCCATGTCTGACGCTCGTCGGGCCCGCGCCGAGCGCCGGTCCGCTCTCGCTTCCCGCGTCGCCCAGACAGCTCCTGTCGGCGGGCGTCCTCGTCGTTCCCCGTCACCTGCCGTCAACGCCGCCACAGGCCCGGCGGGGGACGAGCAGCAAGCGTTGTCTCGGCATCCGTCCGTGCAGCAAGACGGCCGAACCGCTACTCCCTCTCTCACCCCAGCTGGTTCTTCGTCCCGCACGCTCCGCGCACCCATGGAGGCTCGAGCTGTGCTCATCGCGGCAAACGAGCTCCTGCGCTACCGTCCTGTCGACGACGTCTATGAAGAATGGCTCGACCACGTCGCCGAGCTCGTCCGCGCCGCAGGGGGCTGTCCTGCGCCATCCGTTTCGCTGCACCGCACCCCGCCCCGCACGGGTGATGAAGCTCCGGCGGCGCCCCGACCGCCTCCTCCTCAAGAAGGCGCCATGGCTCCAAGGTGCGTGGCCCCTGGGCGGAACCCGCTCCGTCAGGTGCCAGCGCGGCAAGAGCAGAGCTGCCAAGAAGTCCCTCACCCGCAAGAAGCTACCCGGGCGCTCCCTGCTCCAGCACGTTGCGACCATGCTCCTACTCCCGCGCGTCAAGACCCCGCGCTGCTCCTAGCTACAGCGCGTGGGGGCATGCAAGACCAAGCTCTTCGTCACCCAAGGCCTCCTGTGGCCACAGCAGGCTGCCGTGCATTCACCGCCGAGCTACGCAGCGTCATGTGGCCCGGCAAGTTCAAGCCAGACCTGCCTCCTCGTTACGACGGCACGGCCGACCTTGCGGAGTTCCTCCAGCTCTATGAGCTGGGCATCGAAGCTGCCAACAGAGACGAGAAGGTCATGGCGAACTGGTTTCCCATGGCGCTCAAGGACGGGGCCCGCACCTGGCTCCTGAACCTGGCCCCAGGCACGATCTCCTCCTGGGACGAGATGCGCACCCACTTCATCGCCAACTTCCAAGGTACTCGCGACCGGCCACCCGTCGTGAGCGACATGCGCCTCATCAAGCAACAACCCGGAGAGACCCTGCAGAAGTACATCCAGCACTTCAACAATGCACGCCTCAAGATTCCCAAGGTGACCGAGGAGGCCATCATCTCAGCCTTCTCCGACGGCGTGTGCGATGTCAAGATGAAGGAGGAGCTGGCGATGCATGAAGACCTGTGCACTTCCTTGGAGTTGTTCAACTTGGCAACCAAGTGCGCCAGGGCTGAGGAAGGGCGTCTCTCCCTCCTCAAGCTGCCTGCCGCAGACCCAGAAGAGAAGAAGCCCAAGGCCAAGGATGTGAAGCGCAAGGGGGCTGCCGTGCTCGCGGCAGAACCAGACACCAAGCGGGGCAGAGATCTGCCCGAACCTCCCAAGGGCAGTCGGTACTGTGTGTACCATGACCTCCACGCCCACAACACCAACGAATGTCAAGAGCTCCGAGCCGTGCGAGAAGGAAGGATCGGCCATTGCCCCGACTGCGGTGACCGGGGCTACGGTCGAGGAGGAGGAAGGAACACAGGACGCTGGGAAGACCGCGGCCCGCGCCAAGGGTGGCGCGATCAACCTCGCGAGGATCACTGGCAATACCCGCCTCGCGAGGGAGACTGGAGGGATCAACCTCGCGAGGATCGCCCGCAAGGCAACGCAGGCCTCCCTCCACTGCCGCCGCAGCCAAGGAGAAATGAGGACCGCCATCAGGACGAGGGGGCTGGGGGCTTCCATGAGCCGCGCGCAGTCGCCTGCATCCTGGGCGGGCTCAAGCCCCAGCCTCTCAACGCATCTTCAAGCAGTTCGCTCGCGAAGTGAATGCAGTCCGCCCCAAGCTGGAAGCCACGCACCCTCTAAGGTGGTCGGCGTGCGCCATCACGTTCAGCTCAGCAGATCAGCTCAAGTGTGCAGCTACAGCCGGAGTCCTCCCGATGCTTCGTTCCCCAATCATCAGCAACGTGGTGGTCACCAGGACCCTCATCGATGGCGGGGCAGGGCTCAATGTCCTATCCGTGGAAACATTCAACAATCTCCAAGTGCCCTACAACCAGCTTCAGCCGACCAAGCCTTTCTCCGGAGTCACCAACGGCTCCACGGTCCCGATTGGGCAGGTCCGCCTCCCAGTCACCTTCGGGACACACGACAACTACCGCACCGAGCTCATCGACTTCGACGTCGCTCACATTTGCCTGCCGTACAACGCCATCCTTGGGTACCCAGCGCTGGCCAAGTTCATGGCCGTAACTCACCATGGCTACAACGTCCTCAAGATGCCAGGAAGTGGCGGAGTCATCACGGTGCCCTGTGAAGAGAAGGACGCGGTGTGTTCCCTGGAACGAGCCTTTCAGGCTGCGTCACTGGAAGACCCGGATCGCGGAAGCAGGAGGCTTCCCGAGACCGCCCCCAAGAAGAAGAAGACATCGTCCGGCCCGGCCCCTCAGGAGGCAGGCCCCTCAGGGCCCGCGCCTGCCCAAGGGGAACCTCCTTCCATTGCATAGGAAAGCGCGCCCGGCGCCCTCCTCAGGCAGGGCTCGAGGGCTCTCCCCTGGAGGGCCACCGACCTGGCTAAGGTCACGAGGGAGGCGCTTGGGCACCACATGGAGGCGTGTTTCGAAGCACGTTTCCCTCAAGAAGGAGTAAAGCAAGGAGAGCCAGACCCTCAGGAGTTCGTCAGCAAGGCCATTCAGGAGCTACAGGAGTCAAGAGTTATGAGAGGCGGCCGCCGCCTACCAGCTGTGGCTCCCCATCCAGGCAAGGATGGTGGGCTGCGCGTCTACATCGACATACCAGGGCTCAATCGAGTCGCCTCTCTGGAGCGCCTCTGGCCCTCGCGAGTGGGGCGCTGCGAAGGTCCACCCCACAGCTACGTTCGCATGCCTTACGGCTTGCCGAACGCGGCTGCCACGTACCAGCGCCTCACGAGGGGCATCATGGAGGCTCAAGAGGCCAGGCGTTCCACAACCCTGGCGGAGATGGAGATGGTCCGCAAGGAACCACCAGCGCCTCCGGAGCCTCCCAAGGCCCCTGGGCCTGGGGGCTCATGAGGATTGGCTTCCGCAACCCACCGAGTCTGCTACACCAACACTCCTTCATCCTCAACATCATCAGGTGACATCTTTCAAGTTTCACTTCCAGCTGGGAGCGCCCCCCCAGGGCTGCATTATTCCCAGGCCGCGTGGGTCCGTCCCTGCGGCTTGTATCCCTTTTATTTCATGTTGTTAGCTTACCTTATTGGGGGCGCCCCTCGGGCTGCATCATCCCCCAAGTCGCTCGGGCCAGACCGAGCGGCATGTACCCCTTTTGCATTTATTTCCGGCTATGCGTTCGACCCACCATGCTTGATTATTTGATGCCTGTCCACGGCACCTCTTCTTCTCCATGCCGACCACTTGCACGTTAAAGGGGGGGTACCTGAGCATCGTGACTCAGGGCTCTTACTGGCTCTCCAGCCCTCACCCTCTGGCCTTGTCCACAGCATCGCGACCTGGCATACCAGTGACGGCTGAGACCAGCTCGAGGGCCGGGACCCGAGGACGTAGAGTGTCGGCATCTAACCAAATTTGCAGGGACACATCACAAGATAAGGCCCAGTGCCAGGCGCAATCCGCCTAGAGGTAGGGCCCCGTGAGTCCCGCGCTGGCTCACGGGTGCCCAGATACACCTCGCCAGGCCCTATCGTGCCAGCCACGTGTCAGGGCGGGGCTGTACACGCCCCGGGGGCTCCTCCTGGAGGGGAGCCCCCTCCCACGTTCCAGTGGAAGCACCATGCTCCGCGCTGGCTGACGACTCTGCCGAGGAGCGGTTATGCCCGTACACATACGGAAGCGCTATGCTCCGCGCTGGTGATAAACAACTGAGGGCGGCCCCCAGGCCGCATCAACCTCAGGGAGCCCAGAGCTCAGTGTCTAGCCTCATCGTAACGCCTCCCCTCGGGAGTGCCGTGCGAGGGGGTTGGGCACGGGGGCTGCGCCTGGGTCACGCCCAGATGCACGCCACCCAGCCAGGCCCCCCCGGGCCTGGTTCGTCGCGCGTCTCTCCCCGAGCGGAGCCAAGGTACGAAGGCCGTTTGAGCGTCAAGGGGGACTCCTGAGCATCGCGACTCAGGAGCCTAACTGGTCACGTAGCCCCTCACTCCTTAGTTCCGAAAGGCTAACGACGGTTGAGGTATGCGCGCGGTCGGGCTCTGCAGACGTAGAACGGTAGATCCACCCACATCATACCTCCCTACTTGCTGTTCGTGCGCCAAGGGGGACTCCTGAGCATTGCGACTCAGGAGCTTAACTTGTCACGTAGCCCCTCACTCCTTGGCCCCGTCCTGGTTTCCGGTCGGGACTAACGCTAGGTGAGGTATGCGCGGGGCCAGGCTCTGCCGGCGTAGAACATAAGCAAGTAGGAAGGAAAAGCGCAAATTTCAAGGAATTCAAAAGCAAATATTACAGTCCACACTGTTATCTCAATGCCAAACGCAAGTTTAAACGCTTCCCCGAGGCATGATACATGTGCAGGAATTAAAGGCAGGACAGGAGCCACAACGGAGTCACTTGTCGGTAGTGGAGCAGCGCGGAGTGGGTTCGCCTCATGGAGTAGCGGGGTCGGCAGCACCTTGCTTCGGCTTGGTGCTGAAGGCCCGGAACTTCCCCAGCAGAGCCTCCGCGCGACCCTTCACGGCCTCGGCAGCGGCAGCGGCACACTCGCCGCTTACTGGCTCCAGCAGGCTGTCGAGGTCGATGCCGGGATCGCGAAGGTAGATGTGGGTGAGGACCCGCGTCAGTGCTGCAGAAGACAGGACACGCGCCTTGGCCTCGGCCATGGGGCCAAGGCCAAGGGCGACATCTTCAAGAGCGCAAACCAGGAAGGGAAGCAGCTTGGCGGGGCCGTCCTCGGCGCCAGCCAGCGGGCTGTCCAGGCCGCTGTCGTAAAGCATCCTCAGCGAGGAGCGAGCCTTCGCCTCCATCT
The DNA here is from genome assembly GCF_002162155.2 of Triticum dicoccoides. NCBI lineage: Eukaryota > Viridiplantae > Streptophyta > Magnoliopsida > Poales > Poaceae > Triticum > Triticum dicoccoides. The sequence goes on along the minus strand of NC_041384.1, from coordinate 627,706,235 downwards.
CCGCGAAGGCCACGCGGTCCTCGGCAAGAACCTGGGCCTTGTCGTCCAGCTCGACCTTCCTCGCCCCCAACTCCTTCTCCAGCGCGCCTAGGCGGTCGTGGCGCTTCCTGAGCTTGGCCTCCCGGCCCTCGACGGCCGCCTCGCGAGCCTTCATGCCTTCTTCCTGCTCTTGGCAAAGGCGGACCTCTTTCGCGAGCTGGTCCCGCAGGCCTTGCAGCTCGTCCTCCAGCGCCTTGCAGCGACCACGGACGTCAACCACCTCCCCCAGGGCTGCGTCACGTGCAGCCTTTGCCTCAAGGATGGCCTGCCTCTCCTCATCGCAAGCCGTCGAGGCTTCGACCAGCGCCGCCCGAATCGAAGCATCGGAGCGAATCCATCCTGAAGCCAGCTCCAAGCGCCCAGCCACCAAGCGAGGGTCGGCGCCAAGTAGATCCTGCCGCAGCCGGTCCAGCTCAGCGGCAGCACAATCCAGAACGGCAGGAGGAGTCGGAGAGACAGCAGTCGGTGGAGTAGGAGGAGAAGGCGGCAGCGCGACCACAGCATCCTGAGGCGAAGCTTGCTGCGCCCCAACGACTGAAGTGGTGGCAGCAGGCAAAGGCACCTCGGGAGTCACTTGGGCCATGGGAGCTGAGCCCGCCCCAGCCGGCTCAGCCAGGCCTCGCGAGGACGACCGGGCAGGAAAAGCCCGTGCGTCGCGGTCACCTTCCTTCGCGGGCAGAGGCGCTGCCACGGATGGAACCTCAGGAGCTCCCTTCGGCTTCTTGCGGTGGGCGCCAGCCTATCCAAGAGATGCGGACATCAAGCCTCAGAAGCAGAACAAGAAATAAAGACAAGAATCAAGCGCTTACGGGTCATCGCCAGTGAGCTCAAGCGGCCTCCGGCCAAATTTGAAGCCCGAAAGCCGGCTGGAAGGGTCAACCTCGGGAAGCTTGGAAGCGGAAGGCGCATCTACGGTCCGCCTCGGGGCCGGGGCAGACCCGCGGGAGATCAGCCCGGTCCTGTCCTTCTTCGGGATCGAAGGCAAGCTTCCGCCGTCCTGCTCGTCATCATTCGGAGAGAGGCGGAGAACGCGGGACCTGCACCGGGGGAGGGGAGCCCTCGACTCTCCGTCAGTCGCCTCGGAGTCAGGCCCTTTTTCCCGCTCCCCTCCTTCCTCCTCTTTGCTGGAGTCGTCGGAGGACACGTCCACCGATTCCACGGGAGTTTCTATGGGCACGGGCCCGTCCCCGTTGAAGACGGGCATGGACTCCACTACCTGCTCCCAGTCATCGCGGAGGAACAAGGGCGTAGGGGCGCCCTCCAACCTCGCCACATCGCCCCCGACCAGAGATTGGAGGACCGCAGCCAGATCTTCGTCGGCCAAGGCCGCGGGGCTCGGATGGGGCCTCCACATCGGAAGTGAGTACTGCCGAAGCGGAGCCAGCTGGTGCTCCAGGAATTCCCTCAGCAGCGACGCGCCGGTCAGCTTCGCCGCCGCCATGTTGGCCGGCCTCAGATCCGCGTCCATCTTCTCCAACACCAGCTTCGTGCGGGGGTCCGCGAGCTCCGCTCGACCCCAATCGCTGGAGCTCGTGGGTTGCTCCGTGGGCAAGATCAGCTGAGGGTGGATGCGCCCAGCATCTGCCAAGACCCACTTGCTCCTGAAGCCCTCAATCCTTTTCCCAGTGTTCGAAATGGCAATGGCGCCGCCGTACGCGATGAAGCTCGCGCACGCGGAAGCAGGACCGCGAGAGGTCCGGAGGTAGAAATAGTGGCGCAACAAGGCCACCGAGGGCTGCACCCCTACGTGAGCCTTGCAGTAATAGGCGAAGATTGCCAGGAGAAGGATGGAGTTGGGGTGGAGATGCAGAGCCTATAGCTTATAATGGCGGAGGACAGAGAAGAAGAACTCGGAGAAGGGAGGCACCAGGCCAGCAGCAATGGCGCCTACAAAGAACGGATAGAAGGTGTTCCCTTGGCCCTCAGGGGTGGCGGAGCCGGCCTTGGACACCTTCGCCTCGTCGAGGCCCCGCGCCGCCGCCATCCGGCGTAACCGGGCGAGGCTCGCCTCCGACACATTCGGCGAGTCCAGGGCAGACGAGTACCAAGCTCCGGCCGGAGACTGACGAGGCGCCATGGCTTCCTAGGTCACGCGGTCGGAGTAGATGTGGAAATTTTGGAGGAAGGAATGAGAGGCGCAAGAAAGGGGATCTGAGCAGCAACCGGAGAAAGCAAAAAAGCAAAGCCTGGGTAGATGTCGCTCCTTTATCAACTCGCGCGGTTGCTGAGGTGCCCACGTCCAATCAACCGCCACGCGGCGGCCGAGGCTGCAGGCTGTTAGGGCCCACGGCGCTTCGCCCTTGCCCTTTCGCCTCCCTGCACGGCCAAGTCCGGGTGCGCCTTGGGCCCGGGGGCTACTGTCGGCGTTCTGGGAATGGGGGTCCCCAGACTTGCCTGCCTGCGGCCTGTGGCGTGGCTCAAAGGGGGCCCAGCACAGCCCGTATTCATCGACACAACCCCAAGACCCTCGCGAGGGGCCAAGCCTCGCGGGGCGGACGACACGGAGCTTCCTCAGGCACGGCCACATCAGGCTGGCTCACGAGGAGGCGGAGAGATCAAGGCGGGGTACCTCACAAGGTGCCCGTGACGCAAGCCATGACGACCAAGGGCGCCAGGCGGGCGCCAGCCCGCGCAGTGTCCTCCTTTTCTCTTTGGTGCAAAGGGAGCAAGCGCAGGCGAGAGCATCAAGCAAAGGCACCCATTTCGATGCAACGAGACCAAGACCAGTCCAACGGCAGGGAGGAAGTCATTGTGGAGCCCAAGCCAGCGTCACCACCAGAGTCTTTGGCAGGCGAGGACTAACTTTAGTCAGGATAAGTGTACCAGATGTTCCCCTTCAAAATGGCCAATTGTTGGCGCCCTTCCCGCTCAATATTTGGGAAGAGGCCCAGGGCCTTTGCCTATAAATAGGACTAGCCACCCCCAGGGTAGGGAGGATCCAGAATTGGCCAACCCAGAAACTAGCTAGGGTCGTAATCGAGAAGAGAGAGAGGGAAGGGTGACTGAACTCCCCCTAGCAGTTCATCCTCCCAACCAAGAACAGACCCTCGCGAGGCTGTTCTTCCTTGTATTGCTCATCATCATCAGCCCAAGGGGCAATCCACCACACCACGCACTGGAGTAGGGTGTTACACCACAATGGTGGCCCGAACGAGTATAAACCCTGTGTATCTTGTGCTGTTCTTCCCGTAGCTTAAATCTCAGCGAGGGGGAGGGGTGCAGGTAGGTAGAAGGCGAAATCTCCACGCGCACCCCAGTGTTCGAACCTCAAGGGTCTGTCGGAACCCGAAATCCGATAGTTGCGATATATCCATTTAGTGCCTATGATATTGTGCTTACGAGGATCAGGACGCTTGCCAAGTTCCCACACATTATTTAGTTCAAATTGTTGAGGCTCTTCTTGCATAGCTTGAATCCATTCAGGTTCCATGAAGGCTTCATCAACTTTCTTGGGTTCAGATATTGAGACGAATGGAAGTGCCCACAGAAATTTGCTAGTTGTGTTGCCCTTGAACGAGTGAGTAGACCAGGTGCATTAATTTGGTCAACTATTCTCTCAATATGTACTTCATTTGCAACACGAGGATGAACAGGACAAAGATTTTGCTCTTGCTGATCATTGTCATTGTTAGAAGGATTGTCTTCAGGCTGAGCATTTCTTCAGGTTGATCAGTTGCAGAGATGATGAGTTCCTCTTCAGGCTGAGCTTCAGACGGTATGATTTCTCCTGTTCCCATAAGCTTGATGGATTCACTGGATGGAACTTCATCTAGCACATTTGGCAGGTGCTCTCTTTGCGAGCCGTTAGTCTCGTCGAACCACACATCCACAGTTTCAACCACTTTATAGTGAAAGAGGTTGAAGACTCTGTAGGAGTGTGAATCCTTTCCGTATCTAAGCATAAAACCTTCATGTGCTTTCGGTGCAAATTTTGAAGTGTGATGTGGATCCTTGATGCAGCACCTGGCACCAAATACTCTAAAGTAACTGTCATTTGGCTTCTTACCAGTGAGGAGCTCATAGGATGTTTTGTTAAGAAGCTTGTGAAGATAAACACAGTTGATAATATGGCATGCAGTATCAATGGATTCAGGCCAGAACTTTCTTAGAGTCTTGTATTCATTGAGCATCGTCCGAGCCATCTCAATCAGTGTTTTATTCTTGCGTTCCATGACGCCATTCTTCTGCAGCGTGTACGGAGCTGAGAACTCAAGAGTGATGCCCAAAGTATCAAGATAAGTGTCGAGGCTAGTGTTCTTGAATTCAGTGCCATTGTCACTTCTGATGTGCTTGATCTTGATGCCATAGTTGTTCATGGCTCGATTGGCGAAGCGTCTGAAGACATCCTGCACTTCAGTCTTGTAGAGGATTATATGCACCCATGTATATCTTGAATAATCATCAACAATGACGAAGCCATAGAGACAAGCAGTAGTAGTAAGAGTTGAGTAGTGAGTGGGACCGAAGAGGTCCATGTGTAGCAGTTTGAAGGGTTGAGTCGTTGTCATGATTGTATTCGAGGGATGCTTGCCTCTCGTCATCTTTCCAGCTTCACAGGCACCGCATAGGTGATCTTTCTTGAACTTGACGCCCTCGATGCCTATGACATGCTTCTTCTTTGCAAGAGTGTGCAAGTTCCTCATGCCAGCATGCCCTAGCCTCTGATGCCAGAGCCAGCATTCTGAAGCCTTTGCTAGAAGACATACGGCAAGCTGTGGTCCTACTGAGAAATCTACCACGTACAAATCATCTTTCCGATACCCTTCAAAGACTAGAGACTTGTCAGATTCCATTAGAACAAGGCAACGATATTTTCCAAATATCACAATCATGTTTAAATTGCAAAGCATTGAGACAGACATTATGTTGAAACCAAGGGATTCAACAAGCATCACTTTATCCATGTTATCCCTTGAGATTGCAACTCTACCTAGACCCAATACCTTGCTTTTACCCATATCAGCAAATGTGATGTGACTCTTGTCAGATGGACGTAAAGTTGAGTCCATGAGAAGACTTCGCTTGCCAGTCATGTGATTAGTACACCCACTATCAATAATCCATTCTGAAGCAGCTGGTGTTATACCCTATAGTGCAATTGGGGGATAGGCTTCACGAAGAGAATTGTGAAGCATAAACATTTGACGAGCAAGTGGATTATGAAAGCTTAGATCGAGGTTAGGACTAATAGGGCAAGTAGCAAGCGACTTAGGAACAGAATACATAATAAGACCATTTGGGCATTTGATCTTGCGCCCTACAAGATGTTTAAGGTCCCCAGCAATAGCTTCAGACGACTTTGATTTTAGGCTGGAGACCCTTCGCTGCAAAAGAGAGTTAAGCTTTCTTAGCCACCCACATCTTCAAGGGTGGCTTCGAAGCAATGAGTCTAAGTGCAACATCTGAGAACTTTGGCTTAGAAGCCCTAGCAAATAGTCTTGTAGCAGGGCAATAGTACTCATAAGAATAAGCAGAGTAGTTCTTGGTCTTATGAACATGGCGGTTTGATGAAACACGCTCATATTCATAGGCCTTAGTATGGTTTCCCTGCAAAACATTTGCGTTAGTGCGACTCAGGTGAGCCCTCTGTCTATATGAAGCCTTTGGACCATATGAAGCCCGTGGTCTAGGGTTTGTCTTCTTCACTTGTGGTGTCATGATGACATTCACAGGAAGATTCTCCAGACACCTTTTCGGCACCAAGACTTTCTTCGTAGGTGGCCCATTCCTGCAGTTAGTCCCAATATACCTGGAAAACACTTCACCATTCTGATTCTTAAACAGTTTATAGTTTGCATCAAAGGATTCATCAATAACAATGGGATTAGCACAAGTGAAGCCAGATAGGGTGGATGGATCCACTGAAGATTCCTTTGCAGCAACCCATGTGGTTTTGGGGCACTAATCAGGTTTCCAGTAAGAGCCATCAGCATTCATTTTCCTTTCGAACCCAACACCCTCTTTCCTAGGGTTTCGGTTCAGGATCTGCCTTTTGAGGACATCACGTAGTGTCTGATGTCCTTTGACACTTTTGTACATCCCTGTTTCAAGCAATGTCTTCAACCTAGCATTTTCGTCAGCAATAGCAGTGGCATCCTCAGCAGAGGGGTTAGTTACCACATCAACAGTTGAAGATATTGCAATAGTAGCAGCAGTAGAACATCCTGTAACAGAAGTAGCATTATCACGCTCAATGCATTTAAGACATGGTGGTTCAAATCCTTCCTGAGTGGGACTGATCTGTTTGGCGCGAAGTGACTCGTTTTCCTTTTGAAGATCTTCATGAGCCACTCTCAATTTCTCAAGATCTTGCTTCCTTTGAAGATAATCATAGGAGATTTTTTCATGAGTTGTTGAGAGCGTTTCATGACGACTTTCAAGTTCCTCATACTTAACGTGAAGATTTTTTTATGTCTTCAATTAAGGACTGAGATCGAGTCATTTCAGCGTCTAACAGGTCATCGCTTTTGTCTCACAGTTTTTGAATATGTTCCATAGCTTTCTGTTGTTCAGTTGCAATTTTAGCAAGTGTTTTGTAGCTAGGTTTGGAACCACAGTCAGAGTCATCTTCACTGGATGTTTGATAGTGAGTAGTGCGTGAGTTTACCTTGGCACCACGTGCCATGAAGCAGTAGGTGGGAGCGGAGTCATCCTGGTCATTAGCATCGGCGTTGGTGATGGAGTCATTGTCTTTAATGTTGAAGATGGACTTGGCAACGTAGGCTGTAGCCAGACTTGCAATGCCAGAATCGGACTCCTCCTCAGATTCCACCTCCGCCTCCTCAGAAGAAGACTCCTCCTCTGAATCCATTTCCTTGCCAACAAACACACGAGCCTTGCCAGATGAGCTCTTCTTGTGTGATGAAGACTTTGATGAAGACTTGGAAGATGACTTTGACTATCTCTTCTTCTTCTTGTCGTCAGAATCATATTCCTTGCTTTTCTTCTTCTTGTTGTTCTCATTGTCCCACTGAGGACACTCAGAGATGTAGTGGCCAGGTTTCTTGCACTTGTGGCATGTTCTCTTCTTGTAGTCATGAGCAGAAGCTTCATCATTCCTTGAGCTAGATCGTGAGGACTTTCTGAAGCCTTTCTTCTTGGTGAATTTCTGGAACTTCTTCACAAGCATAGCAAGCTCCTTTCCAATGTCTTCAGGATCATCAGAACTGCAATCAGATTCTTCTTCAGATGAGGAAATAGCTTTTGCCTTCAAGGCACGAGTTTGCCCATAGTTGGGACCGTAGATGTCTCTTTTCTCAGAAAGCTGAAACTCATGTGTGTTGAGCCTTTCCAGTATGTCAGACGGATCAAGTGTCTTGAAGTCAGGTCGTTCTTGAATCATCAGGGCTAGGGTGTCAAACGAGTTGTCAAGTGATCTCAGGAGTGTCTTGACGACTTCATGCTTGGTGATCTCAGTAGCGCCGAGGGCTTGAAGCTCATTTGTGATGTCTGTGAGTCGATCAAATGTAAGATGAACATTCTCATTGTCGTTTCTCTTGAAGCGGTTGAAGAGGTTGCGAAGGACACTGATTCTTTGATCTCTCTTGGTTGATACGCCTTCGTTAACCTTGGAGAGCCAGTCCCAGACTAGCTTGGATGTTTCCAGAGCACTCACACGGTCATATTGTCCTTTGGTCAGATGACCACAGATGATGTTCTTGGCAGTGGAATCCAGTTGAACGAACTTCTTGACATCAGCAGCGGTGACACCTTCACCAGCCTTGGGGATGCCATTCTTGACGACATACCAGAGGTCGATATCAATGGCTTCAAGATGCATGCGCATCTTATTCTTCTAGTAGGGATATTCAGTTCCATCGAAGACTAGGCACGCAGCGGAGACTTTGATTATCCCTGCAGTCGACATAGCTAAAACTCCAGGTGGTTAAACCGAATCACATAGAACAAGGGAGTACCTTGCTCTGATACCAATTGAAAGTGCTTGTTATCGACTAGAGGGGGGGTGAATAGGCGATTTTTATGAAAGTCTTCAAAACATGGAAGTTTCAAAGACAAACGATAGAAACAAACCTATTACCATGCAGCGGAAGGTAGACTACACTAAGCAAGCCATAGTCAAGTATTCAATGAGATGAAAGCACAAAGACTAATAGCAGCTAGGCAGTATAGATCAGGATGGAAGATAGTATGAAGCCAATCAGAACAGCAGTCACACAGTGAGGACAAATAGATAATGCAGACAGGCAATGACTTCACAAGGACCAATCTGAAAGTAAAGAGATGGGAAGGATGGAACCAGTGGCTCGTTGAAGACAATGATTTGTTGGAGCAGTTCTAGTTGCTGTGACAACTGTACGTCTGGTTAGGGAGGCTGAGATTCAACTCAGAAGACCACGTCTTCACCCTATTCCCCTTGAGCTAAGGACACCCAGTCCTCGCCCAATCACTCTGGTAAGTCTTCAAGGTAGACTTCCAAACCTTCACAGACTTCGTTCACCGGCGATCCACAATGACTCTTGGATGCTCAGAACGCGACGCCTAACCGGCTGGAGGATTCACAGTCCTCAAGTGTAATAAGTCTTCAGATCACACAGACAAGAAGACTTCAGTGATGCCTAACACTCTTTGGCTCTGGGTGTTTAGGGCTTTGTCCTCGCAAGGAATTCTCTCTCAAAGGCTTTGAGGTGGGTTTCTCTCAAACGACAAAAGCCTTACACTAACTTTGAGCAGCCAACCGTTTATGGTTGTAGGGGGTGGGCTATTTATAGCCACAAGGCAACCCGACCTGATTTGTCCAAAACGACCCTGGGTCACTAAGGAACTGACACGTGTTCCAACGGTCAGATTTCAAACACACACGGCAACTTTACTTGGGCTACAAGCAAAGCTGACTTATCCAGCTCTGGATAAGATTTGCTCTCATTGTATTTGCTCGAAGACATAGGATTTTGGTTAAGCATCACTTCAGTCATTCTGACTGGTTCATTTGGACCCCACTTAACAGTACGGTGGTTCCTATGACTCAACAAAGAAGAAAAAGAACGACGAAACAACTAAGTCTTCGCGCTCCATAGTCTTCACGCGATGTCTCCTCTTGTCATAGTCTTCAATGTGAATGTCTTCACATACCACCTTTGGCTTCAATGTCTTCATACATTTTTAGGGGTCATCTCTGGTAGGAAAACCAAATCAATGAGGGACTTCTACCTGTGTTATCCTACAATTCTCACAAACACATTAGTCCCTCAACCAGGTTTGTCGTCAATACTCCAAAACCAACTAGGGGTGGCACTAGATGCACTTACAGGTGATACCGACAAAGGAGATAATAGCACTCCGGACAGTGCCGAAGATGACAACAATTGCCAGGACCCCGATTCCAAGTCACATCGATCTAGCCGGTAACACCTCATATCACTTTGCGGCCTCACGCACGGTATTCCCACGGGTGTCGCCTTACCATGGTCCGGGACCGTTTGCGTCGTTTGGCTCACGTATATGATAGTGTCGCTAGCATCCATATGATAGAGAACCCGGGCCGACATGACTAGTCGTGAACCCAAAGTGGCACTAACTTACGGGGACATGCATACATGAATCAACATCGAGCATGTCGGTCAGCAGCGTGCGAATCTGGGCTGTAGAACTGGGCTAACAGGACTCCGGGAACCCGGGCTGTAGCAGGCTAGGCAGGACTCCGGATGTCACCGTGTGACATTTCCCTGAAGGGACAGACACAGGAACGAAGTAAATCACATGCCGGCCAGTCAAGTGTTCCGGAGCAGTAGTGCTGGGCTAGCAGGACTCCGGTGAACTGGGCTGTAGCGGACTACTATGGCTCATGGAAGCACAAGACTACATTTCCCCATAAGAGAAGCTACCAAGGATAAACAACTAGGTAGTTAGATCCCACACATACCAAGCATTTCAATCATACACACAATATGCTCGATATGTGTAAATACAACATGGCATCACAACATAACTCTACGACTCAAGTATTTATTCATTAGGCTCCGAGGAGCGAGATATTACAAACATTGGTCTCATGACCCAACATTCGGAGCATACAAGTCAAAGCACACGCGAAAGCTTAACATGTCTGTGTATAGACATCTACAAATGAAAAAGGCTGAGAAGCCTGACTATCTACAAGATCCTGTCAAGGGCACAAGATCGTTGCTGAGGTATCAAGCTAAACGTCGAAGTCCACACGGAATGACTAGCAAGACTGAAGTCTCTCTGCAAAACATAAAATAAGCAAACGTGAGTACAAATGTACCCAGCAAGACTTACATCAGAACTAACTGCATATGCATCGGTATCAATAAAGGGGGTGGTGGAGTTTGACTGCAGCAAGCCATCTTTGACTCAGTGGCTATCCTATACTACGACTGTGAGTAACTCTTTTGGGGTGGCGCACACGAGTCCACATATTCACCATATCAATACACCACTATGGATCCGCTCCCATCTCCCTACGAGAAGGCTATCCATAGCACTCACGCTTATCTTGCGCATTTTAGAGTATCCACTTTCACTTGTCTATGAACTATGCAAGGGGTCCAAGTTTCCATATCTGAGGAATCCGGCTATTCGAATAGATAATGATAACCCTGCAGGGGTGTACTTCTTCACACACGCTCTCGCCACTTATCGCCCTGTACACCTTCAAGCGGAAGCCGGGCGAGGGAGTCGGCCACGACCTGACTAACCACACAAGTCTCTCGTCCAGGTTTATCGCCTATTAGGGTTCCATCCGCAAGGAGATCCGGCCGCGGTGTCGCTCACGGCCCCAAACGATGTGTGCAGGGTTCCCAAGCCCACCATCCGGGTGCCACTTGGTACATCTTGCCATTATGCCTAGTCTGTCCCAAGCCCACCTATACCGGGTGCCACTTGGTAGACTACTAACACTACCTACAAACACCAGAAACTAGTTGCAACTCCTGGACAGAGATCAGGTTGATTAATAAGTTGAGAGGGGCACTTAAGCATTCCAATGTGTGGTAGTAACTGTTCATGCATCACCAAACACAGAACTCAGTTCCTGAGGACGGCTGCAATGAGACAACCCACCATGTACTCCTACATGGCCTCTCACCGCTACCTTTACCAAATCGTGTTCACACACTTAGCTCACACACAGTAGCACATGTTCAACACCATTCCAATTCATCCCCGATGAATCATACCTGACTCAACTCTAAGCAGTAGCAGGCATGACAAACAAGCATGAATGAGTAGGCACATCAGGGCTCAAACAACTCCTACTCCTGTTAGTGGGTTTCATCTATTTAGTGTGGCAATGACAGGTCATGCAGAGGAAAAGGGGTTCAGCTACCGCAGCATGTAACAATTGAAACATTGTTGCCCTAATGCAGTAAAAGAGAGCAGGAGGGAGAGAGTGGGATTGTATCGGAATGAACAAGGGGTTTTTGCTTGCTTGGCACTTCTGAAGATAATATAGTTCTTCATCGGTGTCATCGATCTCATCATCGGAACATCGTCTACCAAGAGGGGACAAATACTGGCAAACAAGGAAGAACACAATCAATGCAATGCACAATATGATGCATGATCATGACATGGCAATATGTTGTGATTTGGGCTAATGCAACAAAAAGTCAATTTTGATTGAAGTGGAATTCAAAACTACATCAAATTCCAACTCCAAACCTATTATGAAATTTGCCCTAATCATGTTTCATCCTAAACAGTGAGGTTAACTTGCTCAAACATGCATGAAAATGGTACAGATGCATAGATTGGATTTTTTTGATAATTTTTCATATATAAATTAGTTTATTCTGAGCTACGGTTGATTTTATGTGATTTTTAGAAGTTTTGGGCATTTTCTGAAAATAATAAATCATTTCTAATTTATTAAAATCCCAGAAAGCATTACTGCGTCAGCCTGACGTCAGAATGATGTCATCAGGTCAATAGCGTCAGCCCAGGTCAAACCTAACGCTGGGACCCACTGGTCAGTGACTAGGCTAATTAAGAGAGACTGTTAGTGCTAATTTAATCCTAACTAAAAGTGTTAGTGGGGCATGGGCCCACATGTCAGTGACTAGGGAGGGTAGTTAGTGACTAATTAGTTTTAGCCTAATTTGACACGTCAGCCGGCCAGGGTTAGGCCGCCGGCGACCTCAACCGACGGTGGAGGCACACCGGAATCTCTGTTCCGGCGACCATTCGTCGGGCGGGTGGATTCTACGGGACCCTGGGGATGCACCGCGTCCAACGGTGCCACTGGTTGGTCGCGTAGTCGCCGGAGCTAACGGCGATGAGCACATCCGCGGCGGCACCCACACGGAGTTGGCCGGGACGGTGTTGTGGTGTACGGGAGGAGGAGCTGGTGGTGGCTACGGGCTCCTGCAGAGGCGGGGAGAACGATGACGCGTGCGGGGGCGGCTGGTTCGGGCTCTGGCCATGGCGGCGCCATGGCCGGCGGCACGGAGCTCTCGTCTCCGGTGGCTAGGCGGGCTAGAGGAGGGGATTGACCGCGGGGAGAGGGGGAAAACGCTCGGGGGCTCACAGTAGCGCTGTAGGGATGGCCAGCGTGCTCGGGGAAGCTCGGACGGCGGCAAGTCGACGGTGGAGATCCGCGGCGGCCGACGGTGAAGAAGAGGTCGGGGGAGCCGCTGCAGGGCGCATCCGCTCGCATGGCTTGGCGGAGATGGCGTAGAGGTCCCTGTTGAAGCTTCTTGGCGTGTCAGAGGGACGTGTGGAGGCCGGTGGCCGTGGTGGTGGCGAGCGGCATCGGCGGCAGCGCTCGGTGGCGTTGCAGAATCGAGCAGAGGAGGGAGTCTTGGGAGAGAGGGGAGAGGTGCAAGGGGTCGAGGGGAGTGCATGGCGCCCTCGGGTGCCTCCAGTGGGAGGCGGCAAGCAGGAGGTAGCTGGGGCGCGTGTGCAAGCACGGCGGCCACACGCCCTCCTGCCCACTGGCAGGAGGTGGAAGTCGACAGGGAGGAGCCCATGGTGGGCTGGGCTGGCTTTGCCTAGCTGGGCTGCTACAGTACCAGGCCAGGTGGGCTTTGCCAGGTAAGTTCCTTTCTTTTTATTATTTCCTGTTTTGTATTATTCTGCAACTTTGTGGCTTTATTTAAAATATTAAAACAATCCCAAAATACATGAAACTGCTCATGACCACTGTTGGGGATATATCCTACAGTAAACATTTTAGTTCATGAATATTTGGGCATTTAAAATATTCTATAGCATTTTAATGCCCAAATTCAAGTATTATATGATTTAATTCAGTGACCCTCTATTGTCCTAGTAAAATGTGCACCATTTTTGTCAAAGGTTCTGGACCAAGGCAAATATGATGAACATTTTAGAAGGGTGTTTTGGGTTCAGTGAAAATGATTTTATGTGGACCCTAGTTGAATTTCATTTGCTGCTAGGGTTTATCAGCCCCCATTTCAAAGTTTCATAAAAATTTAGACATGATGCATGGAGGCTAATGCAAGACAGGCAAGGCCAGAAATGGGGCTGTGATAGCTCACCCCCACTAAACAAGAATCTCAGTCCGAGATTCAAGCATAGGGCAAGATGAAGGGGGAACACAAACTAACATAATCTTCACGGTCCAGATGTCTTTCTCAAGGATGTTGATTCATTGCATCACCTTGATCTCGACATCTTGCTTTGAGAACTACATCCAACATGACAAAGAGTAGAAAGGGAGAATTTAGGAAGAATCGATCTTCCTGAGGTTCGAGCAACTTAGGATCATCTTAGTGATCACAAGATCAACTCATGGAATGAGACATAGAAACATCTCTGGAGCTGAGAGGCAAAATATGCATCAGGACGGACGGAAGAAACAATTTGACGAGGGTTTCAAAGTAGCGGGGAAAAATTGCCATGATTCCATAACGGAGCACCTCAGGAAAGGTGACTCGTGGAATTATTCCCTTAAGTGGCAAAAAGAATTACTTTTGGTACATAGATCATTGAAACTCTTTATACCAGCCTAAGGCAATCACAATCGATCATTTGGTGGAGTTCGAATGGATGATGTGGACTACCTTGTTGAAGACAACCCGATGGATGATGTCTGCTTATCATCGGAAATGGAAGGGACCCATGGCAGACTGACACAATGACAGGTGCAAGCTGGGAACAAAATGCAAATACTGGGAATGACCCAACCATCATATCTGCCTGAGATTCAGATCTGGTTGGTAACGGGATATTTCAAACAGCATGTCTAGAGAGGAAAGTTTGCAACACAAACCGACGAGATGACGTCGCGAGATTCTTGGGAAATGAACTACAATAGCAAGCTCCAAAACATGAGCTGGTTCTGCTACATACATGTGAACACACTGTCCCACACAGGCATGATGACATAGTAGTCTTATAATAAAACACTACCGAGTTCAGGTGGGGAACCATCTTCGAGGATATTGGAATCTTGTGCATGAACTAGTATTCGCACAGCAACTCCTTTTCCTCGAACAAACCAGTTGGTGGCTTGGTGTTCTAGGAACACATATGGAATGGAGGCGGCCAACCTATCAAACCATAGAGCACTTTGCACGTGCATGAGTAACTTGGGATGGTTCCAGAGGAGGCAAAAACAAACTTTCTCGAGTTCATGGCGGCAACTTGCATCAAATGCACATGAATTAGAGAAAGTCACTTCTCTCATCCAACATATGCTTCATGAACGGGACATGAAAGTAATGCTTATAAAAGTTCCCAACACTAACATAGCTGTCCAACATGAATCATGGATAAGATGAAAATATTGCTGATGGGCTCAACAACAGGTCATCCAGATTTCCATGAAGATGGAATTCCACAACTATGTGAACAAAACGATAGCATTGGTCAGACCCAAAAGATATAATGGTGTATGCTCAAGGAAACAACCACGAGTAAGACAACATTACGAATATCATTGGTTCTGATTTGATCTGACGATAGCCCACACTCAAATCAAAGTTTGGATAAGATGATAGGTCCATTAACTAATCACGAGGATCAATCAATGAAAATATCATCTTTCTTCAACACAGATACAAGATATCCCTTAGGGATGAGCTAGGTCAGACAAGCTTTTATCTTCCAACTCTCCAAATTGTTGTCTAGCTTAACCAACTAGCTCAAGGGTATGCAACACAGATTCCTGGAGAAGGGTTGGTTACAAGAAACCAACTTGATCACGATCTCAACATAGCGGTCAGCGGACAACCAGGAAATACTTTCGAGAAGATATTTGGAAAATCATGAACCACCGATATGTTACTAAGATCAAGAACAATCTTGCTTTACAGAGCGAGACGATATGATCAAATAAGCAAAGGGTTGACACTATCCTAACTCATTGATCAAAAAGTGCACCAGGAAAATGGACTAGGTAGCACGATCAATCTTAGAATGATGATTCCATAATCAACACACCAAGAATGAGATTATCGTCCATTAACCACCAAGCAACGGGGTTGCTAGGAGTATTTATTTCACACATCATGGTTCACTTGTCGGTATTCCGGTTGCAACAACACGGAACCGAGGAACGAATGATGATGGCGAGAAGTATCACTTCATCAAGAATTCATAAGAGTTGGTGAAATTATCATGACATTCCTGACATCAAGAGGGCAATACTTCAGGGTAGAACAGAATCAAAAGCTGGATTGGCATTTTGACCTGCGGAATACAACTGCTTTGACCCAATCCTAAATATGGATGAGGTACCGGAGTTTGTTTGTCCTAGTCATTCCAGAATAGAATGGCTTGACAGACCACAAAAATAAGAGGTATCAATGAGCATGAATGCAAGACATGCTCTTAACTATCAAATGATAGATGGAGATCATGATACAACTAAAGAGAGGGACAACTCAAAGGAACATATAACTTTCTGAGTTGTGGATGCATAGATTAGTATGTCGAACCAAGTTCAACATATATCTTCCGGATAACCCATGCAAAGAAGGTAGAATTGACAAAATCACAATTATGAATGGAGAACTCCTTAGGAGTACTCTAATGGTGATCTTTTGGTTCAAAGAACTTCTGCCTTAATGGTTCATGGTATTTGGAAGAAGGAAATACCACGGACCTCGAGGACTATCGCAAAGGTTACTAATATCCTAAAGGAACTAGCAACAATATCAACATGAAGTGAACAGAGTGATACTTGGGTCAAGAGCACAGGAGTAGAATACCTACTACTAAATGGCATCACGGGATGCTTTCAAGAATGATGGCCAGAATCATCACACTGGGGATACGAAAGCATTGCTAAATTCTCGAGGACACCTAGGGTCATAATACTAACTCCAACATAGACGTCAAGGCAACGGAGTACCTCAACACACCGATTAGTGTGCTTAATCTGGCCCAAAATACAATGGGAACATGGAGGAAAGATTTGCAAGTGCATCAGAATGTTTAGAAACCTGGGAAGACTCGGACAACATAACGGCTGTAATTGCTCAAAAAGATTTGAGACAACCTGCAAATATGGCGGCATAGCCACTCAGCATCACAAACCCAAGGTACTGAGGCCAGCTATGAACATATGGAAGTAGTAGGAACTGAACTGAGGCTTGAACTCAACAATCCTAGGCAACTACGGTTTAGTAACACGTCATCTTGAGAGATAGAAGAGAAGCCTAGTTCTTAATCCCGTAGAAAAGATAAGATGACTCAGATCAGATGGGCATAAGGTATAAGGAGGAAAAAGAGCCTTACGTTCCCTTCCACAATCAATTCCCTTATATAATTAAAGCATTTCTAGACACGACTTCGACCAGTTTGGCTTGGTAATCCTACAGTCAGTCAAGCTCTGATACCAAAGCTATTAGGACCCTGATTCCAAGTCACATCGATCTAGCCGGTAACACCTCATATCACTTTGCGGCCTCACGCACGGTATTCCCACGGGTGTCGCCTTACCATGGCCCGGGACCGTTTGCGCCTTTTGGCTCATGTATATGATAGTGTCGCTAGCATCCATGTGACAGAGAACCCAGGCCTACATGACTAGTCATGAACCCAAAGTGGCACTAACTTACGGGGACATGCATACATGAATCAACATCGAGCATGTCGGTCAGCAGCGTGCGAATCCGGGCTGTAGCACTGGGCTAACAAGACTCCGGGAACCCGGGCTATAGCAGGCTAGGCAGGACTCCGGATGTCACTACGTGACATTTCCCCGAAGGGACAGACACATGAACGAAGTAAATCACATGCCGGCCAGTCATGTGTTCCGGAGCAGCAGTGCTGGGCTAGCAGGACTCCGGTGAACCAGGCTGTAGCGGACTACTATGGCTCATGGAAGCACAAGACTACATTTCCCCATAAGAGAGGCTACCAAGGATAAACAACTAGGTTGTCGGATCCCACACATACCAAGCATTTCAATCATACACACAATATGCTCGATATGTGTAAATACAACATGGCATCACAACATAACTCTACGACTCAAGTATTTATTCATTAGGCGCCGAGGAGGGAGATATTACAAACATTGGTCTCATGACCCAACATTCAGAGCATACAAGTCAAAGCACATGCGGAAGCTTAACATGTCTGAGTATAGACATCTACAAATGAAAAAGGCTGAGAAGCCAGACTATCTACAAGATCCTGTCGAGGGCACAAGATCGTAGCTGAGGTATCAAGCTAAACGTCGAAGTCCACACGGAACTACTAGCGAGACTGAAGTCTCTCTGCAAAACATAAAATAAGCAAATGTGAGTACAAATGTACCCAGCAAGACTTACATCAGAACTAACTACATATGCATCGGTATCAATAAAGGGGGTGGTGGAGTTTGACTGCCGCAAGCCAGCTTTGACTCAGTGGCTATCCTATACTACGACTGCGAGTAACTCTTTTGGGGTGGCGCACACGAGTCCACATATTCACCATATCAATACACCACTATGTATTCGCTCCCGTCACCCTACGAGAAGGCCATCCATAGCACTCATGCTTATCTTGCGCATTTTAGAGTATCCACTTTCACTTGTCTATGAACTATGCAAGGGGTCCAAGTTTCCATATCCGAGGAATCCGGCTATTCGAATAGATAATGATAACCCTGCAGGGGTGTACTTCTTAACACACACTCTCGCCACTTATCGCCCTGTACACGTCATGTACCTCGGCAACCTTCAAGCGGAATCCGGGCGAGGGAGTCGGCCACGACCTGACTAACCACACAAGTCTCTCGTCCAGGTTTATCGCCTATTCGGGTTCCATCCGCAAGGAGATCCGACCGGGGTGTCACTCACGGCCCCAAACGATGTGTGCAGGGTTCCCAAGCCCACCATCTGGGTGCCACTTGGTATGCCGTGCCACTGTGCCTAGTGTGTCCCAAGCCCACCTGTACCGGGTGCCACTTGGTAGACTACTAACAGTACCTACAAACACCAGAAACTAGTTGCAACTCCTGGACAGAGATCAAGTTGATTAATAAGTCGAGAGGGGCACTTAAGCATTCCAATGTGTGGTAGTAACTATTCATGGATCACCAAACACAGAACTCAGTTCCTGAGGACGGCTGCAATGAGACAACCCACCATGTACTCCTACATGGCCTCTCACCGCTACCTTTACCAAATCGTGTTCACAAACTTAGCTCACACACCATTCCAATTCATCCCCGATGAATCATACCTGACTCAACTGTAAGCAGTAGCAGGCATGACAAACAAGCATGAATGAGTAGGCACATCAGGGCTCAAACAACTCCTACTCATGCTAGTGGGTTTCATCTATTTACTGTGGCAATGACAGGTCATGCAGATGAAAAGGGGTTCAACTACCACAGCATGTAACAGTTGAAACATTGTTGTCCTAATGTAGTAAAAGACAGCAGGAGCGAGAGAGTGGGATTGTATCGGAATGAACAAGGGGGTTTTGCTTGCCTGGCACTTCTGAAGATAATATAGTTCTTCATCGGTGTCATCGATCTCATCATCGGAACATCGTCTACCGAGAGGGGACAAATACCAGCAAACAAGGAAGAACACCATCAATGCAATGCACAATATGATGCATGATCATGACATGGCAATATGCTATGATTTTGGCTAATGCAACAAAAAGTCATTCTGATTGAAGTGGAATTCAAAACTACATCAAATTCCAACTCCAAACCTATTATGAAATTTGCCCTAATCATGTTTCATCCTAAACAGTGAGGTTAACTTGCTCAAACATGCATGAAAATGGTACATATGCATAGATTGGATTTTTCTGATAATTTTTCATATATAAATTATTTTATTCTGATCTACGGTTGATTTTATATGATTTTTAGAAGTTTTGGGCATTTTTTGAAAATAATAAATCATTTCTGATTTATTAAAATCCCAGAAAGCATTACTACGTCAGCCTGACGTCAGAATGATGTCATCAGGTCAACAGTGTCAGCCCAGGTCAAACCTGATGCTGGGACCCACTGGTTAGTGACTAGGCTAATTAACAGAGACTGTTAGTGCTAATTTAATCCTAACTAAAAGTGTTAGTGGGCCCACATGTCAGTGACTAGGGAGGGTAGTTAGTGACTAATTAGTTTTAGCCTAATTTGACATGTCAGCCGGCCGGGGTTAGGCCGCCGGCGACCTCAACCGACGGCGGAGGCACACCGGAATCTCTGTTCCGGTGACCATTCGTCGGGCGGGTGGATTCTACGGGACCCTGGGGATGCGCCGCGTCCAACGGTGCCACTGGTTGGTCGCATAGTCGTCGGAGCTGATAGTGACGAGCACATCTGCGGCGGCGCCTGCACGGAGTTGGCCAGGATGACGTTGTAGTGTACTGGAGGAGGAGCTGCTGGTGGCTACGGGCTCCTGCAGAGGCGGGGAGAACGATGACGCATGCGGGGGCAGCTGGTTCAGGCTCTGGCCACGGCGGCGCCATGGCCGACGGCACGGAGCTCTCGGCTCCAGTGGCTAGGTGGGCTAGAGGAGGGGATTGACCGCAGGAAGAGGGGGAAAACACTCGGGGGCTGATAGTAGGGATGGCCAGCATGCTCGGGGAAGCTCGGACGGTGGCAAGTCGACGGTGGAGATCCGCGGCGGCCAACGGTGAAGAAGAGGTCAGGGGAGCTGTTGCAGGGCGCGTCCGCTCGCGTGGCTTGGCGGAGATGGCGTAGAAGTCCCTATCAAAGCTTCTTGGCGCGTCGAAGGGACGTGTGGAGGCCGTTGGCCGTGGTGGTGGCGAGCGGCGTCGGCGGCAGCGCTCGGTGGCGTTGTGGAATCGAGCAGAGGAGGGAGAGGGAGTCCTGGGAGAGAGGGGAGAGGTGCAAGGGGTCGAGGGGAGTGCGTGGCGCCCTCGGGTGCCTCCAGCGGGAGGCGGCAAGCAGGGGGTGGCCGGGGCGCGTGTGCGCGCACGGCGGCCACACACCCTCCTGCCCACTGGCAGGAGGTGGAAGACGACAGGGAGGAGCCCCTGGTGGGCCGGGCTGGCTTTGCCCAGCTGAGCTGCTACAGTACCAGGCCAGGTGGGCTTTGCCAGGTAAGTTCCTTTCTATTTATTATTTCCAGTTTTCTATTATTCTGCAACTTTGTGGCTTTATTTAAAATATTAAAACAATCCCAAAATACATGAAACTGCTCATGACCACTGTTGGGGATATATCCTACAGTAAACATTTTAGTTCATGAATATTTGGGCATTTAAAATATTCTATAGCATTTAAATGCCCAAATGCAAGTATTATATGATTTAATTCAGTGACCCTCTATTGTCCTAGTAAAATGTGCACCATTTTTGTCAGAGGTTCTGGACCAAGGCAAATATGATGAACATTTTAGAAGGGCATTTTGGGTTCAGTGAAAATGATTTTATGTGGGCCCTAGTTGAATTTCATTTGCTGCTAGGGTTTATCAGCCCCCATTTCAAAGTTTCATAAAAATTTAGACATGATGCATGGAGGCTAATGCAAGACAGGCAAGGCCATAACTGGGGCTGTGACAACAATCCCCTCCAGCAAGATTTAGAACAGGAAGATGGAGAAGCAAGCCCTCCCGAGAGAGCGGCACATGGAGAGGCGGAGGATGATAATTGCATGCCTCCCTCCGAAGAGGAGGCAAGCCTAGACGACGGCGAATTCGTCGTGCCTGAGGATCCTGTCGAACAAGAGCGCTTGAAGCGCCGGCTTATAGCCACGGCAAATAGCCTTAAGAAAAAGCAACAACAGCTTCAAGCTGATCAAGATTTGCTAGCTGACAGATGAACTGAAGTCCTTGCGGCCGAGGAATATAAACTCGAACACCCCTCCAATAGTTACCCAAAGCACAGGTTGCTACCCCGACTGGAGGAGGAAGCACCAAAACATACATCTCCAGCGTATGACGCGGCTGATCGGCCACCTCGTGGCCGCGACAAAGAGGCATTTCAACCAAAAGCTCAGCCCGCACCCCGACGCCACTCAAATAAAAATGTCAAGGCATGGGGAAATACGCCAGACCTGCGAGACGTATTGGAGGACAAAGCAAAACATGCAAGATCGATCTATGGATCATGAGGGCGCGCCACTATGCGAGACGATAACCGTCACGCCAGATGCAGTAAAAGTAAATCCGGCCGGGCCGAATACAGCGGACAAGACTCATTTGAGCCGCGTCGCGATATAGCCCAGTACAAAGGCGCTGCACACCCCCTATGCTTCACAGACAAAGTAATGGATCACCAAATCCCAGAGGGTTTCAAACCCGTAAATATCGAATCATACGACGACACAACAGATCCTGCGGTATGGATCGAGGACTTCCTCCTACACATCCACATGGCCCGCGGTGAAGATCTACACACCATCAAATACCTCCCACTCAAACTCAAAGGACCATCTCGGCATTGGCTCAATAGCCTGCCAGCAGAATCCATTGGTTGTTGGGATGATCTGGAAGCCGCATTCCTCGACAACTTCCAGGGCACTTATGTGCGACCACCAGATGCTGATGACTTGAGCCACATAATTCAGCAGCCAGAGAAATCGGCCAGGCAATTCTGGACACGGTTCCTGACAAAGAAAAATCGAATCGTCGACTGTCCGGATGCAGAGGCCCTAGTAGCTTTTAAGCACAACATCCGCGACGAGTGGCTCTCCCGGCACCTTGGATAGGAAAAGCCGAAATCTATGGCAGCCCTCACGACACTCATGACTCGCTTTTGTGCGGGAGAAGACAGCTAGCTGGCTCGCAGCAATAATATATCAAAGAACCATGGTACTTCGGATACCAAGGATGGCAATGGCAGATCATGTCACAATAAACACAAGCGCCGCATCAACAGCGACAATACTGAGGATACGACAGTCAATGCCGGAT
The DNA here is from genome assembly GCF_002162155.2 of Triticum dicoccoides. NCBI lineage: Eukaryota > Viridiplantae > Streptophyta > Magnoliopsida > Poales > Poaceae > Triticum > Triticum dicoccoides. The sequence continues at coordinate 627,683,916 of NC_041384.1, read as the reverse complement.
TCAAAGGCTCTAAACCCGGTCAGCGGAAAAAGGCATTCAAAAGAAGCACTCCGGACCCATCCAGTTCGGACCATATACTCGATCGCTCGTGTCAAATAAACGGCACCCCCGACAAGCCAGCCAACCACACCAACAGGGATTGTTGGGTGTTCAAGCAGGCCGGCAAGTTAAATGCCGAAAACAAAGATAAGGGGTTGCATAGCGATGACGAGGAGGAGCCCCGGTCGCCGAACACCGGAGGATAGAAGAGGTTCTCCCCACAAGTGCGGACGGTGAACATGATATATGCAACCCACATCCCCAAGAGGGAGCGGAAGCGTGCACTAAGGGACGTATATGCGTTGGAGCCAGTCGCCCCAAAGTTCAACCCATGGTCCTCCTGTCCGATCACCTTCGATCGCAGGGACCACCCCACTAGTATGCGTCATGGCGGATTCGCTACACTGGTCCTAGACCCAATCATTGATGGATTTCACCTCACTTGAGTCCTTATGGATGGCGGCAGCAGCCTGAACCTGCTTTATCAGGACACAATGCGGAAAATGGGTATAGACCCCTCAACGATCAAACCCACAAAAACGACCTTCAAAGGCATCATACCAGGTGTAGAGGCCCATTGCACAGGCTCAGTCACACTGGAAGTGGTCTTCGGATCCCTGGATAACTTCCAAAGCGAGGAGTTAATCTTCGATATAGTCCCGTTCCGCAGTGGCTGTCATGCACTGCTCGGGCAAACCGCATTTGTGAGATTAAATGCGGTACCGCATTATGCATACCTCAAGCTCAAGATGCCAGGACCTCGGGGGGTCATCACAATCAATGGAAACACGGAGTGCTCTCTCCGCACGGAGGAGCACACTGCAGCCCTCGCAGCAGAAGCGCAAAGCAGCCTCTTAAGGCAATCCACCAGTTTGGTGATTAAAGACCCGGACACCTTCAAGCGCGCCCGGAGTAAGCAGCAACAAGACCGCCTGGCACATTCTGAGCTCACATAGCAATGCGGCCCCCGCCCCAGTCCCAGCCAAACGGCAAAATCCGTGCCACGCGTACATAATTACGCATTGAAAATACCATGGGCACAGGTGGGGAGTTGGGCACGACTACGGCACGCCCCAAGACGCGGCTCAACCGCACTAGGGGCTTCCCGCTTTGTTATTTTTTTCTCTTTCAGGACTTTAATCTCTGGAAACCCTATCCGGCAGTATGATTGCCGGACACACGATGCAACAACCAAGGAGGCAGAAAGCTACGTCGCACCACGGAACTCCCAGGTGGCTTCTGATAACAAGTGAAATACCTGCTTTAAATATCATTCCTCAGCTTGCCCTTGGAGGGGACATGTCAAATAGTCCTACTTTTTGCTTATCGCACTACTTGTATCATTCTACTTTGACACACCTTATTGAATAAACAATTCATAGCACTAGACTATTATCGCATTCTCTATTCTTCTTATATATATACATATATATATGTTCATTCATGACATTCAGCACCCGTACACTCTGGTACGGCCAATACGCCAGGGGCTTAAGCATACCCCATAATACGGCGTGAGAAGTCCGAACACTTTTGACAGTGCGGCACCCCGAACTTATAGCATTATATGCATCAGCTCCAAATCATGTCTTGGGTCAATAGTTGGGTTTTCCCGGCTCCCATGTTTTGGTACCTTACGTTCCGCTATATCGGCTAAGGTAGCACTGGGAGAACTATTGCGATTGTGCCCCGGTTCATCTGGGCTAAGCACCTCAGTAGAGAAAGCTAAAATTGACTGTCATGATAAGGCAAGAGTTGGTCGCTATTCGAGAGGTCTCGAGTCCCTAAAGACGTATGCCGCTTAGAGCGAGGAGTCGGCTTTGTCCGGCTTACGGCGTGTATAGCACCCCGAATTTGGCCTTCCGAATACTAGGGGCTTCGCCAAAATTTAAAATTGTAGACTTCTATGGCTAAGTGAGAGTGATAAAGTATTATAGTCCGGTTGCCTTGTTCGTTGTGCTGAGCACCTCCCTCGAAGGACCCAACAATGGGAAAAAGAGTGCTCGGGTTTATCCCGAACACCCCAGCACTCGTGGCATGGGGGCAGAAGCCAACGACTGGCCATCTCTCAGATTTGATAAATAGCCGCACAGAAGGTAATATTTTAAATTCAAACATGGGTTGCATATTGCACATGAACAAGTTTTCATAATACAGGATCACACGAGCAAGTTCATTCAAAAATTACATCCTTCGCACACTCGTCCGCCACAAGACGGGCACCCTTCAAGACACCCTCATAATACATCTCGGGGTGGCGATGCTCCTTGCCCTGCGGCGGCCCCTCCTTCACCAGCTTCTCGGCGTCCATCTTGGCCCAGTGCACCTTTGCATGGGCAAAAGCCCGGCGGGTACCTTCGATACAGACGGACCGCTTGATGACTTCCTGCCGTGGGCAGGCATCCACAAGCCGCCTCACTAGGCCGAAGTAGCTATTGGGAAGGGAGTCGCCAGGCCACATCCGGACTATAAAGCCCTTCATGGCCTGTTCGGCCGCCTTGTGCAGCTCGACCAGTTGCTTCAGCTGATCGCTCATAGGCATCGGGTGTTTGGTCCCAGTATACTGAGACCAGAACAACTTCTCCATCGAGCTTCCCTCCTCGGCCTGGTAATACTTTGCGGCATCCGACGCGCTACGGGGCAAATCTGCGAATGCTCCTGGAGAGCTTTGGACTCGGGTAAGTAACAAGTAATTTACTTTCACATGCTTGCTTTGCATATTGAATGCCTTACTCGCTGCTATCTTCCTCATCGCCTCAATTTCCTGGACGGCCTTTTGGGCTTCAGCCTTGTCATGCTTTGTGCTCTCGAGGGCTGCGGCAAGCTTGGACTCTCGCGTCTTCGAGTCAAGCTCCAAAGCCTCGTGCTTCTTCACGAGAGTCTGGAGCTCTTGCTACACCTCGCCCACCCGTGCCTCTTGTTTCTCCCGCTCGGTGCGCTCCTTGGCCGCTTTGTTTTCGGCCTCAGACAACGATTGCTTCAGGGTCGCCACTTCGGTCGTGGCCCCTGGCACATTCATGATGATCCTGTCAGTTTGCAAGCAGATTTTCTTTTTTTTCTTATATAGACAAGGTATTACTTACCTTTGTTCTCCTCGAGCTGCCTCTTGGCAAGGCCGAGCTCTTTCTCGGACCGCTTGAGGTCCTGCTTCAGTGCGGCGACCTCCGCAGTCAGTGCGGCAGAGGTCAGCAACGAAGCCTGCATATGCATACAGACATACTTATATTAGTCTCCTGCAGATATTATTGATCCTCTATTCGGCTTTTCTTTGTGAACACCATACAGAGCATCAGGGGCTACTGTCTATGCGGTAATATTTTCCTAAATTTTAAATACTTACCTCAAAGCCTGTTAGAAGGCTGGCACAGGCTTCAGTCAGTCCGCTCTTGGCGGACTGAACCTTCTTGATCACCGCACTCATAATAGTGTGGTGCTCTTCGTCGATGGAAGCGCCACGCAGCGCTCCCAGCAGGTCGTCCGGTGCCTCTGGATGGACAGAGGTCACCGGGACGGATGGCTTGCCCCTCTTGGAAGGGGGCCGCCTGCCCGAGTCCGGAACCACCGGAGGTTCCGGCGCGGTGTTCGGCTGAGGGCCGAACTTGGAGCCCCCGGGAGCCTTGCTCCCTTTGCTCCTGGAGTCCGAAAGGTCGCGTTGAGGCGCCTCCGGGACTGTCTCCCCCCGGCTCGGTGCCCCTTGAGACAATACCTCGGCATTGTCCATAGGGCAAGGAGAGGAGGCGGTTGGAAGTATATCACTATCCATGTCTGACGAGTCCAAGGAACCGTCCACGAGGATACGTCGATACGGGCTTGGGGCGGACTGCATAATCATGTTCGACGTTAGGGGAAGTGGTGCAACAAAAGTATGCTATGAGTTACTCTGGTATCCGAATACTTACGACTTCGCCAGGGGCTTGGCCCTGAGCAGCCACTCGTCTTCGTCGGCGGCGGCGGTGGTGGAATAGTCCGGAAGGACAGTCCTTCCCTTATTGGACCCTTCGGCCTCCCCGGTTGGGGCGGCCTTCCTTTTCTTGTCTCCCCCGGCTGGAGGGGGAGAATCTTCATCTTCCTTCTCCTCATTTTCATGGGAGGAGTGCGTCTCGGAGTTATCGGACGATGAGTCCGATACCACCTGGCGCCGGGAACTCTTTCGGGTTCCCTTGGCCTTCTTCTTGGTCTTCTCCGACACCTCATAAGGAGCCGGAGTCCGCATCTCCGACAGGAGAGCATCCGCAGGGTCTTCGGGTAGTGGGGCCGGACAGTTAATCTGCTCTGATGCCTCCACCCAGTCATGTCAAAGGCATGGGAGCTCAGACCCCGCACATGGTTAAGCTATGGGAAATAAATACCCTACCAGATGTACAGAACTTACCAGATTCGCAGGGTGCTTTGCGCTTAGCCCGTGGTCCTCGGTAAGAGAAGGAGGGACCTCGGCGCCCTTGAACAGCACCTTCCAGACATCCTTATCCATCGTGTCGAAGAGCTCGCATAGAGTCTGGTGCTGGGCCGGGTCGAACTCCCATAAGTTGAAAGCCCGTTGGTGACATGGGAGGATCCGGTGGAAGAGCATGACCTGGACTATGTCAAGCTTAAGTTTTTTGCTTGTCATGTTCCGGATACACTTCTGGAGTCCGTCCAGCTCCACCGATGAACCCCAAGACAGGCCCTTCTCCTTCCAGGAAGTGAGCCGCGTGGGTATTCTGGATCGAAACTCAGGGGCCGCCACCTAGTTGGTGTCGCACGGCTCGGTGATGTAGAACCACCCCGATTTCCACCCCTTTATGGTCTCACCGAAGGAGCCCTCGAGCCATGTAACGTTGGGCATTTTGCCCACCATGGCTCCGCCGCATTCCGCTTGTTGGCCTCCTACTACCTTCGGCTTGATATTGAAGGTCTTCAACCATAAGCCGAAGTGGGGCCGGATGCGAAGGAAAGCCTCGCACACGACGATGAACGCCGAGATGTTGAGGATGAAATTCGGGGCCAGATCATGAAAGTCCAGCCCGTAATAGAACATGAGGCCGCGGACGATTGGATAGAGGGGAAACCCCAATCCGCGTATGAAATGGGGGAGGAAAACCACCCTTTCGTGAGGTTCCGGGGTAGGGACGATCTGCCCCACGGCTGGCAGCCGGTGCGCGATATCCGCGGTTAAGTATCCGGCTCCACGTAGCTTTTTGATGTGTCCCTCCGTGACGGAGGAGGCCATCCACTTGCCTCCTGCTCCGGACATGTTTGGAGAGAGTTGAGGAGAAGGATGCGGACTTGGGCGCTGGAGCTCGAGTGTGCGAGAATGGATGAGCAAGGAGGAAGAAGGCGTGGGTAGAAAAAGGTGAGATCTTATCCCTTTATAAGGGCGGACTAAACTATGCGCCCCCACTAGCCTGGTAAACTCGCTTATCCCCCAAGCACCGTAATTGATGGCGCGGTTGGGTTACCCACGTCCGTATTGATGAGAATCCCGTAATAAGGGAACACGATCTCTGCTTTGACAAGATGTGTCAAGAAACCGCCTCGCGTTATGTGCGGGGCTAGTTAAAGAAAAACGGTTCAAATAGTTACCGGGCCGTGGCGTGATGTCATGCTGCCAAAATGTGTTAGCAGATTAGATTTGTGGTAATATTATTCTCTCTACGGTGGTATGTTGGAACTTATTTTGCAGGGTCGGACACTATCCTTGTATTCAAACTCTTCTGTGGTGTATTCGGAGGAGGAACCCGCCTTGCAATGTCGAAGACAACATTGCGTGCCGGACTCATCGTCATTGAAGCCTGGTTCAGGGGCTACTGTGGGAGTCCTGGATTAGGGGGTATCCGGACAGCCGGATTATATCCTTTGGCCGGACTGTTGGACTATGAAGATACAAGATTGAAGACTTCGTCCTGTGTCTGGATGGGACTCTACTTGGCGTGGAAGGCAAGCTAGGCAATACAGATATGTATATCTCCTCCTTTGTAACCGACCGTGTGTAACCCTAGCCCCCTCCGGTGTGTATATAAACAGGAGGGTTTTAGTCCATAGGACAAGATACAATCATACCATAGGCTAGCTTCTAGGGTTTAGCCTCTCTGATCTCGTGGTAGATCTACTCTTGTACTGCTCATATTATCAAGAATAATCAAGCAGGACGTAGGGTTTTACCTCCATCAAGAGAGCCCGAACCTGGCTAAAACATCGTGTCCCCTACCTCCTATTACCATCCGCCTTAGACGCACAGTTCGGGACCCCCTACCCGAGATCCATCGGTTTTGACACCGACACCACAATAAAGAGAATTACTTAGAGAAATATGTCAGGTAGCATTCCTGTAGGATCGAAAGTATGTCTAGAGGGGGGGTGATTAGACTACTTGACCAAATAAAAATCTAGCCTTTTCCCAATTTTAGTTCTTGGCAGATTTTAGCTATCTTAGCACAAGTCAAGCAATCTCCACACAATTCAAGCAAGCATGCAAAAGAGTATATGAGCAGCGGAAAGTAAAGCATGCAACTTGCAAGAATGTAAATAGGAGGGTTTGGAGGATTCAAACGCAATTGGAGACACGGATGTTTTTGTCGTTGTTACGATAGGTGGTGCTATCGTACATCCACGTTGATGGAGACTTCAACCCACGGAGGGTAACGGTTGCGCGAGTCCACGGAGGGCTCCATCCACGAAGGGTCCATGAAGAAGCAACCTTGTCTATTCCATCACGGCCGTCGCCCACGAAGGACTTGCCTCACTAGCGGTAAATCTTCACGAAGTAGGCGATCTCCTTGCCCTTACAAACTCCTTGGTTCAACTCCACAATCTTGTCGGAGGCTCCCAAGTGACACCTAGCCAATCTAGGAGACACCACTCTCCAAGAAGTAACAAATGGTGTGTTGATGATGAACTCCTTGCTCTTGTGCTTCAAATGATAGTATCCCCAACACTCAACTCTCTCTCACAGGATTTGGATTTGGTGGAAAGAAGATTTGAGTGGAAAGTAACTTGGGGAAGGCTAGAGATCAAGATTTATATGGTTGGAATGGAATATCTTGACCTCAACACAAGTGTAGGTGGTTCTCTCTCAGAAAATGTGTATTGGAAGTGTAGGTATGTTCTGGTGGCTCTCTCCACGAATGAAGAGTGGGTGGAGGGGTATATATAGCCTCCACACAAAATCTAACCATTACACACAATTTGCCAAACCCGGTGGGATCGAATGGTTAAACTCGGTCGGACTGATTCAACAAACTTAGTGACCGTTAGGATTTTCGGTGGGACTGAGATGCAACTCAGTAGGACCGATATGGTTAGGGTTAGGGCATAATGTAATCTCGGTATGACCGATTACACAAACTCGGTGGGACAGATTTTGGTAATAAGCTGACCAGAGAGTTGGTCAGGTAAACTCGGTGGGACCGATTCGCTCATCTCGGTGAGACCAAAATGTTATAAAAGGGAAACAGAGAGTTTACATTACAATCTCGGTGGGACCGATCGCTCATCTCGGTAAGACTGAAACGTTATGAAGGGAAACAAAGAGATTACAATCCCATCTCGGTGAGACCGAGATCCCTATCGGTGAGACCGATTTTCCTAGGGTTTGTGGCAGTGGCTATGACATTTGAAACTCGGTGGCGCCGGATAGAAAGAATCGGTGGGGCCGAGTTTGACTTTTGGTTTAGGTCATATGTGGATGTGGGAAGGTAGTTGAGGATTTTGGAGGATATCACTAAGCATTTTGAGCAAGCAAGCCATTAAGCAACACCTCATCCCTCCTTGATAGTATTGGCTTTTCCTATAGACTCAATGTGATCTTGGATCACTAAAATATAAAATGTAGAGTCTTGAGCTTCAAGCTTGAGCCAAACTTTTTGTCCTTAGAATTTTGAGGGATCCACTTTCCTCATCCATGCCATGCCATTCATTGAGCTTTTCCTGAAATATTAATCTTGGAATAATGTTAGCTCAATGAGCTATATGTTGTTAGGAATTACCAAAACCACCCAGGGATAGTTGCGCTTTCAATCTCCCCCCTTTTTGGTAATTGATGACAACATATAGATCAAAGCTTCGACAAATGATAATAAGACTGAATGATATTGTCGCTTTGAGAAGTATGTGAAAAGCAAGAGCTCCCCCTAAATTTGTGCATATCTTAAGATTTGCTTTGGACTGCAAATGCACAATGAGTTAGGATCATGGGTTACTCTTCCATGTCACATACATCTTGGTGGAGCGCTCAAAATAATAAAGATTGAATACATGCACTCATCACCAAGCAAAGTGAATGATCATATAAGGATAAGTAAGATAATATCATCTAACAAGCATAAGTGTAGCTTATGATCAACCACATGATCATCAATGTCTCACAGATAATAGCATAGTATCTCAAGCAATCAAAAGACAAACAAAGTTCAACCACCAAAGCAAGAGAGAATAAAAAGCAACGCTCTCTCTTAAAACCTATGATCTATACATGTTTCTCCCCCTTTGGCAACAAGTTACCAAAAAGTTCATAGAAAATGCATAGCACTAAAATGTCTCTCAAGCTTGGTCTTCAGGTGGTGGCATAGATATGGCTCCTTGGACGAAGACTTCAGTTGATGTGGATGGAGCTGAAGGAGTTGGTGCTGGAGCTGGTTGCGCTGAAGCTGTAGCTGGTGCAGATGACGTGGCTTTGGTGTCTGGAACAGGCACTGCAGCAGACCTCTGAGCTCTAGGCACTCTGGCAAATGCATCAGTGGTTGTCTTGTCTTTCCTCTCGTGCATATCATCTTGAAGTTGCTCCACAACAGACTGAATCTCAGTTACTTTCAAATCCAAATCATAGAATTTTTGCTCCACGATTCTTTCCAAGCTCTCCTGGTTTTGAGTCAGGGTGGCCATTCCCTTCTCAATCCTTAGAGTGGATGCAATCAGGTAGCCAAGCTGATCTTGCTTGCTCTTCAGGAGATACTGAGATGCTTTTTCGGTACTTGCAGCCTTTTCAGCTTTTTCCTTCTCCTTTTTGGCTTGTGCTTGTACCGAGGATGGTTCATCTTCATCCATAACCACTTGGTTGTCCTCAAAATCTAGATAGATGACAAAGTGTTCCTTATCCAATAGATATTTTCCTGTGCCCATCTTTGAGTTAATCAACTCCTGAATTTGTGGGGCATATCCACAACTTCTCTTTTGGCCTGCTGCTGTCCTCTTGATAGTCTCAACCATGAAGCTCATGACCTTGAATTTCTGTGGCACATTAAATATGTGTAGCAAATTAATTGCATGCCCTCTGATCATGTTGTGGTCACCTGACTTGGGCAAGAGAGTGTGCCTTAGGATCCAGTTGATCGTAGGCAGTCCTGACAGAAGAAAATGGACTGACCCAAACTTGAAAGTCTCAAGAGCTTTGTCTGGGATCTCCTTGTACATCTGTGACATAGAATTGTGATCCATCTTTTTCTTGGCATAAACATCCAAGTCATCTTCACTTTCCTTTGGGGCATTGATCAGATTGGCCCATTCCTCAATAGTTGATTGGTATCTCGTTCCTTCAGACATCCAAACTATTCTGCCATCTGGATAGAAATGTGCTGTGGAGTAGAATTGCATAATGAGCTCATCATTCTAGTTTGTGAGCTTCTTCCCAACAAAGTCTGCAACTCCACATGCACTGAAGCTGTCATACACTCCAGGATAGTGTTCTTCATTCTCCTTCATGTAGGTCCAGTCGACCCACCTCATATCACACACTATAGGCTTATTTTCCAAAAAGATTGTCTCATAGAAATTCTGTTGTTCCTTTGTGTGGAACCTGTAATCAACAACAGTCCTTCTCCTGGTGGCATGTGGATCTGACTCTCTCCATAGCCTCAACCCTGAGTCTCTCCTGATCTTCATGTTCTCAGCCACAGGATGAGCATCATTGTGGTCTGGAATCTTGGGTTTGAGCTTCCTCAGGACTTGTCCTTCATCATCTTCATCAGCAGCAACTTCAGGCACTGGGGCCTTGTTCTTCTCAGCACCTGGTATACTCCTGGTATTCCTCTTAGATGCACTCTTGGGCTTGGAGGCTGCTTTGGGTGCTTCTTTGGGCTTTGATGTTGCAGCCCCTAACTTTATAGCATCACCCATCAGCTTTTGTGCCTTGGGTGCTGGTGCAGCAATCTCTTCTTCCTCTTCCTCTTCAGAATCTCTCATGATTGAGGATCTCCCAAGCACTCTAGCAGTGGTCTTTTTGATCCTCTCCTTCCTCTTCTTCCCTTGTGCATCAGCCTCTTTGGGTTCAGATCCCAAAGGGACTTGAGTAGATGCTCTGGCCTTAGACATTGGAATTCTCTTTGCAGGAACCTTTTGCTTCGTGCCTGGCTTGGTGGTAGCAGCAGTGCTATATTCCTTCTTAACCACTTTCTTCTTGGAAGTGGCCTCATCCTCAACTGCCACATAGTCTTCATCCTCAGATTCAGAGGTCTTCTTCTTTCTGGCCCTGGTGGCAGCTTTGGGTAAGTTTCTTGGGGTGCTCCTGCTACCATCATCTGAACTTCTAGAGGGACTACTGCCCTCACTCAGGTGAACCTGCTCCTCTGACCTGTTTTGGCTGTCACTCTGATCAGACATATTGCAAACACTAACAGCAGACCCTGTGAATAGATATAGATGAGATAGAGTGGATGAGCATCACAAAATGCAGAGGTTTTTGCAAAAGAATGAGTCAAAAACTTAGTTTTAGTTTTCCACAGAAAGCATTTTGGATCAACCGATTTGTAAACTCGGTGATACCGAAGCAGCTGTTGGAACCTAAACTAGTGAACTCGGTCAGACCGAGTCACAGTTCGGTGGCACCGAGACTGCTAGGGTTTCACAAAGTCCTGAACTCGGTCACACCGATTTGCAATTCTCGGTCAGACCGAAAATTACATGTGCAATGGCCTGAGCTGAATCGGTGGTACCGAGTTCCACAACTCAGTGGGTCCGAGATGGTTTCGGCGGAAACCTAACCCTAAATTTTCAATTCACGACTAAACTACGGAGTGTTTTGACTGGATAAGAATGATCTCAATCGTGGCAAGATACATGGCGAACACAATGTGCTAGGAATCAGATAGGGATAGCACAGTGATCGAGTTCATACCCTAGTTCGGTGATGAACTCACTACGGCGGCAACGGCGGGGATGATTCCTGTTGACGGCGGCGGAGACCAGCGGCAGGAGGCATCTGGCGACGAGGAAGACGATCCGGAGACCCTGGAGGCAGAGCGGGCTAAGCGCGGGTCGAGGAGGTTCAGAAAGTTTTCCAAAATTTGACCCGTGGGTATATATAGCCCGACCCTGTCGGTGTGACCGAGTGGAACAACTCGGTGGCACCGAGATTCATAACTGCAATCAGTTACTGAAACTCGGTGTGACCGAAAGGTTCAAATCGGTTGCACCGAGATTGAAAACCTAGATCGACTTAGTGATCTCGGTATGACCGAAATGGATGAATTGGTCAGACCGAAACGCACAAAGAAGTTTTGGAAGTTTAAGTCTATGAGGAATCAGGGACTCCGAGTGCTCCTCACACAGAGTGGTTCGAATCTGACTTGATCAAATTTTGTGATGTAGCATGAATAGAGTTTGAGACGAGAAAAGCATAGATAGCTAGAGAGGGTTCTTAGGCATTCTTGTCCATCCACTTGGCAAAAGAAAATAAAACCAATCAATCAAAACAACAAGTGGATGTCATCGAATGAGTAAAGTATGCAATCAACATGCTCACACAATAAAATGGCAATTGAAATATGTGGCAAAGCATGCACAACCAATTCTAGCATCTATCAAACAATTTGCGATGACTAGGTCATCTATATATGAGTATATTGACTTAGGAGTCAAATGAGAACATTTGATCATAGGTCATACTCATCGTTTAAGCACAAGTGGGGTTACCACTTTTACATAAAGCATTGTTGTGTTCACACCATTAGAGTTGCTTTAGCTCAATTCTTAGAGTAAAGCTCCCCCTAGATGTGAGATCCCCCCTAAGAGGGATGAACTAACCTTGGGTTTTGTCGATGATGACTTCATGTAGATGTTGAAGATGTGGATGCTCAATGTTGATGTAGATAATTTGGAGCTATCCATTGGAGTGAGTTGCACTTTCAATACCTACACGGGTTAGTCCCACAAGGAACAAACAAGGATATCCATAGACATAAAGTGATGCACACACAAGATGATGTCTATGAAAGCTTTTAGGTTACCTTGTCCCTTGTCTTACCAATAAGAGGGTTTGTGACTCCTTGAACTAGTGCAAGATGTGGAAGTTGATTGCACTTGTTCTTGCCAAGATGATAAGAGTGAAGTATGTTGGCGGAGTCACCCTCAAGAACTCTCTAGTTCTTCTTCTTCGGGATCCACACCATCTTGATGGGAATCCTCGGTGTTGTAGTTGTACTTGATGAAGTGGAACTTAAAGTAGTCTTGGGAACCCACTTGACCAAGGCCTTAGGAGCTTCTTCAAATGCATCAATTTCCTCTTGAAGCTTGTCCTTGCCTTTTTGCTTGTGGTCTTGTGGTGGAAGATCATCTTGAGCTTGTGTCCCTTTGAAAGAAGTAGGATCATACTTCTCTTGTTGAGGAAAAAACTTCGTCTTGGGGTATTGATCTTCTTCCCACTCAACTCCATTGGCATTGAACTTTCGTTCAAAACCAACACCTTGATTCTTCCGGTGCCTTCCTTGCTTGCGTACAATTTCCTCGAAT
>NC_041384.1:627356235-627370781 GCF_002162155.2 Triticum dicoccoides | reverse complement strand
TGCTTCCGAGGATCCGAAAACCGAAGCCTCCAAATGGGAGAAAAAGTCTCCCACAGAGGGCCCTGCCTCGGGGGGTGCTTTTGCCGCACAAAGTCCGCGGGGGGGGGGGGTCAGCCCTCCAACGAGTTGTAAGTGATCAAAAATACTTAAATAGTAAAGGTATGCTATCTTTCTTTCTGAGAGAATATGCTATCTTTCTTTCTGAGAGAATAACCACCGCATATATCTTGCAGTTCGGGCCTTAGCCCCTCTCAGCTGAGTGATACGTCTCCAATGTATCTATAATTTTTGATTTCTCCATGCTATATTATCTACTATTTTGGACTATATTGGGCTTTATTTTCCACTTTTATATTATTTTTGGGACTAACCTATTAACCATAGGCCCAGCCCAGAATTGCTGTTTTTTGCCTATTTCAGTGTTTCGAAGAAACATAATATCAAACGGAGTACAAAGAGAAAAATCCTTTTTGGAACGTGATTTTCTTCTCGGATAAGACCCAGGAGACTTGGACCCTACTCCAAGAAGTACCAGAGGCGGTCACGAGGGTAGGGGCACGCCCCCCCTACAGGGCGCGCCCCCTGCCTCATGGGCCCCTCAGTGCTCCACCGACGTACTCCTTCCTCCTATATATACCACGTACCCCAAAACGATCAGAACAGGAGCCAAAAACCTAATTCCACCGCCGCAACTTTCTGTATCCATGAGATCCCATCTTGGGGCCTATTCCGGAGCTCCGCCGGAGAGGGCCGTCATCACGGAGGGCTTCTACATCATCATAGCCCCTCCGATGAAGTGTGAGTAGTTTACCTCAGACCTTCGGGTCCATAGTTAGTAGCTAGATGGCTTCTTCTCTCTTTTTGGATCTCAATACAATGTTCTCCCCCACTCTCGTGGAGATCTATTCGATGCAATCTTCTTCTTTTGCGGTGTGTTTGTTGAGACCAATGAATTGTGGGTTTATGATCAAGTTTATCTATGAACAATATTTGAATCTTCTCTAAATTCTTTTATGTATGATTGGTTATGTTTGCAAGTCTCTTCGAATTATCCGTTTGGTTTGGCCAACTAGATTGGTAGTTCTTGCCATGGGAGAAGTGCTTAGCTTTGGGTTCGATCTTGCGGTGTTCTTTCCAAGTGACAGAAGGGGCAGCAAGACACGTATTGTATCATTGCCATCGAGGATAACAAGATGGGGTTTATTTCATATTGCATGAATTTATCTCTCTACATCATGTCATCTTGCTTAAAGCGTTACTCTGTTTTTAACTTAATACTCTAGATGCATGCTAGATAGCGGTCGATGAGTGGAGTAATAGTAGTAGATGCAGAATCGTTTCGATCTACTTGTCACGGACGTGATGCCTATATACATGATCATGCCTAGATATTCTCATAACTATGCTCAATTCTGTCAATTGCTCAACAGTAATTTGTTCACCCACCATAGAAAACTTATGCTTTCGAGAGAAGCCACTAGTGAAACCTATGGCCCCCGGGTCTATTCTCACCATATCAATCTCCATCACTTTAATCTTGTTTTGTTTTTACTTTGCCTTTTACTTTTCACTTTGCATCTTTATATCAAAAATACCAAAAATATTATCTATCGGATCTCACTTCCATAAGTGACCGTGAAGGGATTGACAACCCCTAATCGCGTTGGTTGCGTTGAGCTCTTTGTGTTGTGTAGGTATGAGGGACTTGCGCGTGGCCTCCTACTTGATTGATACCTTGGTTCTCAAAAACTGAGGGAAATACTTACGCTACTCTGCTGCATCATCCCTTCCTCTTCGGGGAAAACCAACACAAGCTCAAGACGTAGCAAGAAGGATTTCTGGCGTTGTCGCCGGGGAGTCTACGCAAAAAGTCAACATACCAAGTACCCATCACAATCCCTATCTCCCGCATTACATTATTTGCCATTTGCCTCTTGTTTTCCTCTCCCCCCAATTCACCCTTGCTGTTTTATTCGCCCTCTCTCTCCCTATCCTCCCTCTCTATTTGCCTCTTTTTGCCCATTTGCTTTTGTTTGCTCGTGTGTTAGATTGCTTGTTTGTCGCGATGGCTCAAGATACTACCAAATTGTGTGACTTCACCAATACCAACAATAATGATTTTCTTAGCACTCCGATTGCTCCTCTTGCCAATACTGAATCTTTTGAAATCAATACTGCTTTGTTGAATCTTGTTATGAAAGATCAATTCACCAGCCTTCCTAGTGAAGATGTCGCTACTCATCTGAATAGCTTCGTTGATTTATGTGATATGCAAAAGAAAAAAGATGTCGATAATGATGTCGTTAAATTGAAGCTGTTTCCTTTTTTGCTTAGAGATCATGCTAAAGCTTGGTTTTCGTCTTTGCCTAAAAATAGTATTGATTCTTGGAACAAGTGCAAAGATGCTTTTATCTCTAAGTATTTTCCTCCCGCTAAGATCATCTCTCTTAGAAACGATATTATGAATTTTAAGCAACTTGATCATGAACATGTTGCACAAGCTTGGGAGAGAATGAAATTAATGATACGTAATTGCCCTACTCATGGTTTAAATTTGTGGATGATTATACAAAAATTTTATGCCGGATTGAATTTTGCTTCTAGAAATCTTTTAGATTCGGCCGCGGGAGGCACTTTTATGGAAATCACTTTAGGAGATGCTACTAAACTCCTAGATAATATTATGGTTAATTATTCTCAATGGCATACTGAAAGATCTTCTAATAAAAAAGTGCATGTGATAGAAGAAATCAATGTTTTGAGTGGAAAGATGGATGAACTTATGAAATCATTTGCTACTAAGAGTGTTTCTTCCGATCCTAATGATATGCCTTTGTCTACCTTGATTGAGAATAACAATGAATCTATGGATGTGAATTTTGTTGGTAGGAATAATTTTGGTAACAACGCTTATAGAGGGAATTTTAGTCCTAGGCCTTATCCTAGTAATCCTTCTAATGATTATGGGAATTCCTACAACAACTCTTATGGAAATTATAATAAGATGCCCTCTGATTTTGAATCTAGTATTAAAGAATTTTAATGCTATGATTGAAGAAAAATTGCTTAAGATTGATGATTTGGCTAGGAACGTTGATAGAATTGCTCTTGATGTTGATGCTTTGAAACTTAGATCTATTCCACCTAAGCATGATATTAATGAGTCTCTAAAAGCCATGAGAATTTCAATTGATGAGTGTAAAGAAAGAACCGCTAGGATGCGTCCTTCCAAAGATGCCTTTATTAAAGCGCGTTCTTCTAATTCTTATGAAAATCAAGATGAAGATCTAAAAGTTATTGATGTGTCCCCTATCAAATCTTTGTTTTGCAATATGAATCTTGATGAAATTGAATATGATCTTCCTTTACCTAGAAGGCGTTCCAAAAATTTGGAGTATTTAGATCTTTATGATGAAATTGAGGAAAGTGGGATTGAAAGAAATAAAAATTTAGATGTTGCTAAACCCACTATATTGGATTTCAAAGAATTTAATTATGAAAGTTGCTCTTTGATTGATTGTATTTCTTTGTTGCAATCCGTGCTAAATTCTCCGCATGCTTATGGTCAAAAGAAAGCCTTCACCGAACATATTGTTGATGCCTTGATGCAATCTTATGAAGAAAAACTTGAGTTGAAAGTCTCTATCCCTAAAAACTCAATGATGAGTGGGAACCAACTATCAAAATTAAAATTAAAGATCATGAGTTTTATGCTTTGTGTGATTTGGGTGCTAGTGTCTCCACTATCCCCAAAACTTTGTGTGATTTGCTAGATTTCCGTGATCTTGATGATTGCTCTCTAAACTTGCATCTTGCAGATTCCACTATTAAGAAACCTATGGGAAGAATTAATGATGTTCTTATTTTTGCAAATAGGAATTATGTGCCCGTAGATTTCATTGTTCTTGATATAGATTGCAATCCTTCTTGCCCTATTATTCTTGGTAGACCTTTCCTTAGAACGGTTGGTGCAATTATTGATATGAAGGAAGGGAATATTAGATTCCAATTTCCATTAAAAAAGGGCATGGAACACTTTCCAAGAAAGAAAATAAAATTGCCATATGAAACCATCATGAGAGCCACTTATGGATTTCCTTCCAAAGATGGCAATACCTAGATCTATCCTCGCTTTTATGCCTAGCTAGGGGCGTTAAACGATAGCGCTTGTTGGGAGGCAACCCAATTTTATTTTTTGTTTTTTGTGTTTTTCTTCTGTTAGGGAATAAATAACCCATATACCCTCTGTTTGGACGTGGTTTTGTATTTTAATTAGTGTTTGTGCCAAGCTAGACCTATTGGATCTTCTTGGATGATAATTATTTGATCTTGCTGTAATTTCCAGAAACTTTGCGTTCAGTGCCTGAATTACTAAAACTCATAAGAACGTGATAAAATACTGATTCCAATTGCTGCTGATCAATAAACAAATTATCTAGGTCTTATAATTTTTGTAGATTTTTTGGAGTAGAAGTTTGCGTTAGTTACAGATTACTACAGACTGTTCTGTTTTTGACATATTCTGTTTTTCATGCGTTGTTTGCTTATTTTGTTGAATCTATGGTTAGTAAAATAGTTTATAATCCATAGAGAAGTTGGAATACAGTAGGTTTAACACGAAAATAAATAAAGAATGAGTTCATTACAGTACCTTGAAGTGGTTTTATGTTTTCTTTCTCTAACGGAGCTCACGAGATTTCTATTGAGTTTTGTGTTGTGAAGTTTTTAAGTTTTGGTGAGTTCTTTTGATGGATTATGGAACAAGGAGTGGCAAGAGACTAAGATTGGGGATGCCCATGGCACCCCCAAGATAATCCAAGGACACCAAAAAGTCAAAGCTTGGGGCATCCCCTCTTTCGTCCACTTCCATCGGTAATTTACTTGGAGCTATATTTTTATTCACCAACATGATATGTGTTTTGCTTGGAGCGTCTTGTATCATTTGTGTCTTTGTTTGTTAGTGTGACACAACCATCCTTGCTGTACACACCTTTTGAGAGAGCCATACTTGAATTGAAATTTGATAGAATACTCTATGTGCTTCACTTATATCTTTTGAGCTATGTAGTTTTGCTCTACGTGCTTCACTTATATCTTTTGAGCGTTTTAATTTTGCTCTATGTGCTTCACTTAGATCTTTTAGAGCACGGTGGTGGTTTGTTTTAAAGAAACTATTGATCTCTCATGCTTCACTTAAATTATTTTGAGAGTCTCAATAGCATGGTAATTTGCTTAATATAAATATGCTTGGTGTTCAAGATATGTGAAATTTTCTTTTGAGTGCGTTGAATACTAAGAGAAGATTGAAGCATGATAATTGTTTTGAGATATGGAGGTGATAATATTAGAGTTATGCTAGTTTAGTAGTTGTGAATTTAAAGAATACTTGTGTTAAAGTTTGTGATTCCCGTAGCATGCACGTATGGTGAACCGTTATGTGATGAAGTCGGAGCATAATTTATTTATTGATTGTCTTCCTTATGAGTGGTGGTCGGGGACGAGCGATGGTCTTTTCCTACCAATCTATCCCCCTAGGAGCATGCACGTAATACTTTGCTTTGATAACTTCTAGATTTTTGCAATAAGTATATGAGTTCTTTATGACTAATGTTGAGTCCATGGATTATATGCACCTTTTCCCATCCTTCCACCATTGCTAGCCTCTCTAATACCGCACACCTTTCGCCGGTATCATACACCCACCATATACCTTCCTCAAAACAGCCACCATACATACCTATCATGGCATTTCCATAGCCATTCCGAGATATATTGCCATGCAACTTTCCACCGTTCCGTTTATTATGACACGCTCCATCATTGTCATATAGCTAGCACGATCATGTGTTTGACATCGTATTTGTGGCAAAGCCACCATTCATAATTCTTTCATACATGTCACTCTTGATTCATTGCATATCCCGGTACACCACTGGAGGCATTCATATAGAGTCATATTTGTTCTAAGTATCGAGTTGTAATTGTTGAGTTGTAAGAAAAATAAAAGTGTGATGATCATCATTTTCTAGAGCATTGTCCCAAGTGAGGAAAGGATGATGGAGACTATGATTCCCCTATAAGTCGGGATGAGACTCCAGACAAAAAAAAGAGGCCATAAAAAAAGAAGAGAAAAGGCCTAAATAAAAAATGAGAGAAAAAGAGAGAAGGGACAATGTTACTATCCTTTTACCACACTTGTGCTTCAAAGTAGCACCATGATCTTCATGATAGAGAGTCTCTCGTTATGTCACTTTCATATACTAGTGGGAATTTTTCATTATAGAACTTGGCTTGTATATTCCAATGATGGGCTTCCTCAAATTGCCCTAGGTCTTCGTGAGCAAGCGAGTTGGATGCACACCCACTTAGTTTCTTTTGATGAGCTTTCATATACTTATAGCTCTAGTGCATCCGTTGCATGGCAATCCCTACTCACTCACATTGATATCTATTGATGGGTATCTCCATAGCCCATTGATACGCCTAGTTGATGTGAGACTATCTTCCCCTCTTTTTGTCTTCTCCACAACCACCCTTCTATTCCACATAGTCCTATGTCCATGGCTCATGCTCATGTATTGCGTGAAGATTGAAAACGTTTTGAAAAAGTTAGAGTATGAAACAATTGCTTGGCTTGTCATCGGGGTTGTGCATGATTTAAATACTTTGTGTGGTGAAGATAGAGCATAGCCAGACTATATGATTTTGTAGGGATAACTTTCTTTGGCCATGTTATTTTGAGAAGACATAATTACTTTATTAGTATGCTTCAAGTGTTATTATTATTTATGTCAATATGAACTTTTGTCTTGAATCTTTCTAATCTGAATATCCATACCACAATTAAGAAATTTTGCACTGAAATTATGCCAAGTAGCACTCCGCATAAAAAATTCTCTTTTTATCATTTACCTACTCGAGGACGAGCAGGAATTAAGCTTGGGGATGCCTGATACGTCTCCAACATATCTATAATTTTTGATTGCTCCATGCTATATTATCTATTGTTTTGGACTATATTGGGCTTTATTTTCCACTTTTATATTATTTTTGGGACTAACCTATTAACCGGAGGCCCAGCCCAGAATTGCTGTTTTTGCCTATTTCAGTGTTTCAAAGAAACACAATATCAAACGGAGTCCAAACAGAAAAATCCTTTTTGGAACGTGATTTTCTTCTCGGATAAGACCCAGGAGACTTGGACCCTACTCCAAGAAGTACCGGAGGCGGTCACGAGGGTAGGGGGCGCGCCCCCCCTACAGGGCGCGCCCCCCTGCCTCGTGGGCCCCTCTGTGCTCCACCGACATACTCCTTCCTCCTATATATACCCACATACCCCCAAACGATCAGAACAGGAGCCAAAAACCTAATTCCACTGCCGCAACTTTCTGTATCCACGAGATCCCATCTTGGGGCCTGTTCCGGAGCTCCGCCAGAGAGGGCCGTCATCATGGAGGGCTTCTACATCATCATAGCCCCTCCGATGAAGTGTGAGTAGTTTACCTCAGACCTTCGGGTCCATAGTTAGTAGCTAGATGGCTTCTTCTCTCTTTTTGGATCTCAATACAATGTTCTCCCCCTCTCTCGTGGAGATCTATTCAATGTAATCTTCTTCTTTTGTGGTGTGTTTGTTGAGACCGATGAATTGTGGGTTTATGATCAAGTCTATCTATGAACAATATTTGAATCTTCTCTGAATTCTTTTATGTATGATTGGTTATGCTTGCAAGTCTCTTCAAATTATCCATTTGGTTTGGCCAACTAGATTGGTAGTTTTTGCGATGGGAGAAGTGCTTAGCTTTGGGTTCGATCTTGCGGTGTTCTTTCCCAATGACAGAAGGGGCAGCAAGACACGTATTGTATCGTTGCCATCGAGGATAACAAGATGGGGTTTATTTCATATTGCATGAATTTATCTCTCTACATCATGTCATTTTACTTAAAGTGTTACTCTGTTTTTAACTTAATACTCTAGATGCATGCTGGATAGCGGTCGATGAGTGGAGTAATAGTAGTAGATGCATAATCGTTTCAATCTACTTGTCACGGACGTGATGCCTATATACATGATCATGCCTAGATATTCTCATAACTATGCTCAATTCTGTCAATTGCTCAATAGCAATTTGTTCACCCACCATAGAAAACTTATGCTCTCAAGAGAAGCCACTAGTGAAAGCTATGGCCCCCGGGTCTATTCTCATCATATCAATCTCCATCACTTTAATCTTGTTTTGTTTTTACTTTTCACTTTGCATCTTTATATCAAAAATACCAAAAATATTATCTATCGGATCTCACTTCTGTAAGTGACCGTGAAGGGATTGACAACCCCTAATCGCGTTGGTTGCGTTGAGCTCTTTGTGTTGTGTAGGTATGAGGGACTTGTGCGTGGCCTCCTACTGGATTGATACCTTGGTTCTAAAAAACTGAGGGAAATACTTACGCTACTCTGCTGCATCATCCCTTCCTCTTCGGGGAAAACCAACGCAAGCTCAAGATGTAGCACTGAGCTCGTCTTCGGGGGATCTTCTTCCGGAGATGATGGAGAGCGAAACGCCTCCCCCGGACTCCTCCGCTCAAGAAGCGGGCGACCCCGAAGTGTCATCACGGAGGGCCTCTCCGGATCTGGTGAGGCCAGAAGATAATCCCATAGACCCCCGAAGTCCCCAGTGTGCGGCTCCCGAAGAGAGCAGACAAAAGAGTCCGGCACCGTCTGGTGTGCGGTCGGACATTCTGAGGGAGTTGGTGGGGCTAGTGGCCATCTCAGAAGAACACCGTATGCTGATGAGTACGGTGATGGAGAGAATCTCGTCCGCCGAAAGCGGATTACATGAAGCTTTTATGAGTCTACTGACAGGCTTTGAGGTACGTGAGATAATATGTGATAGTACTGCACATGTTAGGTGTGCCTATGTAGATAGTAGCCCCTGAGACTCTGGTTGTCGTCGAGAACAGCGGCGAACAGAGGATCATATTCCCAGGCAATAACCAGACTGCCCCTATGTGCAGGTGGTGGGAGCTCCGGTGGCTAGCCGGACTAGTGAGTTTGCCAAATTAAAACGGCAACTGGATGCGGCAGACGCCGACATCGAGCTTGTTAACAAGAGGCTTGACGAGGCACAAGGTAAGTGTTATTATCTGGTGAACGCCACATAGTAAGAGCGGCATGATGCCAATATCTTTAATATGTTATGACTGTAGATGGAGCTGCCATCGTGGAAGCCTTGCAGGCAGAACTTGCCCGAGCCAAGGAACAAGCAAGGATTAGTAATGCGGCTGCTTTGAAGGCGACCGAAGAGTTGAAAGCCGAGAAGGCCGCAGATTGCGAGAGCCAAGAGAAGATGGCCAAGATGGCCGTAGAATTAAAAGACACTGCCGACCGTTGTCGGGTCCTTGAAAAAGAAAACCGAGCGAAGGCAACGGACCTTGAGAAGGCCACGGCATCGGACAAAGACACCCGTTCTGCTACGAGAGCGAAGAAGGAGGTGCTGCGGGAAGACGGGGATATTGTGGCTGGGAAACCTTTCATGTTGCGGAGGAAGTTCGGAGATCCACGGTATGCCCCTCTGGATCGGCTGTGGAGTTCAGCAGATGCATATATGGATTTGGCGGCGAGCGCTGCCGATGCGGCCAAGTACTTCCAAGGTCATACAGATCGTGAAGTGGACAAGCTGTTCTGGTTGCAATTCCACGTTCCAAAGCGTCCACTTTCCTTGACTGACTAGCTAGCCGAATGGGCCGAACTGAATAGGTTATCCGGACTTGCCATGAGGTCTGTTGTGGATCAGCTATGGCCGGAAAAGCCAAAGCCGAACAACTATTTTAGCTTAGTGCAGCAGTTCCTTGGTGCGGTGCCGCGCATTAATGCGATGAAGAGGTCGGCATGCATAGAAGGCTCACAGATGGCCCTTGCCTGTGTTAAAGCATACTGGGCGGAGATGGACGCTACCACTGTTGCAACGTAGGGTTCGGCCATAGGTCGAGTGGCTGCCGAGCATTATTTTGAGGAGGTTCTCGAGGGTGCTCGATTGATAGAGGCCCAATGCTCAAAAAATATTATGTTTGAGTGATATGTATTCTCATTGTAAACACAATGCTTTTATGAAGTTTTTATAAGGCTATGTTTATACTTTTGCCTGAAAGTAGTATGATGCCTCCTGTGCGGTCGTTTATGTATACATGTGTATAACCTGAAAGATTGCAGCCGTCGGCTTCAACCCCCACACATATAATGCGGAGGTGCTCGCAAAAAACGCATGTTCACACTTAACCCAACGTCTTCGTCCTATTAAGGAGGTGATAGCGTAGCGAACGAGGCAACCGGACTATAATGCTTTAACACTTTCACTTAGCCATAGGAGTTTGATAGTGGGGCTACTAGATAGCCCCTGGTGTCTCCGCACTCTCCCAATCGCAGGGTGCGTACATGCCTGGCCGGAAAACGACCCTTCGTTAAGGCAGAGGAATTCTAACATTCCGATAGGTCATCGAGTGGTTGACCAGTCTCACGCTATATCATGACAGTCAGTTTTCGGCTTTCTCTACTGAGGTGCTCGTCCGGATGAACCAGGGCACAATCGCAGTAGTTCTCCTGGTGTTACCTTAGCCGATAAAGCAGAACGTAAGGCACCAAAACACAGGAGCCGGGCAAACCCAACATTTGACCAAAGACAATGATTCGGAGCTGATGCATATAAGGCCAAACTCGCGACGCCGAACACTCCCTAAGGTATTCGGTCTTTATGGTATAAACCGGGCCTAGATAGTGAACTTTGTAAGAAGCCCCTTGTGTCTAGGTACGTGCATTATTCTGGCGTGGCCACATGCCAAGACGTCAGCATCATTCTGAACTGTGCTGAGAATTCGGTGGATATGTATCAACAAGAGACAGTAAAAAAGGTTTACGCAGGGTCTTAATCTAAAAAGAATCCTTGGAGCGGGTCCCTGCTGCACGTCTGCGCCTGTGTCTCCGTTGTGCCGTATCCTAGACGGGTGTAGCATGATGATCATCTATAAAAGAGAGGAACTTAGGTGAAAAAGTTTTCGTGCAAAATTATAGTTTTTAAAGAAACTATGTATAATTCAAGATGAGTAAAAATTGCCACTTGTCTGCGCGCATTGAGCCCCTTGTATTTGTAATAGGGGTGCGGCCATTGATCCGGTATGAATGACATATATATGCGCCGGACTCGTCTAACCGTGTCCGAGGTCTTGACGACCTGATAAATGTTTTAGTTGGTTAGGTCGTTTTTAGTGTGCGGCTGCCAAGGCAGTGGCACTCTCTTCGACGCGCAAAGATCGCTTAATACTTCCGTTCACTGTAATGATGCCACGTGGGCCGGGCATCTTGAGTGTGAGGGAAGCGTAGTGCGGTATTGCATTAAAGCGAATGAAAGCTTCGCGTCCGAGTAGTGCTTGATAGCCGCTTTGGAACGGAGCGATGTGGAAGGTTAAATGTTCGCTACGGAAGTTATCTGGGGAGCCGAATATAACCTTTAGTAGTAAGCAGCCCGTGCAATGAGCCCCTGGGCCTGGCGTTACTCCTTTAAAGGTAGTATTGCTTTGGCAAGTTTTTGTTGGGTCTATCCCCATTTCGCGGATTGTGTCCTGGTATATCAGATTTAGACTGCTGGCACCGTCCACCAGGACTCGTGTGAAGTGGTATCCGTCAATTATTGGGTCTAATACCAGGGCAGCCCATCCTGCATGCCGGATACTTGCTGAGTAATCACGATGGTCGAAAGTGATCGGTTGAGACGACCAGTGGCAGGACTCCGCGGTGATAGGACCTTGGGCATATTTTTCTGGGAGTGCCGTTTTGTTTCTTCCTTTGATCACGTGTAACACGTTTACTGTTTTGACTTCTGGTGGAAATTTCCCTCGCTTGGTGTATCCTCCCCCTTGTGTACGGCGTTGAGCTTGCCGGACTACTTGAAGACCCAACATTCTCTATGGGTATGATTAGCGGGTTTACGAGGGGTGCTATGGATCTGACATATTTGGTCCAGAATTTTGTTTAGGTTGGACAGTTCGTCTCTGCCGCCTTTAGAGGGCGGCTTTTGCTGACCTGGCCGAGAGTTTTTGAATCCGGCGTTTACTGCCGTGCTCTTCGTGCTGTCTTCTTTATTCCGGCGTTTGTTGCCGTTTCCATCTCTAACTTTAGATGTACTGGGGTCGCTGGTGTTGCATCTGGCTAGCCAGTTGTCCTTACCTGCGCAAAAGTGGGTCATGAGGCTTGTTAATGCTGCCATTGTTCTCGGCTTTTCTTGGCCGAGGTGTCTGGCAAGCCATTCGTCACGGACGCTATGCTTAAAAGCTGCCAAGGCTTTGGCATCCGGATAGTCGACAATTTGGTTCTTTTTAGTAAGAAACCTGTTCCAAAGCTTTCGGGCTGACTCTCCGGGCTGTTGAGTTATATGACTCAAATCGTCCGCGTCCGGAGGTCGGACATATGTCCCTTGAAAATTTGCCCGAAAAGCGTCTTCGAGCTCTTCCCAGCTTCCAATGGAGTTTTCGAGGAGGCTTTTGAGCCAGTGACGCGCTGGACCTTTGAGCTTGAGGGGTAAGTACTTGATGGCGTGGAGATCATCTCCTCGAGCCATATGGATATGGAGGATATAGTCCTCGATCCAGACCCCAGGGTCTGTTGTTCCGTCGTATGCCTCTATGTTTACGGGTTTGAATCCCTCTGGAAATTCATGGTCCAGCACCTCATTGGTAAAACATAGGGGGTGTGCGGCACCCCTGTATCTGGGTGTACCGCGTTGTTCGGATGTTTGTTGTGCTACATCATGTGCTGGGGCGCGCTTGCGTGGTCCATAGATGGATCTGGTTGCGCCGTCCTTTTGGCGCGAGCCCTCGCGTGTATCGCGTATTGGCTTGTGAGTGGCGTTGTTTGCCGCTCGATGTTGGCTGTGAGGTCGTCTATCCGGCCAGGTGGCTGTTTTGATTTTTGGTTGTGGGGGTCTAAGGCCTCCTCATCGAATTCAGGTAGCAACTTCCGCTTTGGGTAGCTCTTGGTGGGGCGATTATCGCCGTACTTCGCTGCTGTGTTGAGTACTTTACTCCATCTGATTTGGAGTATTTCCTGTGCAGCCTTGAGCCTTTGCTACTGCTTTTTCAGACTCCTCGCGGTGGCAACAAGCCTTTGACAGGCATTATGCTGCTCCGGGTGCCTGTCCGACGTTATATCGTCTGGACTATTATCTTTGACAGAATTAGTTTGTTCGGTTTGATTCTCCGTATTGCCGTAGTCCGGTAGTGGTTCGCCTTGCTCCAGCGCTGGGTCTGTATGATAGTTATTTCTGGCGAGGCGGGATTTGGGGCGGCGCTTGCGCCGCCACTTTGACTACTTCTCGAGGGAACAAGCCTTCGGTGCGTCTTTCCGTTCCTCGTCGTTGTCTTCTTTTGGTGTGTCCACCATGTATACGTCATATGATGAGGTGGACGTCCAGCGCCCTGTGGGCGGTGGTTCCTCTTCGCCTCTCGCATCGTCGTCCATACCGTCAATGTCTTCGGAGTCGAAGTCGAGCATGTCGGTTGAGTCATCGACAGTGGCTATTAAGTGGGTGGTGGGTGGGCGTCGAATTTCTTCATCGTCCGCATCCCAATCCTATTGGCCATAATCCGGCCAGGGCTCTCCTGACAAAGAGAGAGACCTTAGTGAATTCAGAATGTCGCCGAAGGGCGAGTGCTGAAAGATATCCGTGGCGGTGAATTCCATGATCGGCGCCCAATCGGATTCGATTGGCAGGGGCGCGGATGGTTCGGAGTCCGGAAAAGAGTCCGACACCTTGGACTCACGGGCTGCGCAGAGGGTTAGGATGGTGTTCGGCTCGATCGCCGTTGAGACTGCAGCCCCTCAGGCGGTGTCTAACCACCCGTCCTCGACTGACACAGTTGGCTCCGAGCTAAGGGTCGGAGCTGATGCGGGCGCGACCTCTGGGGTACTGTTCGGCGGCAGAGCTAGGTCATACCCATCGCGACAGTGCGGCGCGCCCGGCTGTGGCTCGAATCCGTCGAAGATCAAGTCTCCGTGGATGTCCGCCGTGTAATTCAAACTTCCAAATATGACCTGATGGCCAGGGGCGTAGCTTTCAATCTGCTCCAGATGGCCAAGCGAATTAGCCCGGAGTGCAAAGCCGCCGAGTACGAAGATCTGTCCGGGGAGAAAAGTCTCACCCTGGACCGCATCACTATCGATGATGGTAGGAGCCATCAAGCCTAACGGCGACGACACAGAGGAACTCTCAATGAAAGCACCAATGTCGGTGTCAAAACCGGCGGATCTCGGGTAGGGGGTCCCGAACTGTGCGTCTAGGCCGGATGGTAACAGGAGGCAGGGGACACGATGTTTTACCCAGGTTCGGGCCCTCTTGATGGAGGTAAAACCCTACGTCCTGCTTGATTAATATTGATGATATGGGTAGTACAAGAGTAGATCTACCACGAGATCGGAGAGGCTAAACCCTAGAAGATAGCCTATGGTATGATTGTTGTTCTGTATGTTGTCCTACGGACTAAAACCCTCCGGTTTATATAGA
>NC_041384.1:627339362-627355988 GCF_002162155.2 Triticum dicoccoides | reverse complement strand
AGTGTCGGTGTCAAACCGGCGGATCTCGGGTAGGGGGTCCCGAACTGTGCGTCTAGGCTGGATGGTAACAGGAGGCAAGGGACACGAAGTTTTACCCAGGTTCGGGCCCTCTTGATGGAGGTAAAACCCTACATCATGCTTGATTAATATTGATGATATGGGTAGTACAAGAGTAGATCTACCACGAGATCGGAGAGGCTAAACCCTAGAAGATAGCCTATGGTATGATTGTTGTTCTGTATGTTGTCCTACGGACTAAAACCCTCCGGTTTATATAGACACCGGAGAGGGTTAGGGTTACACAAAGTCGGTTACAATGGTAGGAGATCTACATATCCGTATCGCCAAGCTTGCCTTCCACGCCAAGGAAAGTCCCTTCCGGACACGGGACGAAGTCTTCAATCTTGTATCTTCATAGTCCAGGAGTCCGGCTGAAGGTATAGTCCGGCCATCCGGACACCCCCTAATCCAGGACTCCCTCAGTAGCCCCTGAACCAGGCTTCAATGACGACGAGTCCGGCATGCAGTTTGTCTTCGGCATTGCAAGGCGGGTTCCTCCTCCAAGTACTTCATAGAAGATTTTGAACACAAAGAATAGTGTCCGGCTATGCAAAATAAGTTTCCACATATTGCCATAGAGAGAATAATATTTACACAAATCTAATCCTCTGACGTATTACGTAGTGTGACATCGCACCACGACCAAGCCTTTATTCGAATCATTTTATTGTCCCACCTCAGCGTGTCATGCGAGACGGTTTCCTTGGCACGTCTCGTCGAAGCAGAGATCGTGTCCCCTTATTCCGGGATTTCTCATCAATACGGGCATGGGTAACCCAACTGCGCCATTGATTACGGCGCTTGGAGATAAGCGAGTTTTACCAGGCTGGTGGGGTCACGTAGTTGCGTCCACCCATATAAGGGGATAAGGATCCACCTTTTCACCTACGCCTTCTTCCTCCTTTGCCTATCCATTTTCGCGCACTCGAGCTCCAGCGCCCAAGTCCGCACTCCCCACCTCAACCTTCTCCAGCCATGTCCGGAGCGGGAGGCAAGTGGATGGTCTCCTCCGTCACGGAGGGACACATCAAAAAACTGAGGAAGGCCGGATACTTGTCTAACGACATCGCGTACCAGCTTCCCGAAGAGGGGCAGCTCCTCCCCACCCCAAGGCCCCATGAGAGTGTAGTGTTCCTTCCCCACTTCCTCCGCGGACTGGGCTTTCCTATCCACTCATTCGTCCTGGGACTCATGTTCTACTACGGCCTGGATTTCCATGATCTGGCCCCGAACTTCATCCTCAACATCTCAGCGTTTATCATCGTGTGCGAGGCTTTCCTCTGCATCCGCCCCCATTTTGGCCTATGGCTCAAGACTTTCAATGTCAAGCCGAAGGTGGTGCGCGGTAGCCAGGCGGAGTGCGGAGGCGCCATGGTGGGCAAGATGCCCAACGTCTTATGGCTCAAGGGCTCCTTTGTGGAGACCCTGAAGGGGTGGCAATCGGGGTGGTTTTACATCACCGAGCCGCGCGACCCTAAGTGGGTCGCAACCCCCGAGTTCCGGTCCGGACCGCCAACGCAGCTCACGTCCTGGAAAGAGACGGGCCTGTCGTGGGGCAGCAAAGGAGAGGTGACTGGACTGCAAACATGCATCCAAACCCTGGTGAACAAGCAACTCAACCTTGTCAACGTAGTCCAGGTTATGCTCATCCGCCGGATCCTCCCGTGTCAACAACGGGCCTTCAATCTGTGGGAGTTCAACCCGGCGCAGCACCGAACTCTGAGCAGGCTCTTCGACACGACGTACGAAGATGCCTGGAAGGTGCTTTTCAAGGGCGCCGAGGCTCCCGCATTCGCTACCGAGGATCGCAGATTCAGCGCACAGCGTCACGCTAGCGCGGTAAGTTGTTTGTACCTTTTACAGGGTATTAGTTTTTCATAGTTTAACTCTATGCGGGATCTAAGCTCCCTTACCTTTGACAGGATTGGCAGGCGAAGTCCGGACATATCGACTGTCCGGCTCCTTTGCCCGAAGACCCAGCCGATGTCCACTTGGCGAAGCTGCTGGTTCCAGCACCCTATGTGGTGCCGGAGAAGAAGGCCACGAAGAAGGCCACGGGGACTCGAAAAAGTGCCCGGTGCCAGGAGGTGTCGGGTTCATCATCCGACGGCTCCAAGGCGCGTTCCTCCCGTGAAGACGAGGAGGAGGAAGAGGAGACCTCTCCCCCTCCAGCGGGGGGAGAGAAGAAAAGGAAGGCCGCCCTCACTGGGGAGGCCGAAGGGTCTAAGAAGGGGAAAACCCTTCCTCCGGACTACTCCACCAACACCGACGACGGCGGAGAGGAGTGGCCGCTCAGGGCCAAGCCCCTGGCGAAATCGTAAGTATCCGGATACCAGAGTAATTCATAGTATTCCTTTATTGCACAACTTTCCCTTATGTTGAATATGATTATGCAGCCCACCCAAAGACCGGCTCGACGCGTCGCCGAGTGGTTCACTGGACTCGTCAGATGTGAATTCGCTTCTGACGGCTACCTCCCCCCGCCCTACGGACGACGCCGAAGTGTTGTCCCAACAGGTTCCAAGCCAGGAGGAGGTGGTCCTGGAGGCGCCGCAAGGCGACCTCCCGGACTCCAGGAGTAAAGGGGATAAAACCCCCCAGGGCTCCAAGTCCGGCTCTAGGCCGGACACCGCTCCGGAACCTTCAAAGGTTCCAGAGTCCGGCGGGCGACCTCCTTACAAGAGGAGCAAGCCCACCGTGCCGGTGACCCCCGTCCAACCGGAGGCACCGGACAATCTGTTGGAGGTGCTCAAATGCGCCTCCATCGACGAGGAGCACCGCACCATTATGAGTGCGGTGGTCCAGAAGGTTCAGTCCGCCAAGAGCGGACTGACTGAAGCTTGTGCTAGCCTTTTAACAGACTTTGAGGTAAGTAAAGAATGTGTAAATAATATTACCGCATAGACAGTAGCCCCTGATGCTCTGTTTGGCGTTCAGGAAGAAAAGCCGAATAGAGGATCAAATAAAATTCGCAGGAGTCTAACAAAAAGGAGTCAATATGCGTATGCAGGCTTCTCTGCTAGCGTCCGCCGCATTGACTGCGGAAGTGGACACGCTAAAGAAGAATATCGAGCAGTCCGAGCAAGAGCTCGGGCGTGCCAAGAAGCAACTCGAGGACAAGGAAGGTAAGAGATACCTTGTTTAAATATATATAAAAAAGTGCAATTGCAAAAAATGACATGATTATCATGGCTATTGTAGGGGCCACGTCTGAGGTGGCGACCCTTAAGCAAGCGCTGTTCGAGGCCGAGGAGAGGGCGGCCACGGAGCGCACCGAGCGGGAGAAGTATGAGGCCCAGGTTGGCAAGGTGCGGCAAGAGCTCCAAGCTCTCATGAAAAAACATGAGAGTTTGGAGCTTGACTCAAAGACGCGAGTGTCCGAGCTCGCGGTGGCTATGGAAAATGCCAAGTCTGCCAAGGCCGAATCCTAGAAGACCCTCCAGGAGTTGGATGCGGTGAAAAATATAGCGGCGGGTAAGGCATTCTTTATGCAAAGCAAACACATAAACGTGAGTTACTTGTTACTTATCCGAATCCGGAGCTCTCCAGGAGCATCCACAGATCTTCCCCGTAGCGTGTCTGATGCCGCCGCATTCTATCTAGCCGAGGAGGGCAGCTCGACAGAGAAGGTGTTCTGGTCTCAGTATGCTGAGGCCGGACACCCTGTGCCCCTGAGCGACCAGCTGAAGCAACAGTTCGAGCTCCACAAGGCGTCCGAACAGGCCATGAAGGGCCTCATAGTTCGGCTGTGGCCTGGAGAGGCTCTGCCTGGGAGCTATTTCGGGCTAGTGCGGCGGCTGGTGGGGGCCTGTCCAAGGCTCGAAGTCATCAAGCGCTCTGTCTGCATTGAAGGTGCCCGTAGGGCCCTTGCCCGTGCTAAGGTGCACTGGGGCAAGCTGGATGCTGAGAAGCTTGTGAAGGACGGGCCACCGCCGGGGAAAGAGCATCGCAAGCCCGAGAATTATTATAAGGATGTTCTGAAGGGTGCCCGCCTTATGGCGGATGAATGTTCTAGGGATGTAATTTTTTTAGTAAAAGTCACTCGTTTTGTCCTGTGCGCAGAAAACTTGTTCATATGCGCTAAGCAATGCTGTTGGAATTTAAAATATTACCTTATGTGCGGCTATTTATCAATTCTGAGAGATGGCGAGTCGTCGGCTTCTGCCCCCGTGCCGCTAGTGCTGGGGTGTTCGGGGATAAACCTGAGCGCTCTTTTTCCCATGTTTGGGTCCTTCGAGGGAGGCGCTCGGCACAACGAACAAGGCAATCAGACTATAATGCATGAACACTCTCACTTAGCCATAGAATTCTATAATTTTAAATTTCGGCGAAGCCCCTGGTATTCGGAAGACCGAGTTCGGGGCGCTATCCACGCCTTGGCCGGACAGAGCCGACTCCTCGCTCTAAGCGTCATAAGTATTTAGGGACTCGAAAAACCTCTCGAACAGCGACCAGCTCTCGCTTCATCATGACAGTCAGTTTTAGCTTTCTCTACTGAGGTGCTCGACCCAGCTCAACTGGGGCACAATCGCAGTAGTTCTCCTAGTGCTACCTTAGCCGACATAGCGGAACGTAAGGCACCAAAACATAGGAGCCGGGCAAACCCAACTATTGACCCAAGACATGATTCGGAGCCGATGCATATAATGCTATAAGTTCGGGGTGCCACACTTGTTAAAGTGTTCGGACTTCTCACACCATATTGAGGGGTACTAAAGCCCCTGGCGTATTTTGGCCGTACCAAAGTGTACGGGTGCAACATGTCGTTAAGGAACATATATTTGTAAAAAAAAGAGTAATGCAAAAATAGACAAAAGCTATGCATTGTTTATTAAAAAGGGTTGTGATCAAAGTAGAACGATATAAATAATGTGATAAGCAAAAGGTTGGACTATTTAACATGTCCATTCCAGGGGCAGGCTACGGAATGGTATGCGAAACAGGTATACTGCTTGTGATAGAGACCACCTGGGAGTTCCGTAATGCGGCATGGCTTGTCTGCTTCCCTGGTTCTTGCATCGTTTGTGCGGCAATTGAACTGCCGAACAGGCCTTCCGAAGAATGGAGTCCTGAAAGTAAGAGAAAATTAAAAATTCAGCAGCCCCTGGTGCGGTTTAAGCCGTGTTTCGGGCGTGCCGTGATGGTGCCCCTCCCCCTGTACCCATGGTATTTCTAGAGCGTAGTTATGTACGCGAAGCACTAGTGTCGCATTTTTGCGAGGGCTGGGGTTGGGGCTGCATTGCTACGCCTTCTTGGAACGTGCCAGGCAGTCTTGTTGTAGGTTACTCTGGGCGCGCTTGACAGTGTCCGGACGTTTAATGGCCGGACTAGAGAACTGCCTGGAGAGGCTGCTTTGTACTTCCGCTACAAGGGCCGCTGTGTGCTCCTCCGTTCGGAGGGAGCGTTCAGTGTTTCCATTGACCGTAATTACTCCTCGAGGGCCTGGCATCTTGAGCTTAAGGTATGCGTGGTGCGGTACCGCATTGAACTTGGCGAATGCGGTTCGCCCGAGTAGTGCGTGATAGCCACTGCGGAATGGGATTATGTCGAAGATTAACTCCTCCCTTCGGAAATTATCCGGAGATCCGAAGACCACTTCAAGTGTGACTGAGCCTGTACAGTTGGCCTCTACACCTGGTATTATGCCTTTAAAGGTCATTTTGGTGGGCTTAATCCTCGAGGAATCTATGCCCATTTTCCGCACTGTATCCTGGTAAAGCAGGTTCAGGCTGCTGCCGCCGTCCATAAGGACTCTAGTGAGATGAAATCCATCAATAATTGAGTCTAGAACCAATGCGGCGAATCCTCCATGACGGGTGCTAGTGGGATGGTCCCTTCGATCAAAGGTGATCGGGCAGGAGGACCATGGGTTGAACTTTGGGGTGACTAGCTCTACCGCGTATACGTCCCTTAACACGCGCTTCCGCTCCCTCTTGGGGATGTGGGTTGCATATATCATGTTCACCGTCCGCACTTGTGGGGGAAAACCCTTCTGTCCACTGTTGTTCGGCGGCCGGGGCTCTTCGTCGTCATCGCTATGCAGCCCCTTGTCTTTATTTTCGGCATTTAACTTGCCTGCCTGCTTGAACACCCAACAATCCCTGTTGGTGTGATTGGCCGGCTTTTTGGGGGTGCCATGTATCTGGCACAAGCGGTCGAGTATTTGGTCCAAACTGGACGGGCCCCTAGGATTTATTTTGAATGGCTTTTTCCGTTGACCGGATTTATAGCATCTGAATCCGGCATTAACTGCCGTATCCTCAACATTGTCGCCGTTAATGCGGCGCTTCTGCTTGTTGTGACGCGACCTGCCACTACTTTCCCTAGTATCCGAATTACCAGGTGAAAGCACAAGTGCTCCCTAGGTGGTTTTGATAATTGATGACAACATATCTCTTGTTGGACTAACATTTCGATCTAGCATGTTTCAGATAAGTTCAACAATGGAGTGGCATGGACTAAAGATTGTGGGAACTCCTTCAAGATGCTAAGGACAAAGGATTGGCTAAAGCTTCAAGCTCAAGACTCCTCATTTTACATTTTAGTGATCCAAGATCACATTGAGTCTTTAGGAAAAGCCAATACTATCAAGGAGGGATGAGGTGTTGCTTAATGAGCCTCTTGCTTCATGTGCTTAGTGATATGCTCCAAAACCCTCAGCTACTTTCCCACTTCCACTTATGACCTACACCCTAAGCCAAACTCGGTCCTACCGATTCTTCCTATCCGGCGCCACCGAGTTTCACTTGTCATAAGCCACTGCCAAACCCTAATCAGTTCGGTCTCACCGATGGGATCTCGGTCTCACCGAGATGGGCTTGCAAACTCTCTGTTACCCATTGCAATATTCTCGGTCCCACCGAGATATGCAATCGGTTCCACCGAGTTTGCTTGGCCAAATCTCAGTTTCACTTATTACCCAAATCGGTCCCACCAAGTTTGAGTAATCGGTCAAACCGAGTTTTGGATTTACCCTAACCCCATCACATCGGTCCCACCAAGTTGATCCAGTCAGTCCCACCGAAATCCCTAACAGTCACTAGGTTTACCTTTTCGATCCGACCGAGTTTGTTGATTCGGTCCCACCGAGATTGGAAAACTATGTGTAACGGTTGGATTTTGTGTGGAGGCTATATATACCCCTCCAGCCCCTCTTGATTCCGGGAGAGAGCCATCAGAACACATACACCATTCCAACTCACATGTTCTGAGAGAGAACCACCTACTCATGTGTTGAGACCAAGAAATTCCATTCCTACCATATGAATCTTGATCTCTAGCCTCTCCAAGTTGCTTTCCACTCAAATCTTCTTTCCACAAAATCCAAATCCTATGAGAGAGAGTTGAGTGTTGGGGAGACTATCATTTGAAGCACAAGAGCAAGGAGTTCATTACCTACACACCATTTGTTACTTCTTGGAGAGTGGTGTCTCCTAGATTGGCTAGGTGTCACTTGGGAGCCTCCGACAAGATTGTGGAGTTGAACCAAGGAGTTTGTAAGGGCAAGGAGATCGCCTACTTCGTGAAGATCTACCGCTAGTGAGGCAAGTCCTGTGTGGGCAATGGCCATGGTGGGATAGACAAGGTTGCTTCTTCGTGGACCCTTTGTGGGTGGTTGCTTCTTCGTGGACCCTTCGTGGGTGGAGCCCTGTGTGGACTCGCGCAACCGTTACCCTTTGTGGGTGGAGCCCTGTGTGGACTCCCGCAACCGTTACCCTTTGTGGGTTGAAGTCTCCATCAACGTGGATGTAGGATAGCACCACCTATCCGAACCACGGGAAAAACATCGGTGTCTCCAATTGAGTTTGAATTCTCCAAACCCTTCCCTTTACATTCTTGCAAGTTGCATGCTTTACTTTCCGCTGCCAATATACTCTTTGCATGCTTGCTTGAATTGTGTGATGATTGCTTGACTTGTCCTAAAATAGCTAAAATCTGCCAAGAACTAAAATTGGGAAAAGGTTAAGTTTTTATTTGGTCAAGTAGTCTAATCACCCCCCCTCTAGACATACTTTCGATCCTACAAGTGGTATCAGAGCTTTGGTCTCCATTTGCTTTGATCTCCATAGCTTTGGTGGTCATAGCCTTGGTTTCACAACCTAGGAGAGTATGGCGTCTAGCGAGGGAAATTACCACCGTAGAGGTCCCTACTTTGATGGTACTAATTTTGCTAGTTGGAAGCATAAAATGAAAATGCATATTCTTGGACATAACCCCGCCGTTTGGGCTATTGTGTGTGTTGGTTTGCAAGGTGACTTCTTTGATGGGAGAGAACCAAACCGTGAAGCTACCGCGGATGAGTTGAAGATGTTGCAATACAATGCTCAAGCTTGTGATATTATCTTCAACGGATTGTGCCCCGAAGAATTCAACAAAATCAGCCGTCTTGAGAATGCGAAGGAAATTTGGGATACTTTGATTGATATGCATGAAGGTACCGACTCCGTCAAGGAATCCAAGTTGGATGTGCTTCAAAGCCAACTTGACAAGTTCAGGATGAAGGATGGTGAAGGTGTCGCTGAAATGTACTCTAGGCTTGCTCTCATCACAAATGAGATTGCCGGCTTAGGGAGTGAAGAGATGACCGATAGATTCATCATCAAGAAGATCCTAAGAGCCTTGGATGGAAAATATGATACCGTGTGCACATTGATTCAAATGATGTCAAATTACAAAGATCTCAAGCCAACGGAAGTCATCGGAAGAATTGTTGCTCATGAGATGTCACTCAAGGATAAAGAGGAACTTCACAACAAATCAAGTGGTGCCTATAAAGCCTCATGTGAAGCCCCTACATCATCAAGTGAGAAACAAGACTTCAATGAAGAATTGAGCTTAATGGTGAAGAACTTCAACAAGTTCTACAAGAGTAGAAGCAAAGATAGAAGCTTCAAGTCAAGGTCCTACAATGACAAAAGATCTTCTAGTCGAGAGTGAAACTGCTACAGTTGTGGAAGACCCGGACACTATTCCAATGAGTGTACGGCTCCCTACAAGAGAAGAGAAGATTCTCCAAAAAGAAGAAGCAAAGAATCACCACCAAGAGAGAGGAGGAGTAGAGATGATCGTTATGAACGAAGATACTCATAGAGAGGCAAGGATTCGGAAAGGAAGGAAAAATCATCGAGGAGCTACACAAGATGAAGACATCAAGCTCATGTTGGTGAATGGGTATCCGGCTCCGACTCCGACAGCCACTCCGAGAGAAGTTATCACTCCGACTCCAAAGATACTCAAGATGAAGGTGTTGCCGGTCTAGCACTTGTGTCAACCAACTCCTACGACATATTTGACTCACCAAATGAAGGAATTGGAAGATGCTTCATGGCCAAAGGTCCTAAGGTAACACACCCCGAGTATGTTGATTTCAATAGTGATGAAGATGACTTGTTAGGTGATGATTTGCTTGTTGACAACTCTAGTGATGAATACTATGATGAAACGTCAATTAAACATGCTAATCAAGATAAAACGAATAACAATGATAAGGAGAAGATTGAGGCTCTAACTAAAGAACTAAACACTCTTAAGTTAGCTCATGAAACTATCTTCAAAGATCATCGAGAACTTTAAGAGCTCATGAGAAATTACGCTTTGAAAAGCTCAATCTTGAGCAAGAGCATGAGTTCTTAAAAGCAATCAATGATGATCTCCGCAAGAAAAGCTCTTCTCACATTGCCAAGCGTTTACTCTTATCCACTTACATGCCTCAAGTCAAGTCTAGTAACAAGAACAAGAAAGATTCTTCCTCTAGTAGTAACAATGATCATGCTAAATCCAATATTGTTGCTTCTAGTAGTTCTCTTGATTCCACTAATGATTCTCTTAGCCAAGTTACACTTGAGCAAGAAAATAGCTTATTGAAGGGAATTATAGAGAAAGGAGTGTACAAAAGCCTTGCCGTGAGTAAGCAATTCGAGGAAATTGTGCGCAAGCAAGGAATGCACCGGAAGAATCAAGGTGTTGGTTTTGAACGAAAGTTCAATGCCAATGGAGTTGAGTGGGAAGAAGATCAATACCCCAAGACAAAGTTTGTTCCTCAACAAGAGAAGTATGATACTTCTTTCAACGGGACACAAGCTCAAGATGATCTTCCACCACAAGACTACAAGCAAAAAGGCAAGGACAAGCTTCAAGAGGAAATTGATGCATTTGAAGAAGCTCCTAAGACCTTAGTCAAGTGGATTCCCAAGACTACTTCAAGTTCCACTTCATCAAGTACGACTACAACTCCAAGGATTCCCATCAAGATGGTGTGGATCCAAAAGAAGAAGAACTAGAGAGTTCTTGAGGGTGACTCCGCCAACATACTTCACTCTTATCATTTTGGCAAGAACAAGTGAAATCAACTTCCACATCTTGCACTAGTTCAAGGAGTCACAAACCCTTTTTTTGGTAAGACAAGGGACAAGGTAACCTAAAAGTTTTCATGGACATCATCTTGTGTGCATCACTCTATGTCTATGGATATCCTTGTTTGTTCCTTGTGGGACTAACCCATGTAGGTGCTTGGTTGAATCTAATTCCATGAGACTGCGACTCACTCACATCTTGAGCAATCTCCACCAGACCAAGACTCTACACAATAGTGGTTGAAGACAAGGAAGCACAAAACCATTCAAACATATCCTTTGACAAATTCTATGTTAAGCCTCATGATTGTCATTTTTGGATACACAAGTGCTCTTCCTTGCAAGAACTAACCCATGTAGGTAGATGAACTCAAACTCCAAGTGGTGCTCCCAACTCTTGATGAGCTACATCAACCTTGAGCACCCACACAAGTTCAACTACATGAGCAAGAACCACACCACCACCCAAGGTATGTTATTACATCTTAGAGAAGCTTTACTCCAAGACATGAGTCAAAGCAACTCAACAAGATGTGAATACATCAAGATGCTTAAACGAAAAATGGTAACCCCATTTTGAGCTTAAACGATGAGTATGACCTATGATCAAGTGTTCTCACTTGACTCCTAAGTTAATATACTCTAACATAGGTGACTATGTCACCGCCCAACTCTAGATGAAGTTCTCCTGTGTTCTTTTATGTGTTATTGCATTTGTCTCATGCATGTTTATTTTCTTTCTCTTTAAAAAAAAAACTTCATCTAGATCTTTCAGTTTCTTCTCTTTGTTTATGTTCTGCATTTTCTGCATTTAATTCCTTGCAAATCCTTCAGGTAATTCATTGCAAATCTTTGTGAGATCCTACATGTCTAGTGAGCTGAGGTGACAAGTGTTTTTCTTTGTGTGAACTCGGTTTCACCGACTGGTAATTTTCGGTCCAACCGAATCCTTTCGGTGCCACCGAAACATACCACTCGGTGCCACCGACTTCGCAACAGGAAAAATAGTTTGCCACTTGTTCTATATTTCTTCTGCTCCAGCTCTACTCAATGAAACTTGTCCTCTACAAGCATCACAGTTTTATCCTTTGCTTTGTGCTGAGTCTCAAGGACCAAACCTATACGACGGATTCCAGAATGCCCTTCTTGGAAATTGATGTCAAAGGGGGAGAGAGAGATCACGTCAAAGCTTGTAGGAAAGAGAGATCACATCAAGGGAGAGAAAAAGTCTCAAGGATCCCAGAGAAAGTATTAAGGGGGAGAGAGAGATTTCCAGGGGAGAGAATACTCAAGGATCCCAGATGCTTGATGTCACATGTCTTTTTAGGGGGAAAGACATGTTCATTTGTATCTTTCAGCTCTGATTTGCTGTTCCCTATCTTCTCCCAATATCCCATGTAAGATTCAGGGGGAGCAAGACACCTAAGGGAAAGAAATCAATCAAATTCATTGCATATCTTTATTCTTGGGGACATGTTGAATCC
This sequence comes from Triticum dicoccoides, assembly GCF_002162155.2. Lineage (NCBI taxonomy): Eukaryota > Viridiplantae > Streptophyta > Magnoliopsida > Poales > Poaceae > Triticum > Triticum dicoccoides. Next base: position 627,344,092 of record NC_041384.1, on the reverse strand, counting down.
AATGTGGTACCTTGTACTCACTCTCTACATGTCATCCCAGTCTTGGTATTCTTGTGGTTTCTTTCGTTTGCTCTGGCTAGTGGATGTACCTGTGTTATCTAACCTTGTTGTGCAGGTTCATTCCATCCTAAGCCAACTCAAGACCACAAGGTAAGTATATGCATCAAAATCATGAGTATGAGGAGTTCTTGCTTTTGTACATACTGTTTGCAAGAAGGAATCATGAGCATGAAGGTATTTTCCTTGATAATCTTTTGCTCTGATGCATATGGCCAAGATGCATGTAACACATTGCCTACTCTGTCATGGTTATGCTCTCACATGCCTCTATATTTCATATTTACATGAGTGCATACATGTAGGGGGAGCCTATGCTTGTTACATGTCCTTCCAAAGCTTTACTTGCTGCTCTTTATATCTTTATCTAAAGCTTTGATGTATGTTGCCATCAATTACCAAAAAGGGGGAGATTGAAAGCACAAGTGCTCCCTAGGTGGTTTTGATAATTGATGACAACATATCTCTTGTTGGACTAACATTTCGATCTAGCATGTTTCAGATAAGTTTAACAATGGAGTGGCATGGACTAAAGGTTGTGGGAACTCCTTCAAGATGCTAAGGACAAAGGATTGGCTAAAGCTTCAAGCTCAAGACTCCTCATTTTACATTTTAGTGATCCAAGATCACATTGAGTCTTTAGGAAAAGCCAATACTATCAAGGAGGGATGAGGTGTTGCTTAATGAGCCTCTTGCTTCATGTGCTTAGTGATATGCTCCAAAACCCTCAGCTACTTTCCCACTTCCACTTATGACCTACACCCTAAGCCAAACTCGGTCCTACCGATTCTTCCTATCCGGCGCCACCGAGTTTCACTTGTCATAAGCCACTGCCAAACTCTAATCAGTTCGTTCTCACCGATGGGATCTCGGTCTCACCGAGATGGGCTTGCAAACTCTCTGTTACCCATTGCAATATTCTCGGTCCCACCGAGTTATGCAATCGGTTCCACCGAGTTTGCTTGGCCAAATCTCAGTTTCACTTATTACCCAAATCGGTCCCACCGAGTTTGAGTAATCGGTCAAACCGAGTTTTGGATTTACCCTAACCCTAGCACATCAGTCCCACCGAGTTGATCCAGTTAGTCCCACCGAAATCCCTAACGGTCACTAGGTTTACCTATTCGGTCCGACCGGGTTTGTTGATTCGGTCCCACCGAGATTGGAAAACTATGTGTAACGGTTGGATTTTGTGTGGAGGCTATATATACCCCTCCAGCCCCTCTTGATTCCAGGAGAGATCCATCAGAACACATACACCATTCCAACTCACATGTTCTGAGAGAGAACCACCTACTCATGTGTTGAGACCAAGAAATTCCATTCCTACCATATGAATCTTGATCTCTAGCCTCTCCAAGTTGCTTTCCACTCAAATCTTCTTTCCACAAAATCCAAATCCTATGAGAGAGAGTTGAGTGTTGGGGAGACTATCATTTGAAGCACAAGAGCAAGGAGTTCATTACCTACACACCATTTGTTACTTCTTGGAGAGTGGTGTCTCCTAGATTGGCTAGGTGTCACTTGGGAGCCTCCGACAAGATTGTGGAGTTGAACCAAGGAGTTTGTAAGGGCAAGGAGATCGCCTACTTCGTGAAGATCTACCGCTAGTGAGGCAAGTCCTGTGTGGGCAATGGCCATGGTGGGATAGACAAGGTTGCTTCTTCGTGGACCCTTCATGGGTGGAGCCCTGTGTGGAGTCGCGCAACCGTTACCCTTTGTGGGTGGAGCCCTATGTGGACTCTCGCAACCGTTACCCTTTGTGGGTTGAAGTCTCGATCAACGTGGATGTAGGATAGCACCACCTATCCGAACCACGGGAAAAACATCCGTGTCTCCAATTGCGTTTGAATTCTCCAAACCCTTCCCTTTACAATCTTGCAAGTTGCATGCTTTACTTTTCGCTGCCAATATACTCTTTGCATGCTTGCTTGAATTGTGTGATGATTGCTTGACTTGTCCTAAAATAGCTAAAATCTGCCAAAAACTAAAATTGGGAAAAGGTTAAGTTTTTATTTGGTCAAGTAGTCTAATCACCCCCCCTCTAGACATACTTTCGATCCTACACCAGGGTTCTTAGTCATATTTTTGCTACGAGCAAGCCAACTGTCTTCTCCCGCGCAAAAGCGGGTCATGAGTGTCGTGAGTGCTTCCATAGATTTTGGCTTTTCCTGTGCAAGGTGCCGGGCAAGCCACTCGTCACGGATATTGTGCTTGAAGGCTGCTAGGGCCTCTGCGTCCGGACAGTCGACTATTTGATTTTTCTTTGTTAGGAACCGTGTCCAAAATTTCCTGGCCGATACCTCTGGCTGCTGAATTACGTGGCTTAGGTCGTCGGCGTCTGGTGGTCGCACATAAGTTCCCTGGAAATTGTTGAGGAATGCGGCTTCCAGGTCCTCCCAACAACTGATTGATCCTGCTGGCAAGCTGTTAAGCCAATGCCGAGCTGGTCCTTTAAGCTTGAGTGGGAGGTATTTGATGGCATGGAGATCATTGCCGCGGGCCATGTGGATATGAAGGAGATAATCCTCAATCCATACCATAGGATCTATTGTGCCATCATATGATTCGATGTTTACGGGTTTGAAACCCTCGGGGATTTGATGATCCATTACTTCGTCTGTGAAGCATAGTGGGTGTGCAGCGCCTCTGTACTGGGCAATATCATGACGTAGCTCCAATGAGCTTTGTCTACTGTGTTCGGCCCTACCAGATTTGTGTCCGGCGTGATGGTTATCGTCTCGAGTCGTGGGGCGCCCACGCGATCCGTAGATCGATCTTGTTTGCCTTGCCTTGTCCTCCAACATATCTCGCAGGTCTGGCGCATTTTCCCGTGCCTTGGTACGGGGCGCGGCTTGAGTGGAGGGCCAAGAGGCCTCTCTGTCGCAGCCACGAGGTGGCCGGTCGGCCGTATCAAGTGCTGGTGATGTAGGTTTAAGTGCTTCCTCCTCTAATCGGGGTAGCAACCTGCGCTTTGGGTAGCTCTTGGAGGGGCGTTCGAGTTTATGCTCTTCGGCTGCAAGGACTTCAGTCCATCTGTCGACTAGCAAATCTTGATCAGCTCTAAGTTGTTGCTATTTTTTCTTGAGTCTTCTTGCCGTGGCCATAAGCCTGCGTTGAAAACGCTCTTGCTCGATGGGATCCTCTGGCACGACGAATTCGTCGTCGTCGAGGCTTGCCTCGTCTTCGGAGGGAGGCATATAATTATCGTCCTCGACCTCTCTGTCTGCCGCTCTCTTATGAGGGCTGGCTTCTCCATCCTCCGGTGCTGAATCTTGCTGGAGGGGGTTTTCTTCGGCACTCTCCGGAGTATTATTATCTCCCGTGCTGGAATCATCGTATTTGCTTTGGCGGGATTTTGAGCGGTGCCGCTGACGCTGGCGCTTAGGCTGTTTCTTGGAGGGGTCATCCTCCGCTGTTCCATCGCCATCTCCTTCTTTTGGGGTGTCCACCATATATATGTCATATGATGAGGTGGCTTTCCAGGGCCCAATAGGCGCTGGTTCTTCATCATCTCTTGCATCGGCGTCCATACCGTCGATGTCTTCGGAGTCGAAGTCGAGCATGTCGGTTAAATCGTCGACAGTGGCTACAAAGTGGGTGGTGGGTGGGCTTTGAATTTCTTCATCATCCGTATCCCAACCTTGCTGACCATAGTCCGGCCAGGGCTCTCCTGATAAAGAGAGAGACTTTAGTGTCTTCAGAATATCGCTGAAAGGCGAGTGCTGAAAGATGTTTGCGGCAGTAAACTCCATGATCGGCGCCCAATCGGTTTCGATCAGCAGGGGCGCGGAGGGTTCGGAGTCCGGAGAGGAGTCCAGCTCCTTGGAGTCACGAGTCTCGTGGAGTGCGGGGCTGGTGTTCGGCTCGATCGCCGTTGGTATCGCAGCCCCCGAGGCGGCGTCCAACCACCTATCCTCGATTGGCGCAGTTGGCTCCGAATTAAGGGTCGAAGCCGATGCGTGTGCGGCCTCCAGGGCACTGTTCGGCGACAGAGCTAGATCATGCTCGTCATAATAGTGCGGCATAGTCGGCAGTGGCTCGAATCCGTCGAGGATCAAGTCCCCGCGGATGTCAGCCGTGTAGTTTAAACTTCCAAATCCGACCTGACGGCCAGGGGCATAGCTTTCGATCTGCTCCAGATGGCCAAGTGAATTGGCCCGCAGTGCGAAGCCGCCGAAGACGAAGATCTATCCGGGGAGGAAGGTCTCACCCTGGACTGCATCACTATTGATGATCGTAGGAGCCATCAAGCCTAACAGCGACGACACAGAGGAACTCTCAATGAAAGCACCAATGTCGGTGTTAAAACCGACGGATCTCGGGTAGGGGGTCCTGAACTGTGCGTCTAGGCTGGATGGTAACAGGAGGCAAGGGACACGAAGTTTTACCCAGGTTCGGGCCCTCTTGATGGAGTTAAAACCCTACGTCCTGCTTGATTAATATTGATGATATGGGTAGTACAAGAGTAGATCTACCACGAGATCGGAGAGGCTAAACCCTAGAAGCTAGCCTATGGTATGATTGTTGTTCTGTATGTTGTCCTACGGACTAAAACCCTCCGGTTTATATAGACACCGGAGAGGGTTAGGGTTACACAAAGTCGGTTACAATGGTAGGAGATCTACATATCCGTATCGCCAAGCTTGCCTTCCACGCCAAGGAAAGTCCCT
>NC_041384.1:627287218-627338922 GCF_002162155.2 Triticum dicoccoides | reverse complement strand
AGAGGGTTAGGGTTACACAAAGTCGGTTACAATGGTAGGAGATCTACATATCCGTATCGCCAAGCTTGCCTTCCACGCCAAGGAAAGCCCCTTTCGGACACGGGACGGAGTCTTCAATCTTGTATCTTCATAGTCCAGGAGTCCGGCTGAAGGTATAGTCCGGCCATCCGGACACCCCCTAATCCAGGACTCCCTTAGTTAGGGTTACACAAGGTCGGTTACAAAGGAGGAGATATCCATATCCGTATTGCCTAGCTTGCCTTCCACGCCAAGTAGAGTCCCATCCGGACATGAGACGAAGTCTTCAATCTTGTATCTTCATAGTCTAACAGTCCGGTCCATGGAGATAGTTCGGCTGTCCGGAGACCCTCTAATCCAGGACTCCCTCATGGTGTCTTGACACGACGAACTTTCACAATGGTGCATACTTAGGGAGCATCAAGTGTCGAGACACCATGAGGGAGTCCCATTGCGAAAGTTCGTCGTGTTGGGACACCATGAGGGAGTCCCATTGCGAACTTTCGCAATGGGACTCCTCATGGGGGGGGGGGGGCAGCCAGCCCTATGGCCTCCTCCTCTCTCGCTCACAAGGCCCATGTTGGCCCATTAGTCCCCCCGGGGGTTCCGATAACCCCCCGGCACTCCGATAATTGTTCGGTGACCCCTGGAACTAATCCGGTGTCCGAATATAGTCATCCAATATATGAATCTTTATGTCTCGACCATTTCAAGACTCCTCGTCATGTCCGTGATCAAATCCGGAACTCCGAACTACCATCGGTACATGAAAACACATAAACTCATAATATCGATCGTCACCGAACGTTAAGCGTGCGGACCCTACGGGTTCGAGAACTATGTAGACATGACCGAGACACATCTCCGGTCAATAACCAATAGTGGAAACTGGATGTTCATATTGGCCCCACATATTCTATGAAGATCTTTATCGGTCAAACTGCATAACAACATACATTGTTCCTTTGTCATCGGCATGTTACTTACCTGAGATTCGATCATTGGTATCTCAATACCTAGTTCAATCTCGTTACCGACAAGTCTCTTTACTCGTTTTGTAATGCATCATCCTGCAACTAACTCATTATTCACATTGCTTGCAAGGCTTATAGTGATGTGCATTACCGAGAGGGCCCAGAGATACCTCTCCGACAATCGGAGTGACAAATCCTAATCTTGATCTATGCCAACTCAACAAGTACCATCGGAGACACCTGTAGAGCACCTTTATAATCACCCAGTTACATTGTGACGTTTGGTAGCACACTAAGTGTTCCTCCGGTATTCGGAAGTTGCATAATCTCATAGTCATAGGAACAAGTATAAGTCATGAAGAAAGCAATAGCAATATACTAAATGATCAAGTGCTAAGCTAACGGAATGGGTCAAGTCAATCACATCATTCTCTAATGATGTGATCCCTTTAATCAAATGACAACTCATGTCTATGGCTAGGAAACTTAACCATCTTTGATTCAACGAGCTAGTAAAGTAGAGGCATACTAGTGACACTCTGTTTGTCTATGTATTCACACATGTACTAAGTTTCCGATTAATACAATTCTAGCATGAATAATAAACATTTATCATGATATAAGGAAATATAAATAACAACTTTATTATTGCCACTAGGGCATATTTCCTTCAGATCCCGCCACGATGCTCCGTTTGGAACTGCACCAACTGACAATTCCACCATTCAATATAAACCCGTATCCGGTTTGTGACTTAGAGTCATCCGGATCAGTGTCGAAGCTAGCATTGATGTAACCATTTATGATGAGCTCTTCATCACCTCCATTAACGAGAAACATATCATTGGTCCTTTTCAGGTACTTCAGGATGTTCTTGACCGCTGTCCAGTGTTCCACTCCTGGATTACTTTGGTACCTCCCTGCCAGACTTATGGCAAGGCACACATCAGGTCTGGTACACATCATAGCATACATGATAGAACCTATGGCTGGGGCATAGGGAATGACTTCCATTTTATCTCTATCTTTTGCAGTGGTCGGGCTTTGAGTCTGACTCAACTTCACACCTTGTAACACAGACAAGAACCCTTTCTTTGACTGATTCATTTTGAACTTCTTCAAAACTTTATCAAGGTATGTGCTTTGTGAAAGTCCTATTAAGCGTCTCAACTTATCTCTATAGATCTTGATACCCAATATATAAGCAGCTTCACCGAGGTTTTTCATTGAAAAATTCTTATTCAAGCATCCTTTTATGCTATCCAGAAATTGTATATCATTTCCAATCAACAATATGTCATCCACATATAATATCAAAAATGCTACAAAGCTCCCACTCACTTTCTTGTAAATACAGGCTTCACCGTAAGTCTGTATAAAACCATATACTTTGATCACCTCATCAAAGCATATATTCCAACTCTGATATGCTTGCACCAGTCCATAGATGGATCGCTGGAGCTTGCACACTTTGTTAGCACCTTTAGGATCGACAAAACCTTCTGGTTGCATCATATACAACTCTTCTTTAAGAAATCGATTAGGAATGCAGTTTTGACGTCCATTTGCCCGATTTCATAATCATAAAATGCGGCAATTGCTAACATGATTCGGACAGACTTAAGCATCGCTACGGGTGAGAAAGTCTCATCGTAGTCAACTCCTTGAACTTGTCAAAAACCTTTTGCGACAAGTCGAGCTTTGTACATAGTAACTTTACCACCAACGTCAGTCTTCTTCTCGAAGATCCATTTATTCCCAATGGCTTGCCAATCATCAGGCAAGTCCACCAAAGTCCATACTTTGTTCTCATACATGGATCCTATCTCAGATTTCATGGCCTCAAGCCATTTATCGGAATCTGGGCTTATCATAGCTTCTTCATAGTTTGTTGGTTCGCCTTGGTCTAGTAACATGACTTCCAGAACAGGATTACCGTACCACTCTGGTGCAGATCATGCTCTGCTTGACCTATGAGGTTATGTAGCAACTTGATCTAATGTTTCATGATCATTATCATTTGCTTCCTCTCTAGTTGGTGTAGGCATCACTGGAACGGTTTTATGTGATGTGCTACTTCCCAATTCGAGAGAAGGTACAATTACCTCATCAAGTTCTACTTTCCTCCCACTCACTTCTTTCGAGAGAAACTCCTTCACTAGAAAGGTTCCATTCTTTGCAACAAAGATCTTGCCTTCGGATCTATGGTAGAAGGTGTACCCAATTGTTTCCTTAGGGTATCCTATGAAGATGCACTTCTTTGATTTGGGTTCAAGCTTATCAGGCTGAAGCCTTTTGACATAAGTGTCGCAACCCCAGACTTTAAGAAACAACAACTTAGGTTTCTTGACAAGCCACAGTTCATACGGTGTCGTCTCAACGGATTTAGATGGTGCCCTATTTAATGTGAATGCAGCTGTCTCTAATGTATAACCCCAAAACGATAGTGGTAAATTGGTAAGAGACATCATAGAACGCACCATATCTAATAAAGTACGGTTACGATGTTCGGACAAACCATTACGTTGTGGTGTTCCAGGTGGCGTGAGTTGTGAAACTATTCCACATTATTTTAAATGAAGGCCAAACTCATAACTCAAATATTTGCCTCCACGGTCAGATCGTAGAAACTTTATTTTCTTGTTACGATGATTCTCCACTTCACTCTAAAATTCTTTAAACTTTTCAAATGTTTCAGACTTGTGTTTCATTAAATAGACATACCCATATCTACTCAAATCATTTATGAAGGTCAGAAAATAAAGATACTTGCCGCGTGCTTCAATACTCATCGGACTGCATGCATCGGTATGTATTATTTCCAATAAGTCATTAGCTCGCTCCATTATTCCAGAGAACGAAGTTTTAGTCATCTCGCCCATGAGGCATGGTTTGCAAGTATCAAATGATTCATAATCAAGTGATTCCAAAAGTCCATCTGCATGGAGTTTCTTCATGCGTTTTACACCAATATGACCTAAACAACAGTGCCACAAATATTTTGCACTATCATTATCAACTTTGCATCTTTTAGCATCAATATTATGAATATGTGTATCACTACTATCTAGATTCAACAAGAATAGACCACTCTTCAAGGGTGCATGACCATAAAAGATATTACTCATATAAATAGAACAACCATTATTCTCTGATTTAAATGAATAACTGTCTCACAATAAACAAGATCCATATATAATGTTCATGCTCAACATGGGCACCAAATAACAATTATTTAGGTCTAAAACTAATCCCGAAGGTATATGTGGAGGTAGCATGTCGACGGCGATCACATCGACCTTGGAACCATTTTCGACACACATCGTTACCTCGTCCTTATCCAATCTTCGTTTAATCCGTAGCTCTTGTTTCGAGTTTCAAATATGAGCAACTGAGTCAGTATCAAATACCCAGGCGCTACTATGAGCATTAGTAAGGTACACATCAATAACATGTATATCAAATATACCTTTGTTCACCTTGCCATCCTTCTTATCCGCCAAGTATTTGGGGCAGTTCCGCTTCCAGTGACCAGTCCCTTTGCAGTAGAAGCACTCAGTTTCAGGCTTGGGTCCAGCTTTGGGCTTCTTCCCGGGAGTGACAACTTGCTTGCCATTATTCTTGAAGTTCCATTTCTTTCCCTTGCCCCTTTTCTTGAAACTAGTGGTCTTATTAAACATCAACACTTGATGCTCCTTCTTGATTTCTACCTTTGCGGCCTTAAGCATTGCGAAGAGCTCATGAATCGTTTTATTCATCCCTTGCATATTATAGTTCATCATGAAGCCGTTGTAGCTTGGTCGCAGTGATTGAAGAACTCTGTCAATAACACAATCAACTAGAATATCAAATCCCAGCTGAGTCAAGTGATTATAATACCCAGACATTTTGAGTATGTGTTCACTGACAGAACTGTTCTCCTCCATCTTGCAGCTATAGAACTTGTTGGAGACTTCATATCTCTCAACCCGGGCATTTGCTTGAAATATTAACTTCAACTCCTGGAACATCTCATATGCTCCATGACATTCAAAACGTCTTTGAAGGCCCGGTTCTAAGCCGTAAAGCATGGCACATTGAACTATAGAGTAGTCATTAGACCTCGTTTGCCAGACGTTCACAGTGTCTAGATTAGCGGGAGGGGGCTTGTCACCTAGCGGTGCATCAAGGACATAATTCTTCTGTGCAGCAATGAGGATGATCCTCAAGTTACGGATCCAATCAGTATAGTTGCTACCATAATCTTTCAACTTAGCTTTCTCTAGGAACACATTAAAATTCAGGGGAACGGTAGCTCGGGCCATTGATATACAACATAGATATGCAAAACTATAAGACTAAGTTCATGAAAAATTAAGTTCAGTTAATCAAATTACTAATGAACCCCCTCTTAAATAGACATCCTGAAGGAAATATGCCCTAGAGGCAATAATAATGTTGTTATTTATATTTCCTTATATCATGATAAATGTTTATTATTCATGTTAGAATTGTATCAACCGGAAAATTAGTACATGTGTGAATACATAGACAAATAGAGTGTCCCTAGTATGCCTCTACTTGACTAGCTCGTTAATCAAAGATGGTTAAGTTTCCTAGCCATAGACATGTGTTCTCATTTAATGAACGAGATCACATCATTAGAGAATGATGTGATGGACAAGACCCATCCGTTAGCTTAGCACTATGATCATTTAGATTATTGCTATTGCTTTCTTCATGACTTATACATGTTCCTATGACTATGATATTATGCAACTCCCAAATACCGGAGGAACACTTATTGTGCTATCAAACGTCACAACGTAACTGGGTGATTATAAAGATGCTCTACAGGTGTCTCCGATGGTGTTTGTTGAGTTGGCATAGATCGAGATTAGGATTTGTCACTCCGTGTTTTGGAGAGGTATCTCTGGGCCCTCTCGGTAATGCACATCACTATAAGCCTTGCAAGCGATGTGACTAATGTGTTAGTTACGAGATGATGCATTAAGAAATGAGTAAAGATACTTGCTGGTAATGAGATTGAACTAGGTATGATGATACTGACGATCGAATCCTGAGCAAGTAACATACCGATGACAAAGGGAACAATGTATGTCGTTATGCGGTTTGACCAATAAAGATCTTCGTAGAATATCCACGAACCAATATGAGCATCCAGGTTCTGCTGTTGGTTATTGATCGGAGATGTGTCTCGGTCATGTCTACATAGTTCTCAAACCCGTAGGGTCTGCACGCTTAACGTTCGATGACGATTTGTGTTATGAGTTATGTGATTTGATGACCGAAGATTGTTCGGAGTCCCGGATGAGATCACGGACATGACAAGGAGTCTCAAAATGGTTGAGACATAAAGATTGATATATTGGATGATATTATTCGGACACCAGATGAGTTTTGGAAGGTACTAGATAATTATCGGAGTGCCGGAGGGTTACCGGAACCCCCGGGGGAACTAATGGGCCTCTATGGGCCTTATTCGGAAGAGAGGAAGGGCCAGGAGGGGTTGGCCGCCCCCTTGGGTCCGAATTGGACTAGGGGAAGGGGGTGGCGCCCCCCTTTCCTTCCCTTCCCCCTCTTCCTTCCTTCTTCCCCCTCTTCCTTAGGTGGAAACATACTAGGACCTGGAGTCCTAGTAGGATTCCCCTCTCCTGGCGCGCCCTAGGAGGGCCGGCCGGCCTCCCCTCCCCTCCTTTATATACGGGGGCAGGGGGCACCCTAGTACACACACGTTGATCTTTTAGCCGTGTGCGGTGCCTCCCTCCATAGTTACACACCTCGGTCATATCATCGTAGTGCTTAGGCAAAGCCCTGCACCGGTAACTTCATCATCACCGTCACCACGCTGTCGTGCTGATGGAACTCTCCCTCGGCCTCAACTGGATCAAGAGTTCGAGGGACGTCACCGAGCTGAACGTGTGCTAATCGCAGAGGTGCCGTACGTTTGGTACTTGTATCGCAAAGACGTTCGACTACATCAACTGTTACTAAATGCTTTCGCTTTCGGTCTACGAGGGTACGTGGGCACACTCTCCTGGATCGTTGCTATGCTTCTCCTAGATAGATCTTGCGTGATCGTAGGCAAAATTTTGAAATACTACATTCCCGAACACATCCCTCAAGTCATCTAAGTGATATGTGATCCAAATCAACTAACCCATGTCTGATCATCACGTGAGATGGGGTAGTCATCAATGGTGAACATCTCTATCTTGATCATATCTAATATATGACTCACGTTCGACCTTTCGGTATCTAGTGTTCCGAGACCATGTCTGTACATGCTAGGCTCATCAAGTTTAACCCAAGTATTCTGCATGTGCAAAACTGTCTTGCACCCGTTGTATGTGAACATAGAGTCTATCACACCTGATCATCACGTGGTGTCTCGATACGACAAACTGTAGAAACAATGCATACTCAAGGAGAACACTTTTATCTTGAAATTAAGTAAAGGGATCATCTTATAATGCTACCGCCGTTCTAAGAAAGATAAGATGTATAAAGGATAAACATCACATGCAATAAAAATATGTGACATGATATGGCCATCATCATCTTGTGCTTTTGATCTCCATCTCCAAAGCATCATCATGTTCTCCATCATCACCGGCTTGACACCTTGATCTCCATCATAGCGTTGTTGCGTCGAGGTCGTCACGCCAAGTATTACTTTTTGATGACCCACAAGTATAGGGGATCTATCATAGTCCTTTCGATAAGTAAGAGTGTCGAACCCAACGGGGAGCAGAAGGAAATGAGAAGTGGTTTTCAGCAAGGTATTCTCTACAAGCACTGAAACTATCGGTAACAGATAGTTGTGTGATAAGATAATTCATAACGGGTAGCAAGTAACAAAAGTAACTAAGGTGCAGCAAGGTCTTTTTGTAGCAAAGGATGAGCCTGGACGAACTCTTATATAAAGCAAAGCGCTCCCGAGGACACATGAGAATTACTGTCAAGCTAGTTTTCATCATGCTCATATGATTCACGTTCGCTACTTTGATAATTTGATATGTGGGTGGACCGGTGCTTGGGTGCTGTCCTTACTTGGACAAGCCTCCCACTTATGATTAACCTCTCTCACAAGCATCCACAACTACGAAAGAAGAATTAAGATAAATCTAACCATAGCATTAAACATGTGGATCCAAATCAGCCCCTTACGAAGCAACATAAAAACTAGGGTTTAAGCTTCTGTCACTCTAGCAACACATCATCTACTTATTACTTCCAATGCCTTGCGCTAGGCCAAACAATGGTGAAGTGTCATGTAGTCGATGTTCACATAACACCACTAGAGGAAAGACAACATACATCTCATCAAAATATCGAACGAATACCAAATTCACATGATTACTTATAAAGACTTCTTGTAACGCCCCGAGACCGATGTGCCAGGTGTCTTCTAGTTATTCGCTGTTGTTGCCTTGTCTTTGCTTGCGTGTCATGCATTTCATATCATGTCATCATGTGCATCGCATTTGCATACGTGTTCGTCTCATGCATCCGAGCATTTTCCCCGTTGTCCGTTTTGCAATCCGGCGCTCCTATGTCCTCCGGTGTCCCCTTTTGCCTCTTTTCGTGTGCGGGTGTTAAACGTTTTCGGATTGGACCGAGACTTGCCAAGCGGCCTTGGTTTACTACCGGTAGACCGCCTGTCAAGTTTTGTGCCATTTGGACTTCGTTTGATACTCCAACAGTTAACCGAGGGACCGAAAAGGCCTCGTGTGTGTTGCAGCCCAACACCCCTCCAAAGTGGCCCAAAACCCACCAAAACCCCCTCCATCATCTAGGTCGTTCGATCACGATCGTGTGGTCGAAAACCGCACCTCATTTGGACTCTCCTAGCTCCCTCTACCTATATATATGTGACCCCCCTTCCGAAATTCGCGGTACAAACCCTAGCTCCTCCTACCTCGCGCCGCCGGACATTTCTCCACGCCCGGACATGTCCGCGCCGCCCACCGCAGCTAACCACAGCGCGACACGTCACCGACCGCCGCCGTCTCCATCGTGCGGCCCGTGGAACCCAGATAGGGCCCGGGCGGGCCCATCTCGTCACGCCGCCGATCCCGCTAGGCTCCGCCCGAGCCGCGCGCCTCACCAGAGCCGTCCATCGCCGGAGCTTCGCCCTGCCTCCCGCCGGCGAGATCCACCACCGCCAACTGCCACCCCGCGCGCCGCCCAGTGCCTCCGCAGCGCGCCCGGCCTCGCCGTCGCCGGTCCGGGGGGCCCATGCCCGGATCCGCCCGTCCCTGCTCGCGGCCGACCACCCTTCGCCGGGGCACCGCTCCCTCGCTGGAGAGCCAGCGTCGGCGCCCTTCTCCTCCGACGCCATGGCCTCGTCCTGCTCGGGAACGGGGAGGACGATGCCACCAGCCCCGCTCGCACGCGCGTGGGCCTCCCCACGGCCCAGCTTCTCTTCGCCCGGCCTGCCTCCCTCCTTCCTGGGCCAAAGCCCACGAGGTGAGCCCCTGACCGGCCCTATCCCTCACCCTGCGCGGTATTTAGTTTAATCGCGCCCGTCTGTTTTTTTCCAGAAAATCTGCTAAGTCCCTAAAAATCTGTTTCATGTGAGCATATTCATCATTCCATAACTTTATGTGTGGTGCTCCGTTTTGTGTGCATAGGATATCAAATTGTTCGTCTCGACGAGTACTTCATTTCATCTCATCGCATCATATTCATTTGAGCTCATCTTGATGCCCTAAATGCCGTTGGAAGAGGGCTATGTGATGTTAGTTTCAGATGCGTATCACCATTTGCTCATTTGTCATTTTTGCCGTGATTAATGTGTGCCTCCTATGAACTTGAGCCCTACATGAGTTTTGAAGTATGCCATGCCATCTTTACAGGGGTGTATGCCATGTATTTTTGTGATCTCTGTGGTGACTAGCACAAGCATGCAAAGTAGCTTACTTAATGTTGCTGATTTCTGTGGTGACTGACACCAGGCATAAGTCTGTAACCTGATATCTTTTGCACTTTTGCCATGCTTGTTTGAACCTGTTATTGATTGAATTAGCCGTAGCTCAGTGTTCATATTTTGTCAAGCATCTTGAGTGGATCCCTGCCATGTATTTTGTTGTCATGTTAGAGTGATGTAGCTTATTTATCTTGATGCATTTAGATGGCCTCGTGCTATTAATCGTAGACCGGTGCCATATTTGTTTTGCTTGTCATTTCCAAACCGTGCATCCGATTCCGGTGATCTTTATATCGATTTCGACCGAAATCAACTCCTCTTTCTAGTGGCACTCTTGGTTTTCCAATTTGAGGCCAGGTTCAATCATTCCTTTCCGGATCATGCATACACATCACATACCGCATCCCGCATATCATGCCATGTTTTGCATCATGTTGCTTGTGCATTGCACGTGGTTGATTATGTCTCCCTTTGCTGTGTTCTTGCTTTGGGTAGAGCCGGGAGACAATTTCGTGTTCGAGGACCCGTTGAGTACGTTTACGAGGATCAAGCTTTCGTCTTCTCAGAGATCTTTGCAGGCCAGATGACCATACCCTCGAAATCACTTCTATCTTTGCTTGCTAGATGCTATCTCTTTTGCTATGCCTATGCTGCGATACTTACCACTTGCTTTATCATGCCTCCCATTTTTCCATGAGCCTCTAACCCACCTTGTCCTAGCAAACCGTTGTTTGGCTATGTTACCGCTTTGCTCAACCCCTCTTATAGCGTTGCTAGTTGTAGGTGAAGATTGGAGCTTGTTCGTTGTTGGAACATGGATATGTTGTTGGGATATCACAATATCTCTTATTTAATTAATGCATCTATATACTTGGTAAAGGGTGGAAGGCTCGGCCTTATGCCTGGTGTTTTGTTCCACTCTTGCCACCCTAGTTTCCGTCATACCGGTGTTATGTTCCTTGATTTTGCGTTCCTTACACGGTTGGGTTATTATGGGAACCCCTTGACAGTTCGCCTTGAATAAAACTCCTCCAACAAGGCCCAACATTGGTTTTACCATTTGCCACCTAGCCTTTTTCTTTCCCTTGGGTCGGCCGGCTTAAGGGTCATGTTTATTAAACCCCCGGGCCAGTGCTTCTCTAAGTGTTGGTCCAACCGAGCGATGTCCGGGGCCACCAGGGGCAACTCTGGGCTGGCCTACTCGATGTCTGGATCATCCGGTGTGCCCTGAGAATGAGATATGTGCAGCTCCTATCGGGATTTGTCGGCACATCTGGGTGGCTTTGCTGGTCTTGTTTTACCATTGTCGAAATGTCTTGTAACCGGGATTCCGAGCCTTATCGGGTCTTCCTGGGAGAAGGAATATCCTTCGTTGACCGTGAGAGCTTGTGATGGGCTAAGTTGGGACACCCCTGCAGGGTTTTGAACTTTTGAAAGCCGTGCCCACGGTTATGGGCAGATGGGAATTTGTTAATGTCCGGTTGTAGAAAACCTGAAGCTTAACTTAATTAAAATGGATCAACCACGTGTGTAGCCGTGATGGTCTCTTCCCTGCGGAGTTCGGGAAGTGAACACGGTGTTGGAGTTATGCTTGACGTAGGTTGTTCTAGGATCACTTCTTGATCATAGATTTCTCGAACGTGCTTTGCCTTCTCTTCTCGCTCTCTTTTGCGTATGTTAGCCACCATATATGCTTAGTGCTTGCTGCAGCTCCACCTCATACCTTTTCCCTACCCATAAGCTTAAATAGTCTTGATCGCGAGGGTGTGAGATTGCTGAGTCCCCGTGACTCACAGATTACTTCCAAAACCAGTTCGCAGGTGCCGATGATACCGTGCAGGTGACGCTACCAAGCTCAAGGAGGAGCTCGATGAAGTTCGTGTTCGTTTTGGTGTTCTATTTTTTTAGTTGATCAGTAGTGGAGCCCAGTTGGGACGATCGGGGATCTGTGTAGCTTTTGGGGTAGTCTTCTTTTATTTTGGTTCCATAGTCGGACCTTGTTTGTATCTGGATGAATGTAATGATATTTATGCTTTGTGTGACATGGCGAGTGTAAGCCAACTATGTTTCTCTTTCCCTTATGTATTACATGGGTTGTGTGAAGATTACCCCACTTGCGACATTGCTTACAATGCGGTTATGCCTCTAAGTCGTGCTTCGATATGTGGGAGATATAGCCGCATCGTGGGTGTTACAAGTTGGTAACAGAGCCTTCCCCGTCCTTAGGAGCCCCCTGATTGATCAAATCGCTGGCGTTGTTGAGTCTAGAAAAATGTTTTGAGTCATTTAGGATTATATATATCGGAGAGTAGGATTCTTTTTACTCCTCAGTCCCTTCGTCGCTCCGGTGAGGCATCCTGACGTAGAGTTTTGACTCTTCTCTTCTCAAATTTCACTAAATTTTTTTAGGATCACGCGGGTATCTTGGAATCGTTCTGATGGTTTTGTGACGAGAACATTGTTCTTGGTGCCTCCTGACATTTAGGGGTTGTGGCAGTGTCCCGGGGAGTTGAGCTCCGAGGTGTTGTCGTCACAATTTTATCGTTGCAGTTCTGGAATACCTGAGTTCGCCGACATCGAAAATCTCTTTTATGCAGTTGTTGGCGAGATAACCTCGACGCCACCCAGTACTGGTGCGGGAGTTCAGGAGTATTGCCATAACTCATATAACGGATGCTTTTCGAAGGTTGAGGTAAATGATTTCCGAAGATTTCTTGGTTATGTATTGAAGGATGGATACAGCTGGATGTAGGATTTGCTAGTTTTGGGTGAGATATTGTGCTTCCCCTGTATCCCCAACACCTGATTGCATAACCGGAAAGTTTCGGGAGTTTATAAATGGGAATTCAAGTAGCTCTTAGGATATCTTTCCGACAGATGTATGATATGAAATTGGGGTTCGACGTCTAGTGGTCCGCCTATCCACGGTTGGTTTTACCGTGGTCTCGTTGTATCTTAAAGAGTCCTTGGCTATGCTGACTCGGGGACACTTCATATGTCATGTGCACTGCCTTGTACATGATGGTGTTGTACGATTGAGCCCGTGTAGGCCCCACCACGAAAACTTTGGACAAAATCTGTATCATATGTTTGTTCCGGCTTATTCTGCAAGCCAATACGTTGTTTTTGTTTTGATTTGTGGTATTTGAGTTGCTTCGAAGTCAAATGTTGATTTCATACCTTTCCTAAGCGGTGTTCTCATACAATTATTGGTGGTGTTTCTCGCAGTCATTCTCGGATTTGAAGACCGAAGAAGATTTTTCTATCAATCTTGCTCCATTCTCTCAAGGATCCATGGCTCTAGCTTCGTGTCATTCTCTCATAATTGTTTTCGATTGTGAGATATTCTTTTCACCCACCCGGAGCATTTCAGGAGTCTTTCTAGTTTATTTCTCCGGAGCCCATCATTTCAGAAGATTTATTCATTCTCAGCTTTCTGTTATCATTCTCTAATCTTACCGGTGCATCGTTCAAGTGATCTCTAATCAGTTCGCGATCTCTTCGTTCTCATGGATCTAAATTCTCTCAAGCATCTTCATTTATTTGCTAATCCTTCCCGCTGTTTCTTCATGTTTTATTCGTTCTTTTTCAATTCTTACGGTGGTTCTTTCAAGATTTCTCTAACTTCGTTTATCATATCTATTTATTCATTGCTTCAATCATACCGGTGGTTCATTGAAGACCTTTCCAAGTTGACACTATATCTATCTTAAATCCTTTCTACGAGAATAAGTTGTATGCAATCCATTGCTTGTCATAAATTTAAATTGGTGAAGGATAAGCATAATGTAGTTCTTATTCTTATTTCACCGAGTTTATTCAATTCCTGCTTTTCGGAGTGGTTCATCATATCACATTCTCAGTTCGAGATGCTTTATCTTTTCTTTCCAAGAGTTCCAAGCTCTCGCAATTTTATCACCACGGAGATCCATCTAAATCATTGCCAGGCTCCAATCTTATTCTTTTCATCCTTATTTTCGTTTGATCATCCTTTCGCTACCGGAGTTTTTCATAGATGTTCTACATGATGGTTCATAAATGATTTATTCACTTCTCCAAGTTTTCATCAAGATTCTTTTCAAAGGAGCTCAAGCATTCTTATTCTTGCTATCCAGAGTGCAATTCTTTCTTCCATATCATTGGAGGTGGTATTATGTCATTCTTGATAATTTGAGTTCATGTTTCATGATTCACAGGTTGTTAAGAATGGGGTATTTTAAATCCATCAACCTCTTCGTTGGAGTTATCTTGGGTTATTTTTCACCTAAAACCTTCCCTAAGGATTGTTGTTATTTATGGTGCTTATAAATGACCTAAGTTCTTCATTTATCCTCCTGGTGAAATAAGTTTCTCGTCTCCTTGCTGATATCAATCCAATCTATTATTTTTAGTTAGTGGAAGAATTTCACCTCATAGCTTTGAGATGTTTTCTATAAGTCCACTACAACGTTGTTCTTTTCGTTGTTGGTTTTCCAACAACTCTGTTCGACCCTTATCCTAAGGATGCCTTTTCAAGCTCACTTGTGGCAGGAGTTGCCATTTTCTTCTCCGTTCTTTTGTTCTGACGATCTACCTTTTATTCTTTCTTCTTACGGAGGCATTGGAATGTTTATCTCTTCTCTCATCATCTCATTTGGTCAAAGATCATGTTCTTTCCTGTGCTTATCCATTTAACCGGAGTGTTGCGCCCTTTTGCTCAAGTTCTTTTCGCCTTATCAAGCCTTGCATCTCTTTTCAACCGAAGTGCTGTCTGAGACCTTTCTTACCCCTTGCTCTATTCATTCAATAGTTACGGAGGCAGTGTGTTGTCATTTCATCAAGCATCTTCTCACCTTACCAAGTTCTTATTCAATTCCTTTTCTTTTCAATTGGAGTGCTGCCCGAAGTTGTTCTTCCTTGTCCCTCTTTCCTAACGGAGTCTTTTCAACTTTGTCATCTCTGTTGTATTCTTTTCTCGAAATGGCTTAACCTTTTCAAGGTTCTTTGGTCTCACTCGTTTGTCAAAGAAGTAACTTAGCTTTACCTCTTCTCTTTCTCTTCCGTTTTCCCTCCGGTGCCATTCTAGATCTCGGGACGAGATCTTCTCGTAGTGGTGGAGTGTTGTAACGCCCCAAGACCGATGCTTCAGTTGCCCTTCCATTTATTTTAGTTGTTGACGTGTGTTTACTATGTTTGTTGCATTATCATAATTGTTTTGCATATTTCATTCATATATGTTTATGCCAAGATCATGTTGAGTGCCTTGTCATTTTGCTTCTTGCATCATGTTCATTTTTTATTATATTGCATTGTGCCATCCTTGTTTGTTTGCCATGGTCATCTCACTTGCTTTGATTCATGCTTCATGATGTGATATGGCCTTTGCCGTTTTTGTTGCATTTGCATCATGATCATCATTGTAGTGTACATATTTCTCATGTGCTTGTTATCTTTGTGAACACCTTCTCCTCATCTTCTTTGTTGTTCCATCTTGCCCTTACATCTAAACCATCATCTAGTGCAACACCCCATGACTAGCTTCTTCTTTTCAATTGTCACACATTTATTGCAAGTGGCATTTTCCTGTCCCAGTAAAATGTTCACTTATTTCCTATAAATCTTGCTACATGCCTTTTACCTCTCTGTCAAATTTCATTTATTTTGGAGTTGTTTTGGTTGGGTTCAAAAATGGCTCAAGTTTGAATTTAATTCAAACTTGGATTATTTTTTTGCCCCTAAAAAGTGCCAAGTCAATTCACTCAAATCATGTATAAATACAAGACTCCATATATATTTCTGTCTCTGAGCCTTTCCTTCCCAAAACTCCTGCCCTTTTCAATCTTGGAGGTGTCTATTTGTTTTTTAGGCAGAATATAAGAAAGGAAGGAAGGCCTCAATCCCAGCCGAAGCCCAGCTGGGACTTTCTTTCCCCGGCCCAGCCGAGCCGAACGGCCACCTGCTCCCTCCCTCATGGCCTCTCCTTCCTACAGAGTATAGCAGCAGCAGCGCCGTGAGCAGGAGGCTCACGGACGTCGAGGTCTCGTTGTCCGCACCCCTCCTAGCCACCTATAAGAAGTCCCGCTTGGCGTCCGTGCCCCTAGGGTTTCCCTCTCGCCGCCGCCACCCTTTTCCTCACCTTTGTTTCTCCTTCTTCCTAAGGAAACAGAGGAGCAGAGAACCACCGAGCGCGTTCCGCCGTCGTTTGTGAGGCCTCCTCGTCGTGTTCTTCAACTTCAAGCAAGGCCAGGAGCAAGAAGGGTCCAAGGGCGCCGCGATCTTCTTCCTCTACTTCGTCTGCTTCCTCTGCGCCTGGCGTCCTCCCCTGCTTCCTTCTTCCTCGGACAGGAATCGCATCGGGTTCATAGCTCGTCCGTGTCACCGCTGGTTCGTCTCCGTGGCCGTCTGCGTGTCCTAGGGTGAGCTAGGTATACCTGCTTCCCTCCCTTTTCTTCCTGTCGCGTTTAGGTCACCGGAGTCACTACTAGATCCATGCCATCGTCGTGCCCTCGCTGCTCCGGCGAATCTCTGAAACTTTCAGAGATACGCTACCGTGCCCCATAGGATCTTGTCCCCGCTCGCCTCGCTCGGTCCCCTGCTTCACTTCACATTGTCGCCTTGCTGCAGCCTTGCCTCAAGTGCCGCACGCACGCCCCACTGTATGCCTGCACCCCCCCGCCGTGGCCGTGGCCGAGCGCCTTGACCTGCAAGCCCGACCCTATCTCTCTGTCTTGCTCCGCTTGGTTGAGACCCAATGCATGCATCTTCAGCGATTCCACACACTTCACCAACACTCGTAGAAGCCCCGCATGCACGCGAGCATCTTGCAGTGCACCCCCTCCTTTGTCCGCACCCGCGCCATGCTCGCGTCCTTGCCAGTTTTTCCTCGCTCACGCCCAGCAGCTGCCGCATAGTCGCACGTCATGCCTCGGCCGGGACAAGCTTCTGCTTGAGGCTTATGCTCCGGCCCCTCTCGCAGCTCTCCGTAAGCACGTGTGCACCGTCTTCTGTTTCCACACGCCCGCCGTGGGTTCATAACCCCAACGGCCGTCGCCTTTGCTTGCCCTCGCCGTCGGTTGTCGCCGTGCAGCCATGGCCAAGCTCGACCCATTCCTATATAGCTCAAAATAGCCTGGGAGCTCGTTTTATCACGAACGCATACCTAGCCCAATGGCTAGCGCAGCCAGTATCCAACCAGGAGGTCTGGAATTCGAATCTTAGGCGCGCCCCTATTTCTTTTTATTGCCCTTCTCTCTCTCACACGCTTTGGGTCCGATCTGCTACCGGGCTTGCACAGTGCGTTGAATCGGGCCCGTGCATTTTTTTTTCAGTATGTGCATTTTACCATTTCCTAGTTCTTATTTACAGTAATGCCATCAGTTTAAAATGCTCATAACTAAATATCCATGCATCCAAATGAAACATGTCATATATGCATCTTGCTCAGTTTTTCATGTTCTTTAACAATATACAACTTTCATCCCTGTTAAAAAAACTGATTAAAATTGTTGTTTGCATTGTTTTGCACAATGACATGTTAAAATAGTTTATTTCATAACTTAATAACCGTAGCTCGGTTTTAAATAATCTTTATATGTAAATGGGGTGAAAAAATGTCTAGTTTAACATGGTGGCATCACTTTGCATGTCTAACAACTCTAAAATAAGGTTTAGGGCAGATCAGTACCATAACCAAAATATGCATATGGGGATTTACCAGAATTTTTGTTCGTTGTTTTCGGCCTCATTTAAACTTGACTAGATGTTTAGTTTACTTTTGCTTCACCCTCTTGCCATGTTTAACAACATTGAATATTGTTGGGTACATAAACAAGATCGAACTAAATAAGTCATGTGGTGTTTCGTCAATATGCAACAAAGTTGCATATTGAGCTCCCCTTAATTTGTAGGGTTGTTTGTGCACTTTGCCATGCCATGCCTCATTAAACTGGACATGCATCATACTTGTTTGTGCATCGTGCCATGCTTATGTGATGTTTGTTCACTATGTTGTGTGCTTCTTTCCGGTGTTGCTTCTTCGGGTTGGTTCCGATAACGTCGTGTTGTGAGGATTCGTTCGACTACGTCCGTTTGTCTTCTTCATTGACTCGTTCTTCTTCCTTGCGGGATTTCAGGCAAGATGACCATACCCTCGAAATCACTTCTATCTTTGCTTGCTAGTTGCTCGCTCTTTTGCTATGCCTATGCTGCGATACCTACCACTTGCTTATCATGCCTCCCATGTTGTTGAACCAAGCCTCTAACCCACCTTGTCCTAGCAAACCGTTGTTTGGCTATGTTACCGCTTTGCTCATCCCCTCTTATAGCGTTGTTAGTTGCAGGTGAAGATTGAAGTTTGTTCCTTGTTGGAACATGGAGATGTTGTTCCTTGTTGGAACATGTTTACTTGTTGGGATATCACAATATCTCTTATTTAATTAATGCATCTATATACTTGGTAAAGGGTGGAAGGCTCGGCCTTATGCCTGGTGTTTTGTTCCACTCTTGCCGCCCTAGTTCCCGTCATATCGGTGTTATATTCTCGAATTTTGCGTTCCTTACGCGGTTGGGTTATAATGGGAACCCCTTGACAGTTCGCCTTGAATAAAACTCCTCCAGCAAAGCCCAACATTGGTTTTACCATTTGCCACCTAGCCTTTTCTTTCCCTTGGGTAGGCCTGCCCAAGGGTCATCTTTATTTAACCCCCCCGGGCCAGTGCTCCTCTGAGTGTTGGTCCGAACTGAGTTGCCCGCGGGGCCACCTTAGGGAAACTTGAGGGTTGGTTTTACTCGTAGCTAGTCTCATCTGAGTGTGCCCTGAGAACGAGATATGTGCAGCTCCTATCGGGCTTTGTCGGCACATTCGGGCGGCTTTGCTGGTCTTGTTTTACCATTGTCGAAATGTCTTGTAATTGGGATTCCGAGTCTGATCGGGTCTTCCCGCTAGAAGGAATATCCTTCGTTGACCGTGAGAGCTTGTGATGGGCTAAGTTAGGACACCCCTGCAGGGTTTTGAACTTTCGAAAGCCGTGCCCGCGGTTATGGGAAGATGGGAATTTGTTAATGTCCGGTTGTAGAAAACCTGAAGTTGATCTTAATTTAAAATGCATCAACCGCATGTGTAACCGTGATGGTCTCTTCCCGGCGGAGTCCGGGAAGTGAACACGGTGTTGGAGTAATGCTTGACATAGGTTGTTCTAGGATCACTTCTTGATCATAGTTGTTCGACCATGCTTTTGCCTTCTCTTCTCGCTCTCATTTGCATATGTTAGACACCAAATATGCTAGTCACTTGCTGCAGCTCCACCTCATACCTTTTACCCTTCCTATAAGCTTAAATAGTCTTGATCGTGAGGGTGTGAGATTGCTGAGTCCCCGTGACTCACAGATACTTCCAAAACCAGCTTGCAGGTGCCGTTGAACCGTGCAGATGACGCAACCAAGCTCAAGGAGGAGTTCGATGAAGATCTTGTCCTTTGTGTTGTTTCGTTCTAGTTGATCAGTAGTGGAGCCCAGTTGGGGTCGATCGGGGATCTGTGTAGCATTTGGGGTAGTCTTCTTTTATTTTGGGTTCCGTAGTCGGACCTTGATTGTATCGGGTTGATGTAATGCTTTATTCATGTAATTGTGTGAAGTGGAGATTGTAAGCCAACTATGTATCTCTTTCCCTTATGTATTACATGGGTTGTGTGAAGATTACCTCACTTGCGACATTGCTTTCAATGCGGTTCTGCCTCTAAGTCTGCTTCGACACGTGGGAGATATAGCCGCATCGAGGGCGTTACAAGTTGGTATCAGAGCCTTCCCTGACTTTAGGAGCCCCCCTGCTTGATCGAGTCGCTGGCGTTGTTGAGTCTAGAAAAAAAAGTTTTAAGTTATTTAGAATTATATATATCGGAGAGTAGGATTCTTTTTACTCCTCAGTCCCTTCGTCGCTCTGGTGATGCCTCCTGACGTAGAGTTTTGACTCTTCTCTTCTCAAATTTCACTAATTTTTTTTAGAATCACGTGGGTATCTTGGAATCGTTCCGATGGTTTTGTGACGAGAACATTGTTCTTGGTGCCTCCTGACATTTAGGGGTTGTGGCAGTGTCCCGTGGAGTTGAGCTCCGAGGTGTTGTTGCCACAATTTTATCGTTGCAGTTCTGGAATACCTGAGTTTAGTTTCGCCGACATCGAAAATCTCTTTTATGCAGTTGTTGGTGAGATAACCTCGACGCCACCCAGTAAAAGGGCGGGAGTATTGCCATAACTCGTATAACGGATGCTTTTTGAAGGTTGAGGTAAACTATTTCCGAAGGTTTCTTGGTTATGTGTTGAAGGATGGATACAGCTGGATGTAGGATTTGCTAGATTTGGGTGAGATATTATGCTTCCCATGTATCCCCAACACCCGATTGCATAACTGGAAAATTTCGGGAGTTTATAAGTGGGAATTCAAGTAGCTCTTAGGATATCTTTCCGACAGATGTATGATATGAAATTGGGGTTCGACGTCTAGTGGTCCGCCCATTCACGGTTGGTTTTACAGTGGTCTCGTTGTGTCTTAAAGAGTCCTTGGCTATGCCGACTCGGGGACGCTTCGTATGTCATGTGCACTGCCTTGTACATGATGGTGCTGTACGATCGAGCCCGTGTAGGCCCCACCACGAAAACTTCGGACGAAATCTCTATCATATGTTTGTTCTGGCTCATTTTGCAAGCCAATCCTTGTTTTGTTTTTTGAGTTGTGGTATTCGAGTTGCTTCAATGTCAAGTGTTGATTCCATACATTTTTCTAAGTGGTGTTCTCATATTTCTATGTGAATACTAATCCTTCTCGATAATCAAGATTGTCATATCACTCCTTCACCGGTGTGTTTCTCTTCAAGTGGATCCGATCATTTTCAACATCCGCAAGATCAACTCAAATTTTTCGTCAACGGTGTTTGTTTCATCCGTCTCCAAGTTGTCTTTGTTTTTCCCGCCCTCCCACCCTTTTTTCTTCAAGGACTTGGATTTCTTAATAAAGTATCCATTTTATTCATGTGAAGACTCTTCATTTTTGTCTTTGAATGTTCTTATCTGGTGATTCTCTTGAAGATTCTAATGGAGCTCCAAGTTCGTCATTCTTCATTCTTTTCATCTTTGGTGGTTTCAAGTCAAGCTTTGTGGATCATATCCTTTTTCCTCATTTCAATGCTTTCTCATGCCGGTGCAATTCTTAATCAGTCACCTCTCGCTATTCATTTGTTCCGGAGTGCTGAAGATATCTCAGAAGATGCTGGTGTTTATTCTCATGCATTCAAGATCTCTCGAGGTTGTTATCTCATTCAAGCCATTTAATTCAACCGGCGCATTCTCCTTTTTAAGTATTTATTTCAACGGTGTTTCTTTTGAGTGGGCCTAACCCACAGGTCCTTTCCTAGGACCTTACCTGACTCTTCTTATTTTCCCGGAGCTATCCTCAAATTTCTTTTCGAAGTTTGATGTGAGAATGAGTTATCATCAGTCAAAATGCCTTTCTCCAAGATCGGTTAAATTCTTTTCATCGTTGGCTTAATCTCTTCACTTTTGATTCTTCCGTAGTGCCTCTACAATTATGGGTGGCGTTTCTCGCCGTCATTCTCGGATTTGAAGACCGAAGAAGATTTTTCTATCAATCTTGCTCCATTCTCTCAAGGATCCATGGCTCTAGCTTCGTGTCATCCTCTCATAATTGTTTTCGATTGTGAGATATTCTTTTCACCCACCCAGAGCATTTCAGGAGTCTTTCTAGTTTATTTCTCCGGAGCCCATCATTTCAGAAGATTTATTCATTCCCAGCTTTCTGTTATCATTCTCCAATCTTACCGGTGCATCGTTCAAGTGATCTCTAATCAGTTCGCGATCTCTTCGTTCTCATGGATCTAAATTCTCTCAAGCATCTTTGTTTATTTGCTAATCCTTCCCGGTGTTTCTTCATGCTTTATTCGTTCTTTTTCAATTCTTACGGTGGTTCTTTCAAGATTTCTCTTCCTTCGTTTATCATATCTATTTATTCGTTGCTTCAATCATACCGGTGGTTCATTTAAGACCTTTCCAAGTTGACGCTATATCTATCTTAAATCCTTTCTACGAGAATAAGTTGTATGCAATCCATTGCTTGTCATAAATTTAAATTGGTGAAGGATAAGAATAATGTAATTCTTATTCTTGTTTCACCGAGTTTATTCAATTCCTGCTTTTCGGAGGGTTCATCATATCACATTCTCGGTTCGAGATGCTTTATCTTTTCTTTCCAAGAGTTCCAAGCTCTCGCAATTTTGTCACCACGGAGATCCATCTAAATCATTGCCAGGCTCCAATCTTATTCTTTTCATCCTTATTTTTGTTTGATCATCCTTTTGCTACCGGAGTTTTTCATAGATGTTCTACAAGATGGTTCAGAAACGATTTATTCCCTTCTCCAAGTTTTCATCAAGATTCTTTTCAGAGGAGCTCAAGCATTCTTATTCTTGCTATCCGGAGTGCAATTCTTTCTTCCATATCATTGGAGGTGGTATTATGTCATTCTTGATAATTTGAGTTCATGTTTCATGATTAACAGGTTGTTAAGAATGGGGTATTTTAAATCCATCAACCTCTTCGTTGGAGTTATCTTGGGTTATTTTTCACCTAAAACCTTCCCTAAGGATTGTTGTTATTTATGGTGCTTATAAATGACCTAAGTTCTTCATTTATCCTCCTGGTGAAATAAGTTTCTCGTCTCCTTGCTGATATCAATCCAATATATTATTTTTCGTTAGTGGAAGAATTTCAACTCATAGCCTTGAGATGTTTTCTATAAGTCCACTACAACGTTGTTCTTTTCGTTGTTGGTTTTCCAACAACTCCGTTCGACCCTTATCCTAAGGATGCCTTTTCAAGCTCACTTGTGGCAGGAGTTGCCATTTTCTTCTCCGTTCTTTTGTTCCGACGATCTACCTTTATTCTTTCTTCTTACGGAGGCATTGGGATGTTTATCTCTTCTCTCATCATCTCATTTGGTCAAAGATCATGTTCTTTCTTGTGCTTATGCATTTAACCGGAGTGTTGCGCCCTTTTGCTCAAGTTTTTTTTCGCCTTATCAAGCCTTGCATCTCTTTTCAACCGGAGTGCTGTCTGAGACCTTTCTTACCCCTTGCTCTATTCATTCAATAGTTCCGGAGGCAGTGTGTTGTCATTTCATCAAGCATCTTCTCACCTTACCAAGTTCTTATTCAATTCCTTTTCTTTTCAATCAGAGTGCTGCCCGAAGTTGTTCTTCCTTGTCCCTCTTTCCTAAAGTATTTTCAACTTTGTCATCTCTGTTGTATTCTTTTGTCGAAATGGCTTAACCTTTTCAAGGTTCTTTGGTCTCACTCGTTTGTCAAAGAAGTAACTTAGCGTTACCTCTTCTCTTTCTCTTCCGTTTTTCCCTCCAGTGCCATTCTAGATCTCGGGACGAGATCCTCTCGCAGTGGTGGAGTGTTGTAACGCCCCGAGACCGACGCTTCAGTTGCCCTTCCATTTATTTTAGTTGTTGACGTGTGTTTACTATGTTTGTTGCATTATCATAATTGTTTTGCATATTTCATTCATATATGTTTATGCCAAGATCATGTTGAGTGCCTTATCATTTTGCTTCTTGCATCATTTTCATCTTTTATTATATTGCATTGTGCCATCCTTGTTTGTTTGCCATGGTCATCTCACTTGCTTTGGTTCATGCTTCATGATGTGATATGGCCTTTGCCATTTTTGTTGCATTTGCATCATGATCATCATTGTAGTGTACATATTTCTCATGTGCTTGTTGTCTTTGTGAACACCTTCTCCTCATCTTCTTTGTTGTTCCATCTTGCCCTTCCATCTAAACCATCATCTAGTGCAACACCCCATGACTAGCTTCTTCTTTTCAATTGTCACACATTTATTGCAAGTGGCATTTTCCTGTCCCAGTAAAATGTTCACTTATTTCCTGTAAATCTTGCTACATGCCTTTTACCTCTCTGTCAAATTTCATTTATTTTGGAGTTGTTTTGGTTGGGTTCAAAAATGGCTCAAGTTTGAATTTAATTCAAACTTGGATTATTTTTCTACCTCTAAAAATTGCCAAGTCAATTCATTCAAATCATGTATAAATACAAGACTCCATATATATTTCTGTCTCTGAGCCTTTCCTTCCCAAAACTCCTGCCCTTTTCAATCTTGGAGGTGTCTATTTGTTTTTTAGGCAGAATATAAGAAAGGAAGGAAGGCCTCAATCCCAGCCGAAGCCCACCTGGGACTTTCTTTCCCCGGCCCAGCTGAGCCGAACGGCCATCTGCTCCCTCCCTCACGGTGTCTCCTTCCTCCAGAGTATAGCAGCAGCAGCGCCGTGAGCAGGAGGCTCACGGACGTCGAGGTCTCGCCGTCCGCACCCCTCCTAGCCACATATAAGAAGTCCCGCTTGGCGTCCGTGCCCCTAGGGTTTCCCTCTCGCCGCCGCCACCCTTTTCCTCCCCTCTGTTTCTCCTTCTTCCTAAGGAAACAGAGGAGCAGAGAACCACCGAGCGCGTTCCGCCGTCGTTTGTGAGGCCTCCTCATCGTCTTCTTCAACTTCAAGCAAGGCCAGGAGCAAGAAGGGTCCAAGGGCGTCGCGATCTTCTTCCTCTACTTCGTCTGCTTCCTCTGCGTCGCCAAGTCCTGCGCCTGGCGTCCTCCCCTGCTTCCTTCTTCCTCGGACATGAATCGCGTCGGGTTCAGAGCTCGTCCGCGTTGCCGCTGGTTCGTCTCCGTGGCTGTCTGCGTGTCCAAGGGTGAGCTAGGTATACCTGCTTCCCTCCCTTTTCTTCCAGTCGCGTTTAGGTCACCGGAGTCACTACTAGATCCATGCCATCGTCGTGCCCTCGCTGCTCCGGCGAATCTCTGAAACTTTCAGAGATACGCTGCCGTGCCCCATCAGAACTTGTCCCCGCTCGCCTCGCTCGGTCCCCTGCTTCCCTTCACATCGTCGCCTCACTGCAGCCTTGACTCAAGTGCCGCACGCACGCCCCGCTGTATGCCTGCACGCCCCGCCGTGGCTGTGGCCGAGCGCCTTGACCTGCAAGCCCGGCCCTATCTCTCTGTCTTGCTCTGCTTGGTTGAGACCCAATGCATGCATCTTCAGCGAGTCCACACACTTCACCAACACTCGTAGAAGCCCCGCATGCACGCGAGCATCTTGCAGTGCACCCCCCTCCTTTGTCCGCACCCGCGCCATGCTTGCGTCCTTGCCAGTTTTTCTTCGCTCACGCTCAGTAGCTGCCGCATAGTCGCACGTCGTGCCTCGGCCGGGACGAGCTTCTGCTTGAGGCTTATGCTCCGGCCCCTCTCGCAGATCTCCGTAAGCACGTGTGCACCATCTTCTGTTTCCGCACGCCCGCCGCAGGTTCATAACCCCAACGGCCGTCGCCTTTGCTTGCCCTCGCCGCCGGTTGTCGCCGTGCAGCCATGGCCAAGCTCGACCCATTCCTGTATAGCTCAAAATAGCCTGGGAGCTCGTTTTATCACGAACGCATACCTAGCCCAGTGGCTAGCGCAGCTAGTATCCAACCAGGAGGTCTGGAGTTCGAATCTGAGGCGCGCCCCTATTTCTTTTTATTGCCCTTCTCTCTCTCACACGCTTTGGGTCCGATCTACTACCGGGCTTGCACAGTGCGTTGAATTGGGCCCGTGCATATTTTTTTCAGCATGTGCATTTTACCATTTCCCAGTTCTTATTTACAGTAATGCCATCAGTTTAAAATGCTCATAACTAAATATCCATGCATCCAAATGAAACATGTCATATATGCATCTTGCTCAGTTTTTCATGTTCTTTAACAATATGCAACTTTCATCCCTGTTAAAAAAACTGATTAAAATTGTTGTTTGCATTGTTTTGCACAATGACATGTTAAAATAGTTTATTTCATAACTTAATAACCATAGCTCGGTTTTAAATAATCTTTATATGTAAATGGGGTGGAAAAATGTCTAGTTTAACATGGTGGCATCACTTTGCATGTCTAACAACTCTAAAATATGGTTTAGGGCAGATCAGTACCATAACCAAAATATGCATATGGGGATTTACCGGAATTGTTGTTCGTTGTTTCCGGCCTCATTTAAACTTGACTAGATGTTTAGTTTACTTTTGCTTCACCCTCTTGCCATGTTTAACAACATTGAATATTGTTGGGTACATAAACAAGATCGAACTAAATAAGTCATGTGGTGTTTCGTCAATATGCAACGGAGTTGCATATTGAGCTCCACTTAATTTGTAGGGTTGTTTGTGCACTTTGCCATGCCATGCCTCATTAAACCGGACATGCATCATACTTGTTTGTGCATCGTGCCATGCTTATGTGATGTTTGTTCACTATGTTGTGTGCTTCTTTCCGGTGTTGCTTCTTTGGGTTGGTTTTGATAACATTGTGTTGTGAGGATTCGTTCGACTACGTCCGTTTGTCTTCTTCATTGACTCGTTCTTCTTCCTTGCGGGATTTCAGGTAAGATGACCATACCCTCGAAATCACTTCTATCTTTGCTTGCTAGTTGCTCGCTCTTTTGCTATGCCTATGCTGCGATACCTACCACTTGCTTATCATGCCTCCCATGTTGTTGAACCAAGCCTCTAACCCACCTTGTCCTAGCAAACCGTTGTTTGGCTATGTTACCGCTTTGCTCATCCCCTCTTATAGCGTTGTTAGTTGCAGGTGAAGATTGAAGTTTGTTCCTTGTTGGAACATGGATATGTTGTTCCTTGTTGGAACATGTTTACTGTTGGAAATATGCCCTAGAGGCAATAATAAATTGGTTATTATTATATTTCCTTGTTCGTGATAATCGTTTATTATCCATGCTAGAATTTTATTGATAGGAAACTCAGATACATGTGTGGATACATAGACAACACCATGTCCCTAGTAAGCCTCTAGTTGACTAGCTCATTGATCAATAGATGGTTACGGTTTCCTGACCATGGACATTGGATGTCATTGATAACGGGAGCACATCATTAGGAGAATGATGTGATGGACAAGACCCAATCCTAAGCCTAGCACAAGATCATGTAGTTCGTATGCTAAAGCTTTTCTAATGTCAAGTATCATTTCCTTAGACCATGAGATTGTGCAACTCCCGGATACCGTAGGAGTGCTTTGGGTGTGCCAAATGTCACAACATAACTGGGTGGCTATAAAGGTACACTACAGGTATCTCCGAAAGTGTCTGTTGGGTTGGCACGAATCAAGACTGGGATTTGTCACTCCATGTAAACGGAGAGGTATCTCTGGGCCCACTCGGTAGGACATCATCATAATGTGCAAAATGTGATCAAGGAGTTGATCACGGGATGATGTGTTACGGAACGAGTAAAGAGACTTGCCGGTAACGAGTCTAAACAAGGTATCGGGATACCGACGATCGAATCTCGGGCAAGTATCGTACCGCTAGACAAAGGGAATTGTATACGGGATTGATTAAGTCCTTGACATCGTGGTTCATCCGATGAGATCATCGTGGAGCATGTGGGAGCCAACATGGGTATCCAGATCCTGCTGTTGGTTATTGACCGGAGAGGTGTCTCGGTCATGTCTGCATGTTTCCGGAACCCGTAGGGTCTACACACTTAAGGTTCGATGACGCTAGGGTTATAGGGAAAGTATGTACGCAGTTACCGAATGTTGTTCGGAGTCCCGGATGAGATCCTGGACGTCACGAGGAGTTCTGGAATGGTCCGGAGGTAAAGATTGATATATAGGAAGTATGGTTTTGGCCACCGGAAGTGTTCCGGGCATCACCGGTGGTGTACCGGGACCACCGGAGGGGTCTGGGGGTCCACCAGGTGGGGCCACCAGCCCCGGAGGCCTACATGGGCCAATAGTGGGAAGGGACCAGCCCCTAGGTGGGCTGGGGCGCCTCCCACCAAGGCCCAAGGCACCTCCAAGAGGGGAAGGGGCAAACCCTAGGGCAGATGGGCCCTAGGGCCCACCCCAGGCGCGCCTCCCCCTCTCCCCCTTGTGGCCGCCACCCAGATGGGATCTGGGGGCTGCCGCCACCCCTAGGGAGGGAACCCTAGGTGGGGGCGCAGCCCCTCCCCTTCCCCTATATATACTTGAGGTTTGGAGCTGCCCAACATATGTGATTTGCTCTCCCTGTTGGCGCAGCCCTACCCCTCTCCCTCCTCGTCTCTCGTAGTGCTTGGTGAAGCCCTGCTGGAGTCCCGCGCTCCTCCACCACCACCACGTCGTCGTGCTGCTGCTGGATGGATTCTTCCCCAACCTCTCCTTCTCCCCTTGCCGGATCAAGGCGTAGGAGACGTCACCGGGCTGTACGTGTGTTGAACACAGAGGTGCCGTCCGTTCGGCACTAGGATCATCGGTGATTTGGATCACGATGAGTACGACTCCATCAACCCTGTTCACTTGAACGCTTCCGCTTAGCGATCTACAAGGGTATGTAGATGCACTCTCCTTCCCCTCGTTGCTAGATTACTCCATAGATTGATCTTGGTGATGCGTAGAAAATTTTGAATTTCTGCTACGTTCCCCAACAGTGGTATTAGAGCTAGGTCTATGCGTAGTTTCTATGCACGAGTAGAACACAAGTTGTTGTGGGCGTCGATTTTGTCAATTTGCTTGCCGTTACTAGTCTTATCTTGATTCGGCGGCATCGTGGGATGAAGCGGCCCGGACCGACATTACACGTACTCTTACGTGAGACTGGTTCCATTGATTGACATGCACTAGTTGCATAAGGTGGCCAGCGGGTGTCTGTCTCTCCCACTTTAGTCGGATCGGATTCGATGAAAAGGGTCCTTATGAAGGGTAAATAGAAATTGGCATATCACGTTGTGGGTTTTGCGTAGGTAAGAAACGTTCTTGCTAGAAACCTATAGCAGCCACGTAAAAACTTGCAACAACAGTTAGAGGACGTCTAACTTGTTTATGCAGCATATGCCTTGTGATGTGATATGGCCAAAAGGATGTGATGAATGATATATGTGATGTATGAGATTGATCATGTTCTTGTAATAGGAATCACGACTTGCATGTCGATGAGTATGACAACCGGCAGGAGCCATAGGAGTTGTCTTAATTTATTTATGACCTGCGTGTCAACATAAACGTCATGTAATTACTTTACTTTATTGCTAAAGTGTTAGCCATAGTAGTAGAAGTAATAGATGATGAGACAACTTCAGGAAGACACGATGATGGAGATCATGGTGTCATGCCGGTGACAACGATGATCATGGAGCCCCGGAGATGGAGATCAAGAGGAGCAAAATGATATTGGCCATATCATGTCACTATTTGATTGCATGTGATGTTTATCATGTTTCACATTTTATTTGCTTAGAACGACGGTAGCTTAAATAAGATGATCCCTCTCTAAAATTTCAAGAAAAGTGTTCCCCCTAACTGTGCACTATTGCGAAGGTTCGTTGTTTCAAAGCACTACGTGATGATCGGGTGTGATAGATTCTAACGTTCGAATACAACTGGTGTTGACGAGCCTAGCATGTACAGACATGGCCTCGGGACACATGCGAAACACTTAGGTTGACTTGACAAGCCTAGTATGTACGGACATGGCCTCGGAACACGGAAGACCGAAAGGTCAAACATGAGTCGTATAGAAGATACGATCAACATGAAGATGTTCACCGATGATGACTAGTCCGTCTCACGTGATGATCGGACACGGCCTAGTTGACTTGGATCATGTAATCGCTTAGATGACTAGAGGGATGTCTATCTGAGTGGGAGTTCATAAGATGAACTTAATTATCCTGAACATAGTCAAAAGGTCTTCACAAATTATGTCGTAGCTCGCGCTTCAGTTCTACTGTTTAGATATGTTCCTAGAGAAAATTTAGTTGAAAGTTGGTAGTAGCAATTATGCGGACTAGGTCCGTAAACTGAGGATTGTCCTCATTGCTTCATAGAAGGCTTATGTCCTTAATGCACCGCTCAGTGTGCTGAACCTCGAACGTCGTCTGTGGATGTTGCGAACATCTGACATACACATTTTGATAACTACATGATAGTTCAGTTAAACGGTTTAGAGTTGAGGCACCGAAGATGTTTTGAAACGTCGCGAAACATATGAGATGTTTCGAGGGCTGAAATTGGGATTTCAGGCTCGTGCCCACGTCAAGAGGTATAAGACCTTCGACGATTTTCTTAGCCTGCAAACTAAGGGAGAAAAGCTCAATTATTGAGCTTGTGCTCAGATTGTCTGAGTACAACAATCATTTGAATTGAGTGGGAGTTGATCTTCCAGGTGATATAGTGATGTTTCTCCGAAGTCATTACCACCAACCTGCTAGAGCTTTGTGATGAACTATAATATATCGGGGATATATATGATGATCCTTGAGATATTCATGATGTTTGACACCACAAAAGTAGAAATCAAGAAGGAGCATCAATTGTTGATGGTTGGTGAAACCACTAGTTTCAAGAAGGGCAAGGGCAAGAAGGGATACTTCATGAAACGGCAAATCAGCTGCTGCTTTAGTGAAGAAACCCAAGGTTGAACCCAAACCCGAGACTAAGTGCTTCTGTAATAAGGGGAACAACCACTGGAGCAGAATTACCCTAGATACTTGGTAGATGAGAAGGCTGGCAAGGTCGATAGAAGTATATTGGATATACATTGTCTTAATGTGTACTTTACTAGTACTCCTAGTAGCACCATGGTATTGGATACCGGTTCGGTTGCTAAGTGTTAGTAAACTCGAAATAAAAGGCTGCGGAGTAAACGGAGACTAGCTAAAGGTGAGCTGGCGATATGTGTTGGAAGTTTTTCCCAAGCTTGATGTGATCAAGCATCGCACGCTCCCTCTACCATTGAGATTGGTGTTTGCATTGAGCATAGACATGATTGGATTATGTCTATCGCAATACAGTTATTCATTTAAGGAGAATAATGGTTACTCTGTTTATTTGAATAATACCTTCAATGGTCTTGCACCTAAAATGAATGGTTTACTGAATCTCGATCGTAGTTATACACATGTTCATGCCAAAAGATATAAGATAGTAATGATAGTACCACCTACTTGTGGCACTGCCACGTAAGTCATATCGGTATAAAACGCATGAAGAAGCTCCATGTTGATGGATCTTTGGGCTCACTCGTTTTTGAAAAGTTTGAGACATGCGAACCATGTCTATTGGTGTATATGCATGAAGAAACTCCATGCAAATGGACCATTTGGACTCACTTGATTTTGAATCACTTGAGACATGCAAATCATACCACATGGGCAAGATGACTGAAAGCCTCGTTTTCAGTAAAATGGAACTAGAAAGCAACTTGTTGGAAGTAATACATTTTGATGTGTGCAGTCCAATGAGTGCTGAGGCATGTAGTGGATATCGTTATGTTCTTACTTCACATATGATTTGAGTAGATGTTGAGTATATTTACTTGATGAATCACGAGTCTGAATTATTGAAAGGTTCAAGTAATTTCAGGGTGAAGGTGAGAGATCGTCGTGACAAGAGGATAAAATATCTATGATATGATCATAGAGATGAATATCTGAATTACGAGTTTGGCACAGAATTAAGACATTGTGGAAATTGTTTCACAACTAATACAGCCTGAAACACCATAGTATGATGGTGTGTCCGAACATCATAACTGCACCCTATTGGATATGATGCATACCATGATGTCTCTTATCGAATTACCATGATAGTTTATGGGTTAGGCATTAGAGACAACCACATTCACTTTAAATAGGGCACCACATAATTCCGATGAGATGACACCATATGAACTATGGTTTAGAGAAACCTAAGCTATCATTTGTTAAAAGGTTTGGGGCTGCGACGCTTATGTGAAAAGTTTCAGGCTGACAAGCTCGAACCCCAAGCGGATAAATGCATCTTCATAGGACACCCAAAACAGTTGGGTGTACCTCCTGCCTCAGATCCGAAAGCAATAAGGGATTGTTTCTAGAATCGGGTCCTTTCCCGAGGAAAAGTTTCTCTCGAAAGAATTGAGTGGGAGGATGGTGGAGACTTGATGAGGTTATTGAACCGTCTCTTCAACTAGTGTGTGGCAGGGCACAGGGAGTTGTTCCTGCGGCACCTACACCAATTGAAGAGGAAGCTTATGATAGTGATCATGAAACTTCAGATCAAGTCACTACCAAACCTCGTGGGATGACAAGGATGCGTACTACTTCAGAATGGTACGTAATCCTGTCTTGGAAGTCATGTTGCTAGATAACAATGAACCTACGAGCTATGGAGAAGCGATGGTGGGCCTGGATTCCAAAATGGCTCGAGGCCATATAATCCGAGAGAGGATCCATATATGAAAACAAAGTGTAGACTTTGGAAGAACTACTTGATGGTCGTAAGGCTGTTAGGTACATATGGATTTTAAAAGGAAGATGGAAAATGATGGTAAGTATCACCATTAAGAAAGCTCGACTTGTCGTTAAGATGTTTTCCGACAAGTTCAAGGAGTTGACTACGATGAGACTTTCTCACTCGTAGCGATGCTAAGAGTCTGTTGGAATTATATTAGCGATTACTGCATTATTTATGAAATCTTGCAGATAGGATGTCAAAACATTGTTTCCTCGACGATTTTCTTGAGGAAAGGTTGTATGTGATACAACCAGAAGGTTTTGTCAATCCTGAAAGATGCTAAAAAGTATGCAAAGCTCCAGCAATCCTTCTAAGGACTGGAGTAAGCATCTCGGAGTTGGAATGTATGCTTTGATGAGATGATCAAAGTTTTTGGGTGTATACAAAGTTTATGAGAAACTTGTATTTCCAAAGAAGTGAGTGGGAGCGCTATAGAATTTCTGATGAGTGTATGTTGTTGACATATTGTTGATCAGAAATGATGTAGAATTTCTGGAAAGCATATAGGGTTATTTGGAAAGTGTTTTTCAATGGAAAGCCTGGATTAAGCTACTTGAACATTGAGCATCAAGATCTATAAGGATAGATCAAAACGCTTAATGGTACTTTCAAATGAGCACATACCTTGACATGATCTTGAAGGTGTTCAAGATGGATCAGTCAAAGAAGGAGTTCTTGCCCGAGTCGTAAGGTATGAAGTTAAGACTTAAAGCTCGACCACGACAGAAGAAAGAGGAAGGACGAAGGTCGTCCCCTATGCTTTTGTCATAGGCTACATACGGTATGCCATGCTGAGTACCACACCTGATGTGTGCCTTGCCACATATCTGGCAAGAGGGTACAAAGGTAATCTAGGAGTAGATCACCAGATAGCGGTCTAAATTATCCTTAAAGGAATAAGGATATGTTTCTCGGTTATGGAGGTGATAAAGAGTTCGACGTAAAGAGTTACGTCGATACAAGCTTAACACCTATCCGGATAGCTCTGAGTAGATATACCGGATACGTATAATGGAGCAACAATTTAGAATAGCTCCAAGTAGAACAGTTATTTGAAATGGCTCCAAATGTAGTGTAGTAGTTGCATCAACAAGATGACATAGAAATTTGCGAAGTACATACGGATCTGAATGTTGCAGACCCGTTGACTGAAACCTCTCTCACAAGCATAACATGATCAAACCCAGAACTCTTTGGGTGTTAGTCACATGGGGATGTGACCTTGAGTGTTAATCACATATCGATGTGAACTGGATTATTGACTCTAGTGCAAGTGGGAGACTGTTGGAAATATGCCCTAGAGGCAATAATAAATTGGTTATTATTATATTTCCTTGTTCATGATAATCGTTTATTATCCATGCTAGAATTGTATTGATAGGAAACTCAGATACATGTGTGGATACATAGACAACACCATGTCCCTAGTAAGCCTCTAGTTGACTAGCTCATTGATCAATAGATGGTTACGGTTTCCTAACCATGGACATTGGATGTCGTTGATAACGGGATCACATCATTAGGAGAATGATGTGATGGACAAGACCCAATCCTAAGCCTAGCACAAGATCATGTATTTCGTATGCTAAAGCTTTTCTAATGTCAAGTATCATTTCCTTAGACCATGAGATTGTGCAACTCCCGGATACCGTAGGAGTGCTTTGGGTGTACCAAATGTCACAACATAACTGGGTGGCTATAAAGGTACACTACAGGTATATCTGAAAGTGTCTGTTGGGTTGGCACGAATCGATATTGGGATTTGTCACTCCGTGTAAACGGAGAGGTATCTCTGGGCCCACTCGGTAGGACATCATCATAATGTGCACAATGTGATCAAGGAGTTGATCACGGGATGATGTGTTACGGAACAAGTAAAGAGACTTGCCGGTAACGAGATTGAACAAGGTATCAGGATACCGACGATCGAATCTCGGGCAAGTATCGTACCGCTAGACAAAGGGAATTGTATACGGGATTGATTAAGTCCTTGACATCGTGGAGCATGTGGGAGCCAACATGGGTATCCAGATCCCGCTGTTGGTTATTGACCGGAGAGGTGTCTCGGTCATGTCTGCATGTTTCCCGAACCCGTAGGGTCTACACACTTAAGGTTCGAT
Organism: Triticum dicoccoides; assembly: GCF_002162155.2. Classification (NCBI taxonomy): domain Eukaryota; kingdom Viridiplantae; phylum Streptophyta; class Magnoliopsida; order Poales; family Poaceae; genus Triticum; species Triticum dicoccoides. The sequence continues at coordinate 627,304,517 of NC_041384.1, read as the reverse complement.
GACGCTAGGGTTATAGGGAAAGTATACGCGGTTACCGAATGTTGTTTGGAGTCTTGGATGAGATCCCGGACGTCACGAGGAGTTCCAGAATGGTCCAGAGGTAAAGATTGATATATATAGGAAGTATGGTTTTGGCCACCGGAAGTGTTCTGGGCATCACCGGTGGTGTACCGGGACCACCGGAGGGGTCTGGGGGTCCACCAGGTGGGGCCACCAGCCCCGGAGGCCTACATGGGCCAATAGTGGGAAGGGACCAGCCCCTAGGTGGGCTGGGGCGCCTCCCACCAAGGCCCAAGGCGCCTCCAAGAGGGGAAGGGGGCAAACCTTAGGGCAGATGGGCCCTAAGGCCCACCCCAGGTGCGCCTCCCCCTCTCCCCCTTGTGGCCGCCACCCAGATGGGATCTGGGGGCTGCCGCCACCCCTAGGAAGGGAACCCTAGGTGGGGGCGCAGCCCCTCCCCTTCCCCTATATATACTTGAGGTTTGGGGCTGCCCAACATATGTGATTTGCTCTCCCTGTTGGCGCAGCCCTACCCCTCTCCCTCCTCGTCTCTCGTAGTGCTTGGCGAAGCCCTGCTGGAGTCCCGCGCTCCTCCACCACCACCACGCCGTCGTGCTGCTACTGGATGGAGTCTTCCCCAACCTCTCCTTCTCCCCTTGCTGGATCAAGGCGTAGGAGATGTCACTGGACTGTACGTGTGTTGAACACGGAGGTGCCGTCCGTTCGGCACTAGGATCATCGGTGATTTGGATCATGACGAGTACGACTCCATCAACCCCGTTCACTTGAACGCTCCCGCTTAGCGATCTACAAGGGTATGTAGATGCACTCTCCTTCCCCTCGTTGCTAGATTACTCCATAGATTGATCTTGGTGATGCATAGAAAATTTTGAATTTCAGCTATGTTCCCCAACATTTACTTGTTGGGATATCACAATATCTCTTATTTAATTAATGCATCTATATACTTGGTAAAGGGTGGAAGGCTTGGCCTTATGCCTGGTGTTTTGTTCCACTCTTGCCGCCCTAGTTTCCGTCATATCGGTGTTATATTCTTGGATTTTGCATTCCTTACGCGGTTGGGTTATAATGGGAACCCCTTGACAGTTCGCCTTGAATAAAAATCCTCCAGCAATGCCCAACATTGGTTTCGCCACCTAGCCTTTTCTTTCCCTTGGGTAGGCCTGCCCAAGGGTCATCTTTATTTAACCCCCCCGGGCCAGTGCTCGTCTGAGTGTTGGTCCGAACTGAGCTGCCCGCGGGGCCACCTCGGGGAAACTTGAGGGTTGGTTTTACTTGTAGCTAGTCTCATCTGAGTGTGCCCTGAGAACGAGATATGTGCAGCTCCTATTGGGATTTGTCGGCACATTTGGGCGGCTTTGCTGGTCTTGTTTTACCATTGTCGAAATGTCTTGTAACCGGGATTCTGAGTCTAATCGGGTCTTCCCGCTAGAAGGAATATCCTTCGTTGACCGTGAGAGCTTGTGATGGGCTAAGTTGGGACACCCCTGCAGGGTTTTGAACTTTCGAAAGCCGTGTCTGCGGTTATGGGCAGATGGGAATTTGTTAATGTCCGGTTGTAGAAAACCTGAAGTTGATCTTAATTTAAAATGCATCAACCGCGTGTGTAACCGTGATGGTCTCTTCCATGCGGAGTCCGGGAAGTGAACACGGTGTTGGAGTAATGCTTGACGTAGGTTGTTCTAGGATCACTTCTTGATCATAGTTGTTCGACCGTGCTTTTGCCTTCTCTTCTCGCTCTCATTTGCATATGTTAGACACCAAATATGCTAGTCGCTTCCTGCAGCTCCACCTCATACCTTTTACCCTTCCTATAAGCTTAAATAGTCTTGATCACGAGGGTGTGAGATTGCTGAGTCCCCATGACTCACAAATACTTCCAAAACCAGCTTGCAGGTGCCGTTGAACCGTGCAGATGATGCAACCAAGCTCAAGGAGGAGTTTGATGAAGATCTTGTCCTCTGTGTTGTTTTGTTCTAGTTGATCAGTAGTGGAGCCCAGTTGGGGTCGATTGGGGATCTGTGTAGCATTTGGGGTAGTCTTCTTTTATTTTGGGTTCCGTAGTCTGACCTTGATTGTATCAGGTTGATGTAATTCTTTATTCATGTAATTGTGTGAAGTGGCGATTGTAAACCAACTATGTATCTCTTTCCCTTATGTATTACATGGGTTGTGTGAAGATTACCTCACTTGTGACATTGCTTTCAATGCGGTTATGCCTCTAAGTCGTGCTTCGACACGTGGGAGATATAGCCGCATCGAGGGTGTTACAATCTCGTCTCAAAGTCCCATCTAAATAATTGCAAGGTTTCACCTTGTGTTTTTAACTTCTCTTTCTTTTCGTTTGATCATTCTTTATCACCGGAGTTCTTCATGGAGGCTCTACATGATGGTTCATAAATGATTTAGTTCCTTTTCGAAGGTGTTCATCGAGATTCTTTTCAGAGGAGCTCATGCATTCTTCATCTTGCATCCCAAAGTCCAATTCATTCTATCTTATCTTTGGAGGTGGTATTATGTCATTCTTGATAATTTGAGTTCATGTTTCATGATTCACATGTTGTTAAGAATGAGGTATTTTAAATCCATCAATCTCTTCGTTGGAATTATCTTGTGTCATGTTTCACCTAAAGCTTTCCCTAAGGATTGTTGCTATTTATGGTGTTTATAAATGACCCAAGTTCTTCTTTTATCCTTCCGGTGAATAAGCTTCTCGTCTCCTTGTTGATATCAATCCAATCTATATATTTTTCCGTTAGTGGCAGAATTTCACCTGAGTTTTGAGATGTTTTCCATAAGCCCACTACAAGTTTATTTGTTTCGTTGTTTATAATCCAACAACTCCATTCAAGCATTTGTTGTAAGTGTGCTCTCTCAAGATCGTGTTTCCCTTAGTTCATTCCTTTCCATTCTCTCTGTTTCTTTCGGAGGCATTGTGATGTTGCTCTCTTCAACCCATCTTCTTGTTTTGTCATGATCATGATCTTCTCATGCTTATCTTTTAACCGGAGTGTTTTCATAATTGTTCTTTATCGTTCCTTGTACATTTCGTTGCTATCGGAGTGCTTTTGTGTACTTCTTGTACATTGTAACACTTTTTCTTGTGTCTTTCAACCTACAAGGTTCTCGTATGTTCCTTGTTCCTAGTTCCTAACGGAGTGTTTTCAACTTCGATCACCTCCGTGGTATTATTCCTTACAAGTTGTTCAACTTTTCAAGGTTCTTTGGTTTCATTCGTTTGTCAAGGAAGCAACTTAGTTTTACCGCCTATCTTCCTCTTCCGTTGTCCCTCCGGTGCCATTCTAGATCTCGGGACGAGATCCTCTCGTCGTGGTGGAGTGTTGTAACGCCCCGAGACCGATGTGCCAGGTGTCTTCCAGTTATTAGCTGTTGTTGCCTTGTCTTTGCTTGCGTGTCATGCATTTCATATCATGTCATCATGTGCATCGCATTTGCATACATGTTCGCCTGATACATCCAAGCATTTTCCCCATTGTCCGTTTTGCAATCCGGCGCTCCTATGTCCTCCGGTGTCCCCTTTTGCCTCTTTTCGTGTGCGGGTGTTAAACGTTTTCGGATTGGATCGAGACTTGCCAAGCGGCCTTGGTTTACTACCGGTAGACCGCCTGTCAAGTTTGGTGCCATTTGGACTTCGTTTGATACTCCAACGGTTAACCGAGGGACCGAAAAGGCCTCGTGTGTGTTGCAGCCCAACACCCCTCCAAAGTGGCCCAAAACCCACCTAAACCCCGTCCATCATCTAGGTCATTCGATCACGATCGCGTGGTCAAAAACAGCACCTCATTTGGACTCTCCTAGCTCCCTCTACATATATATATATATATGTGACCCCCCTCCGAAATTCACGGTACAAACCCTAGCTCCTCCTACCTCGCGCCGCCGGGCATTTCTTCTCCACGCCCGGACATGTCCGCGCCACCCGCCGCAGCCAACCATAGCTCGACACGTCACCAACCACCGCCGTCTCCATCGCGCGGCCCGCGGAACCCAGATAGGGCCCGCGCGGGCCCATCTTGTTGCGCCGCCGATCCCGCCAGGCTCCGCCCGAGCCGCGCGCCTCACCGGAGCCGTCCATCGCCGGAGCTTCGCCCCGCCTCCCGCCGGCGAGATCCACCACCGGCAACTGCCACCCCGCGCGCCGCCCAGTGCCTCCGCAGTGCGCCCGGCCTCGCCGTCGCCGGATCCGGGGGGCCCATGCCCGGATTCGCCCGTCCCTGCTTGCGGCCGACCACCCTTCGCCGGGGCGCCGCTCCCTCGCCGGAGAGCCAGCGCTGGCGCCCTTCTCCTCCGACGTCATGGCCTCGTCCTGCTCGGGAACGGGGAGGACGACGCCACCAGCCCTACTTGCGCGTGCATGGGCCTCCCCATGACCCAGCTTCTCCTCGCCCAGCCTGCCTCCCTCCTTTCGGGGCCAAAGCCCACGAGGTGAGCCCCTGACCGGCCCTGTCCCTCGCCCTGTGCGGTATTTAGTTTAATCGCGCCCATCTGTTTTTTCCAGAAAAACTGCTAAGTCCCTAAAAATCTGTTTCATGTGAGCATATTCATCATTCCATAACTTTATGTGTGGTGCTCTGTTTTGCGTGCATAAGATATCAAATTGTTTGTCTTGACGAGTACTTCATTTCATCTCATTGCATCATGTTCATTTGAGCTCATCTTGATGCCCTAAATGCTGTTGGAAGAGGGCTATGTGATGTTAGTTTCAGATCCGTATCAACATTTGCTCATTTTTCATTTTTGCCGTGATTAATGTGTGCCTCCTATGAACTTGAGCCCTACATGAGTTTTGGAGTATGCCATGCCATCTTTACAGGGGTGTATGCCATGTATTTTTGTGATCTTTGTGGTGACTAGCACAAGCATGCAAAGTAGCTTACTTAATGTTGCTGATTTTAGGGACTTAGAAATATTCTAGTCTTTGCCCTGTCATTATTTTTATGCCATGTGTTCATGTTGATACCAAGTGATCCGTGCATCTTTTGAGCATGATCAATATGGATGATATTGTGGTGCTCTATCCATCCATGTCTTTGTTTGCATTTATGGAGCACCCTAGCTTGACTCAATCGAGCTCTACTTTTGCTATAAAATTTTCCCGGCAGATTGTTAACATGTTTAGCAATTTTGTCGAGGTTGTTGTAGTTGATCCATGCATGCTATGACATTGTTCTTGCCATGTTTAGCTTCTATGCCATGTCTACTTGCTGGGTGTATGCTTAGTTTGTCTTGCACTGCCTTGTGGTGAGTGCTTTGAGCTTGTAAACATGCCTACTTGATATCTGTTTTGCCATGTTCCAGTTTTCTGCTAAGTCTGAATCTGTTAACGATAATTGCTATGTTCACATGGTTACCATTGTATTTTCTGATCCCTTTTGGTTTATGGTCAGTAAGGGACTTTTGTTGTATGCTTTGAGTAGCTTCATGCCATGCCTTGCTTTGCCATGATATGTTCCTGTAGCATGTTGTTATCTTGCTCTAAACATTGCTTCCTGATGTTATATTCCTGACTTGATGTTATTTTCACAAAGTCCGTAACCTGATATCTTTTGCACTTTTGCCATGCTTGTTTGAACCTGTTATTGATTGAATTAGCCGTAGCTCAGTGTTCATCTTTTGTCAAGCATCTTGAGTGGATCCCTGCCATGTATTTTGTTTTCATGTTAGAGTGATGTAGCTTATTTATCTTGATGCATTTAGATGGCCTCGTGCTGTTAATCACAGATCGGTGCCATATTTGTTTTGCTTGTCATTTCCAAACCGTGCATCCGATTCCGGTGATCTTTATATCGATTTCGACCGAAATCAACTCCTCTTTCCAGTGGCACTCTTGGTTTTCTAAGTTGAGTCCAGGTTCAATCATTCCTTTCCGGATCATGCATACGCATCACATACCGCATCCCGCATATCATGCCATGTTTTGCATCATGTTGCTTGTGCATTGCACGTGGTTGATTGTGTCTCCCTTTGCTGTGTTCTTGCTTTGGGTAGAGCTGGGAGACGAGTTCGTGTTCGAGGACCCGTTGAGTACGTTTACGAGGATCAAGCTTTCGTCTTCTCGGAGATCTTTGCAGGCAAGATGACCATACCCTCGAAATCACTTCTATCTTTGCTTGCTAGATGCTATCTCTTTTGCTATGCCTATGCTGCAATACTTTCCACTTGCTTTATCATGCCTCCCATTTTTCCATGAGCCTCTAACCCACCTTGTCCTAGCAAACCGTTGTTTGGCTATGTTACCGCTTTGCTCAACCCCTCTTATAGCGTTGCTAGTTGTAGGTGAAGATTGGAGTTTGTTCGTTGTTGGACCATGGATATGTTGTTGGGATATCACAATATCTCTTATTTAATTAATGCATCTATATACTTGGTAAAGGGTGGAAGGCTCGGCCTTATGCCTGGTGTTTTGTTCCACTCTTGCCACCCTAGTTTCCGTCATACCGGTGTTATGTTCCTTGATTTTGCGTTCCTTACACGGTTGGGTTATTATGGGAACCCCTTGACAGTTCGCCTTGAATAAAACTCCTCCAACAAGGCCCAACATTGGTTTTACCATTTGCCACCTAGCCTTTTTCTGTCCCTTGGGTCGGCCGGCTTAAGGGTCATCTTTATTAAACCCCCGGGCCAGTGCTTCTCTAAGTGTTGGTCCAACCGAGCGATGTCCGGGGCCACCAGGGGCAACTCTGGGCTGGCCTACTCGACGTCTGGCTCATCCAGTGTGCCCTGAGAACGAGATATGTGCAGCTCCTATCGGGATTTGTCGGCACATCTGGGTGGCTTTGTTGGTCTTGTTTTACCATTGTCGAAATGTCTTGTAACCGGGATTCCGAGCCTGATCGGGTCTTCCTGGGAGAAGGAATATCCTTCGTTGACCGTGAGAGCTTGTGATGGGCTAAGTTGGGACACCCCTGCAGGGTTTTGAACTTTGGAAAGCCGTGCCCGCGGTTATGGGCAGATGGGAATTTGTTAATGTCCGGTTGTAGAAAACCTAAAGCTTAACTTAATTAAAATGGATCAACCGCGTGTGTAGCCGTGATGGTCTCTTCCCGGCGGAGTTCGGGAAGTGAACACGGTGTTGGAGTTATGCTTGATGTAGGTTGTTATAGGATCACTTCTTGATCATAGATTTCTCGAACATGCTTTGCCTTCTCTTCTCGCTCTCTTTTGCGTATGTTAGCCACCATATATGCTTAGTGCTTGCAGCAGCTCCACCTCATACCTTTCCCTACCCATAAGCTTAAATAGTCTTGATCGCGAGGTGTGAGATTGCTGAGTCCCCGTGACTCACAGATTACTTCCAAAACCAGTTTGCAGGTGCCGATGATACCATGTAGGTGATGCTACCGAGCTCAAGGAGGAGCTCGATGAAGTTCGTGTTCGTTTTGGTGTTCCATTTTTTAGTTGATCAGTAGTGGAGCCCAGTTGGGATGATCGGGGATCTGTGTTGCTTTTGGGGTAGTCTTCTTTTATTTTGGTTCCGTAGTTGAACCTTGTTTGTATCTGGATGAATGTAATGATATTTATGATTTGTGTGATGTGGTGAGTGTAAGCCAACTATGTTTCTCTTTCCCTTATGTATTACATGGGTTGTGTGAAGATTACCTCACTTGCGACATTGCTTACAATGCAGTTATGCCTCTAAGTCATGCTTCGACACGTGGGAGATATAGCCGCATCGTGGGCGTTACAAGTTGGTATCAGAGCCTTCCCCTACCTTAGGAGCCCCTGCTTGATCGAATCGCTGGCGTTGTTGAGTCTAGAAAAATGTTTTGAGTCATTTAAGATTATATATATATATATATCGGAGAGTAGGATTCTTTTTACTCCTCAGTCCCTTCATCGCTCTGGTGAGGCATCCTGACGTAGAGTTTTGACTCTTCTCTTCTCAAATTTCACTAATTTTTTTAGGATCATGCGGGTATCTTGGAAACGTTCCGATGGTTTTGTGACGAGAACATTGTTCTTGGTGCCTCCTGACATTTAGGGGTTGTGGCAGTGTCCCGGGGAGTTGAGCTCCGAGGTGTTGTTGTCACAATTTTATCGTTGCAGTTCTGGAATAGCTGAGTTCGCCGACATCGAAAATCTCTTTTATGCAATTGTTGCTGAGATAACCTCGACGCCACCCAGTACTGGGGCGGGATACAAGAGATGAACTAGAGTTTGAGAGGAGATGGTGCTGGTGAAGATGTTGATGCAGATTGACCCCCTCTCGATGAGAGGATCGTTGGTGATGACGATGGCTTCGATTTCCCCGTCCAGGAGGGAAGTTTCCCCGGTAGAGCAGCTCCGTCAGAGCCCTAGATTGGTTCTTCCCAGGTTCTGCCTCGAGACAGCGGCGCTTCGTCCCGAAAGCTTCCTCTTCATTTTTTCTAGGTCAAAACACATCATTTAGCAGAAGATGGGCACCAGGGGCCTGCCAGGTGGCCCACAAGGCAGGGGCACACCTAGGGGGGTAGGGCGCGCCCCCACCCTTGTGGATGCCTGGTGGGTCCCCTCTGGTGCTTTCTTCGCCCAATATTTTTTGATATATTCCAAAATAATTCTTCGTAAATTTTCAGGACTTTTGGAGTTGTGCAGAATAGGTCTCTCATATTTGCTCCTTTTTCAGTCCAGAATTCCAGCTGCCGGCATTCTCCCTCTTCATGTAAACCTTGTAAAATAAGAGAGAAAAGGCATAAGTATTGTGCTATAATGTGTAATAACAACCCATAATGCAATAAATATCAATAGAAAAGCATGATTCAAAATAGACGTATCAGCTCCCCCAAGCTTAGACCTCGCTTGTTCTCAAGTGAAAGCCGAAATCGAGAAAATTTGTCTACATGTTTAGAGATAGAGGTGTCGATAAAATAAAACACGGACATGAGGGCATCATGATCATCTTTAGAATAACAACATATATTGTCATACAATTTCTTATGCTAAAGTAACAATTCATTCACAAGGTAAAGTATGAATCAAAAACTTCATTGAAAACTAACAAACTATGATCTCAGTCATTGAAGCAATTGCAATTTATCATAACATCAGAAAGGGTCAACTCAAGAGCCTTTCAGCAAGTCCACATACTCAACTATCATTTAGTCTTTCACAATTGCTAACGCTCATGCAATACTTATGGGTTCAAGGCCTCAGTCGGACACAGAGAAAGATAGGGGCTTATAGTTTCGCCTCCCAACCTTTTACCTCAAGGGTAATGTCAACAATAATACTTTATGACAACCTACATTCGAGTGGATATATATATCTGGATCTTTCTCCAACACATAGTGCTTGCCAAAAAGAAAAAGTGTAAAAAGGAAAGGTGAAGATCACCATGACTCTTGTATAGGGGGAGAGGATAAAGGTAAAAGATAGGCCCTTCACAAAGGGAAGTAGAGGTTGTCATGCGCTTTTATGGTTCGATGCACAAAATCTTAATGCAAAAGAACGTCACTTTATATTGCCGCTTGTGATAAAGAACTTTATTATGCAGTCTATCGCTTTTCTTTCTTCCATATCACAAGTTCGTATAAAGCTTATTTTCTCCACACTAAAAGTGAGAACAATTTTCATTGCTTGCACCGATGACAACTTACTTGAAGGATCTTACTCAATCCATAGGTAGGTATGGTGGACTCTCATGGCAAAACTGGTTTAAGGGATATTTGGATGCACAAGTAGTATATCTACTTGGTGCAAAGAATTTGGATAACATAAGGGGGAAAAACAAGCTCAACATGTTGGAGGATCCTTGAAAATATAGCTTCTATTCAGATATAAGAAAACATAACCCATTATGTTGTCTTCCTTGTCCAACAGCAACTTTTTAGCATGTCATATTTTAATGAGTGCTCACAATTACAAAAGATGTCCAAGATAGTATATTTATATGTGAAACCTATCTTTCTTTATTACTTCCTATTAATTGCAACAATGGCTAAAACTATGTTTGTCAACTCTCAACAACTTATATTCATCATACTGTTTATATGTGAAGTCATCACTCTCCATAAGATCATTATATGATCTTTTTATTTCTTTTTATTATTTCCTTTTCTTATTTTATTCCCTCAAGATCATAGCAAGAAAGAAAAGCCCTAAACTCAAAACTACTTTATTATATATAACACACAGACTCGATTACATAGATAGATCTCAAAGCAAAACTCAAAGCTAGATCATACCAAAGACTTTATTCTACTAGATCAAGATATAACCAAAAGGATCGAACTAAGAAAAAGCGATAAAGGTAAAGGTGTGATGGTGATACGATACTGGGGCATCTCCCCCAAGCTTGGCAGTTGCCAAGGGGAGTGCCCATACCCATATATTTAGATCTCTTTCTTCAGAGGTGGTGATGATGGAGTTGATGACGTATACGTCAGCTTCATTAAGGCATTTTTCAGGACTTGCAGTTCTTGGAGCACACGTTGGAGCATATTTGCATTCTTCTGGATTTCCTCCAAAAGATGCTTATTTTTAGGCCACCAAGAACCTTTTCCTGCACTGCTTTCACTTGGACGGGATATGTCCCAATTGGTGGGTATATGTGTACGAGGGGTGTTCTCCACTTCGTAATTATGAACTGATACATCTCCAACGTATGTATAATTTTTGATTGTTCCATGCTGTTATTTTATCATTCTTGGATGTTTTACAATCATTTTATAGCAACTTTATATCATTTTTTGGGACTAACCTATTGACATAGTGCCGAGTGCTAGTTGCTGTTTTTTGCTTGTTTTTTACTTCGCAGAAAATCAATACCAAACGGAGTCCAAATGCAGTGAAACTTTTTGGAGAATTTTTCTAGGCCAGAAGACACAGGATGGGCCAAAGAAGTACCAGAGCGGTGCCCCGAGGACGGCACAACCCACCTGGGCACGCCTGGGGGCCCATGCCACCCTGGTGGATTGTGCCCACCTCAGTGGCCTCCTGCACTGCCTCTTTGCTCTATAAATACCCCAATATTCCAGAAACCCTAGGGGAGTCGACGAAAATCAATTCCAGCCGCCACAAGTTCCAGAACCACCAGATCCAATCTAGACACCATCACGGAGGGGTTCATCATCCTCATTGGCGCCTCTTCGATGATGCGTGAGTAGTTCATTGTGGACCTACGGGTCCATAGTTAGTAGCTAGATGGCTTCCTCTCTCTCTTTTGATTCTCAATACAATAGTCTCTTGGAGATCTATTTGATGTAACTCTTTATGTGGTGTGTTTGTTGGGATCCGATGAACTTTGAGTTTATGATCAGATCTACGTTTTTATCCATGAAAGTTATTTGAGTTCTTTGGTCTCTTATATGCATGATTGCTTATAGCCTCATATTTCTTCTTTGAATCTTTGGTTTAGTTAGGCTGACTAGACCGATTTTTCTTGCCATGGGAAGAGGTGCTTTGTGATGGGTTCGATCTTACGGTGCTTGATCCCAGTGATAGAAGGGGAAATGACACGTATGTATCATTGCCATTAAGGATAACAAGATGGGGTCTATTTCTACATAAATATATATTGTATACATCATGTCATCGTTCTTATTGCATTACTCAGTTTCTCCATGAACTTAATACACTAGATACATGCTGGATAGCGGTCGATGTGCAGAGTAATAGTAGTAGATGCAGGCAGGAGTCGGTCTACTAATCTTGGACGTGATGCCTATATAATGATCATTGCCTGTATATCGTTATAATTATTTGAAGTTCTATCAATTGCCCAACAGTAATTTGTTTACCCAACGTCTCTATTTTCTCGAGAGAAGCCACTAGTGAAATCTACGGCCCCCGGGTCTGTTCCTTATCGTACTTGCCTTCGATCTATTTTTATTCGTTTGTATTTTTAGATCTATATTTAAAAAACCCAAAAATACCTTGCTGCACTTTATTTTATTTTGAGTTGTTCAAGATCTATTTATCCAATCTATCATATTTTTATCCCGTCAACTTGACAATTTCTGGCACCGTTACCTGAAAGGGATTGGCAACCCCTTTAACACGTCGGGTTGCAAGTATTTGTTCTTTCTGTGCAGGTACCATTTACGTAGTGTTGCGTGATTCTCCTACTGGTTTGATAACCTTGGTCTCATCACCGAGGGAAATACCTATCGTCGCTATGTTGCATCATCCCTTCCTCTTTGGGGAAATGCCGACGTAGTTCAAGCCGCAATCAAAAGGAATCTCTGGCGCCGTTGCCGGGGAGACATCATCAACATCTACCAGGTTCCTAATAACAAATCTCATCTCCTTGCAATTACATTATTTGCCATTTGCCTCTCATTTTCATCTCCCCCACTTCACAAAATTTGCTATTTTATTCACCCTCTCTTTCGTTCGCGTTTTTTGTTGAAGTTTTTGTTTGGTGTGGCAAGGTAATGTTATACGAAATAACGTCTCCAAGAAATAGATGATGGCCTAACTCCTAAAATTGGATGATCTAGCAATCCAGATGCTAAAACTTTTGTTTTGGGGCAAGGGAATGTTATACGAAAAGAACGTCTCCAAGATTTTTTCAATTGTGTTGGAAATTTAAGTCTTGATGATGTTCCTATACTTAAGAGGACTAAATCTTATGCGGAAGCTATTTCATAACTAGTTCTGAAACTTGAAACTAAATTTATCCGTACTCATCCTACCTTGCAAAAATTGTTTTTTGAGTTACCCATTATAAAGAACCCTAAGGCTAAAAAGTTGGCCACCCTTGTTCTCATGAATGAATTTGATTATGTAGTATGAGAAGCTAGGGAAATTTTTGAGTTGTATGGTATGAATCATGAAAAACCAGTGATAGATGAGATTCTTTATAATAGCGACTATGTGCTAAGACATTTGCTTGGGGATAATAAAATCTTTGATGAGAATCTTCAGAAGGAAGTCCCCGCTTTAGATATAATCCAACAAGTTTTCAATGATGTTAATCAACACTATTCTTGGATTGTTGCCGGGAATCAAAAGGAGTATGATGATAAGCAACTTGATAGTTCTAAAGTCTCTATGGATAAAGTGTTCTATGTTGTTTTTACAAAACCTCCTGACAAGGACACCTCTAAGGAAAATGAAACTAAAGATGACAACACTTAGATCTTTGCATTATGCCTAGCTAGGGGCATAAAACGATAGCGCTTGTTGGGAGGCAACCCAATGAATAAAATTTATTTTTGTCCTTTTCTTTCTATTCTTGAGTGTTCGCACAATTATGCTACTGCTATGATTGTGTTTTTTATGTTTTAATTAGTGTTTGTACCAAGCAAAGCCTTTGGGATCATGTTGGGTGATAGTTAATTTGATCTTGCTGAAAAACAGAAACTTTTGCGCCTAGGAAAATAATTCTCATTTCTAACAGAAGCACGATAAAATACTGATTATTTTTGCAGACGATTAATATACAAATTGCCCATGTTGTCCTATTTTTCAGAATTTTTGAAGTTACAGAAGTATTAAAAGTTTTCAGATTGCTACAGACTGTTCTTTTTATGCCAGATTCTATTTTCTTTGCGTTGTGTGCTTATTTCGATGAATCTATGGTTTGTATCAGAGGATATAAGCTATAGCAAAGTTGGAATACATTAGATATAATGAAAAAATAAAATATGAATGGCTTTGCAACATTACTTATAGTAGTGATTTGCTTTGTTATACTAATGGATCTCACGAAGGTTTTATTGAGTTTTGTGTGATTGAAGTTTTCAAGTTTTGGGTGAGATCACGATGGATGAAGGAATAAGGAGTAAGAAGAGCCTAAGCTTGGGGATTCCCATGTCATCCCAAGCTATTATCTAAAAGAGAAGCAAGCAACTAAGCTTGGGGATGCCCGTTGTTGGAAATATGCCCTAGAGGCAATAATAAAGTGGTTATTATTATATTTCCTTGTTCATGATAATTGTCTATTGTTCATGCTATAATTGTATTAACCGGAAACCGTAATACATGTGTGAGTACATAGACCATAATATGTCCCTAGTAAGCCTCTAGTTGACTAGCTCGTTGATCAATAGATGGTCGTGGTTTCTTGACCATGACATTAGATGTCGTTGATAACGGGATCACATCATTAGGAGAATGATGTGATGGACAAGACCCAATCCTAAGCATAGCACAAGATTGTGTAGTTCGTTTGCTAAAGCTTTTCTAATGTCAAGTATAATTTCCTTAGACCATGAGGTTGTGCAACTCCCGGATACCGTAGGAATGCTTTGGGTGTACAAAACATCACGACGTAACTGGTGGCTATAAAGGTGCACTACAGGTATCTCCGAAAATGTCTGTTGGGTTGGCATGAATCAAGACTGGGATTTGTCACTCCGTATGACGGAGAGGTATCTCTAGGCCCACTCGGTAATGCATCATCATAACGAGCTCAATGTGACTAAGGAGTTAGCCACGGGATCATGCGTTACAGAACGAGTAAAGAGACTTGCCGGTAACGAGATTGAACGAGCTATGGGGATACCGGCGATCGAATCTCGGGCAAGTAACATACTAATGGACAAAGGGAATTGTATACGGGATCTATTGAATCCCCAACATCGTGGTTCATCAGATGAGATCATCGTGGACCATGTGGGAGCCAACATGGGTATTCAGATCCCGCTGTTGGTTATTGGCCGGAGAGATGTCTCAGTCATGTCTGTATGGTTCCCGAACCCACAGGGTCTACACACTTAAGGTTCGGTGACGCTAGCCTTGATATGGGAAATTTTATGTGGTTACCGAAGGTTTTTTGGAGTCCCGGATGAGATCCTGGACATCACGAGGAGTTCCGGAAAGGTCCGAAGGTGAAGATTTATATATGGGAAGTCCTGTTTCAGTCACCAGAATAGTTTCGGGGGTTATCGGTATTGTACCGGGACCACCGAATGGTGTCCGGGGGTCCATCGGGTGGGGCCACCTACCCCAGGGGACTTAATGAGATGAATATGGGAGGGAACCAGCCCCCTAGTGGGCTGGTGCGCCCCCCAAGGGCCCAAGGCACCTAAGGTTGGAAACCCTAGGGGAGGGGGCGCCTCCCACCTTGCTTGGGGGGGCAAGTCCCCCCTGGCCGCCCCCCCTCTAGATGCATCTAGGGGGGCTGGCCCCCTATTCCCTCCCCCCTATAAATAGTGGGAGGGTGGGAGGGCAGCCGCACCTCTTGCCTGGCGCAGCCCCTCCCTCCTCCAACACCTCCTCCTCCTCCGTAGTGCTTGGCGAAGCCCTGCATGAGAACCTCAAGCTCCACCACCACGTCGTCGTGCTTCCGGAGTTCTCCATCAACTTCTCCTCTCCCCTTGCTGGATCAAGAAGTAGGGGACGTCCCCGGGCTGTACGTGTGTTGAATGCGGAGGCGTGATGACCCACAAGTATAGGGGACCTATCATAGTCCTTTCGATAAGTAAGAGTGTCGAACCCAACGAGGAGCAGAAGGAAATGACAATCGGTTTTCAGTAAGGTATTCTCTGCAAGCATTGAAATTATCGGTAACAGATAGTTTTGTGATAAGGTAATTTGTAACGAGTAACAAGTAACAAAAGTAAACAAGGTGCAGTAAGGTGGCTCATTCCTTTTTGTAGCAAAGGACAAGCCTGGACAAACTCTTATATAAAGGAAAACGCTCCCGAGGACACATGGGAATATCGTCAAGCTAGTTTTCATCACGCTCATATGATTCGCGTTCGTTACTTTGATGATTTGATATGTGGGTGGACCGGTGCTTGGGTACTTCCTTCCTTGGACAAGCATCCCACTTATGATTAACCCCTATTGCAAGCATCTGCAACTACAAAAGAAGTATTAAGGTAAACCTAACCATAGAATGAAACATATGGATCCAAATCAGCCCCTTACGAAGCAACGCATAAACTTGGGTTTAAGCTTCTGTCACTCTAGCAACCCATCATCTACTTATTACTTACCAATGCCTTCCTCTAGGCCCAAACAATGGTGAAGTGTCATGTAGTCGACGTTCACATAACACCACTAGAGGAAAGACAACATACATCTCATCAAAATATCGAACGAATACCAAATTCACATGACTACTTATAGCAAGACTTCTCCCATGTCCCCAGGAACAAACGTAACTACTCACAAATCATATTCATGTTCTTAATCAGTGGGGTATTAATATGCATAAAGGATCTGAACATATGATCTTCCACCAAATAAACCAACTGGCATCAACTACAAGGAGTAATCAACACTACTAGCAACCCACATGTACCAATCTGAGGTTTTGGGACAAATATTGGATACAAGAGATGAACTAGGGTTTGAGAGGACATGGTGCTGGTGAAGATGTTGATGGAGATTGACCCCCTCTGGATGAGAGGATCAATGGTGATGATGACAGTGATGATTTCCCCCTCCCGGAGCCCTATATTGGTTCCACCTCATGGCGGCAAAGTTTCCTCCCGTAAGCTTGCTTCAGATTTTTTCCAGGGAAAAAGACTTCATATAGCAAAAGATGGGAACCGGAGGCCTGCCAGGGGGCCCACGAGACAGGGGGCCGCGCCTAGGGTGGTAGGACGCACCCCCACCCTCGTGGATGGTGGGTGGCCCCCTCTGGTTCTTCCTTCGCCCAATATTTTTTATATATTCTAAAATGTGCCTTCGTGAAGTTTCAGGACTTTTGGAGTTATGCAGAATATGTCTATAATATTTGATCATTTTCCTGCCCAGAATTCCAGCTGTCGGCATTCTCCCTCTTCATGTAAACCTTGTAAAATAAGAGAGAATAGGTATAAGTATTGTGACATAATGTGTAATAACAGCCCATAATGCAATAAATATTGATATAAAAGCATGATGCAAAATGGACGTATCAACTCCCCCAAGCTTAGACCTCGCTTGTTCTCAAGCAGAAGCCGAAATTGAAAAATATGTCCACATGTTTAGAGATAGAGGTGTCGATAAAATAAAATACGGACATGAGGGCATCATGATCATTCTTAGAACAACAACATATATATATATATTGTTATATGATTTCTTATGCTAAAGTAACAATCTATTCACAATGTCAAGTATGAAGTAGAAACTTCATGGAAAACTAACAAACTATGATCTCGGTCATTGAGGCAATTGCAATTTATCATAACATAGGAACGAGTCAATATAAGAGCTTTTCAGCAAGTCCACATACTCAACTATCATTTAGTCTTTCACAATTCCTAACACTCACGCAATACTTATGGTTATGGAGTTTTAATCGGACATAGAGAAAGATAGGGGCTTATAGTGTTGCCTCCCAACCTTTTTCCTCAAGGGTAATGTCAACAATAATAGTTCATGCTAACTTACATCC
>NC_041384.1:627275322-627286900 GCF_002162155.2 Triticum dicoccoides | reverse complement strand
ATATATATATCAGGATCTTTCCAACACAATGTGCCTGCCAAAGGATAAAATGTAAAAAGGAAAGGTTAAGATCACCATGACTCTTGTATAAGGTATAAGACAAGAATAAAAGATAGGCCCTTCGCAGAGGGAAGCAGAGGTTGTCACGTGATTTTATGGTTGGATGCACAAAATCTTAATGCGAAAGAACATCACTTTATATTGCCACTTGTGATAGGGACATTTATTATGCAGTCCGTTGCTTTTATTGCTTCCATATCACAAGATTGTACAAAGCTTATTTTCTCCACACTAATAGATCATACATATTTAGAGAGCAATTTTTATTGCATGCAACATGACAACTTACTTGAAGGATCTTACTCAAACCATAGGGCTATGGTGGACTATCATGGAAAAACTAGGTTTAAGGATATTCGGAAGCACAAGTAGTATCTCTACTTGGTGCAAAGAATTTGTCTAGCATGAGGGGGAAGGGCAAGCTCAACATGTTGGATGATCCATGCCAATATACTTTATTTCGGATATAAGAAAACATAACCCATTACATTGTCTTCCTTTTCCAACATCAAATTTTTAGCATGTCAAATTTTAATGAGTGCTCACAATCATAAAAGATGTCCAAGATAGTATGTTTATATGTGAAAACCTCTCTTTCTTTATTACTTCCTATTAATTGCAATGATGACCAAAACTATGTTTGTCAACTCTCAACAACTTTTATTCATCATACTCTTTATATGTGAAGTCATTACTCTCCATAAGATCAATATGATCTCTTTAATTCTTTTCATTCTTTCTTTTATTCCCTCAAGATCATAGCAAAATAACCAAGCCCTTGACTCAACACTAATCTTTATTATATATAGCTCATAGACTCGATTACATAGAGGGATCATAAAGCAAAACTCAAAACTAGATCATACTAAAACTTTATTCTACTAGATCAAGATATTACCAAAAGGACCGAACTAAGAAAAACGGTAAAGAAAGAAGTGTGATGGCGATAAGATACCGGGGCACCTCCCCAAGCTTGGCAGTTGCCAAGGGGAGTGCCCATACCCATGTATTTATGTCTCTTTCTTCGGAGGTGAAGAAGATGGTGATGATGATGACAATTGTGCCTTCGGCTTTTTCATATTGTAATTGAGAAGAGCAATTTCCTCCTTTAAATCATTGACCTCCGATTCTAGCTTCAAGATCTTGTCACATAAATCTCCTTTGCTTTTCTGCCGAAAACGAGAAGGAATAGATTGGTTGTTAGACAGTTTAGCCCTCTTAGGGAAACTAGACTTTTTTAACTTCACGTGCATATCCCCAGGTTGGGGTAGAGGAACGTCCTCCTCCTCAAAACTTGAATCATTGATTCTCATCAAATGAGCATCCTCCTCATCATCCGTAGTTCGACCACAAGGAGATAGGTCCCCATAGGTCATTGGGTCAGCAACGAGATGTGAGACATAGCTCTCTCTGTCGGAGTCTTGAGATGACATCTTGATCTAATCGGCGGCAGAAACAACTTGAAACAAAAGTAGAGGATATTTGCGTGGTACGGTGGTCAAAACCTTCAGGAGATTATATAATGAAATTTTACTGACCAAAAGAAGTATCGTGCAAGAAAACGGAGTCCGGAGAGCACACGAGGTTCGCACGAGGCAGGGGGTGCGCCCAGGGGGTAGGGAGCGCCTTCCACCCTCTTAGATGCCTCGTGTCCTTCCCG
This sequence comes from Triticum dicoccoides, assembly GCF_002162155.2. NCBI lineage: Eukaryota > Viridiplantae > Streptophyta > Magnoliopsida > Poales > Poaceae > Triticum > Triticum dicoccoides. Next base: position 627,285,180 of record NC_041384.1, on the reverse strand, counting down.
GACTACCTCTTTTCCTATTTTCTTAAATATTCCAAAACAGAGAAAAATTGCCACTAGAACTGTTTTGGAGTCGGTTTACTTACCGTACCACATACCTATACCTTTTCGGAGTCTGAAACATTTTGGAAAGTGTCCCTTATGTATTCCTCCGGGGTTACGGTTTCAATAACATTGGTTTCAACATTTATGGGAGTACCTGAGATATAATGTTTGATTCTTTGACCTTTATGGCACTGGAACGATAGACCTCCTCGATAACGTAAGGACCTTCCCATTTAGAGAGGAGTTTTCCTACAAAAAAATCTTAAACAAGAGTTGTATAGCAAAACATAATCACCTACATTAAACTCATGCTTTTGTATCATTTTGTCATGCCATCTTTTAACTTTTTCTTTAAACAGTTTGGCATTCTCATAAGCCTGGGTTCTCCACTCATCAAGAGAGCTGATGTCAAATAGCCTCTTCTCACTGGCAAGTTTGAAATCATAATTGAGCTCTTTAATGGCCCAATATGCCTTATGTTCTAGTTCGAGAGGTAAGTGACATGCTTTACCATAAACCATTTTTTACGAAGACATACCGATACAAATTTTGTATGCAGTTCTATAGGCCCATAATGCATCATCAAGTTTCTAAGACCAATTCTTTCTAGACCTATTAACAGTCTTTTGCAAAATTAATTCAAGCTCTCTATTACTTAGTTTTACTTGACCACTAGATTGTGGGTGGTACGGAGATGCAATTCTATGATTAACATCATACTTAGGAAGCATTTTACCAATGGCACCATGAATAAAATGTGAACCACCATCAGTCATTAAATGTCTAGGGACTCCAAACCTTGGAAGAATAACTTCTTTAAGCATCTTAATAGAGGTGTTATGATCAGCACTACTAGTTGGAATAGCTTCTACCCACTTAGTAACGTAATCGACATCAACTAAAATATGTGTATAGCCATTAGAGGAAGGAAACAGTCCCATATAATCAAAGCCCCAAACATCAAATGGTTCAATAACAAGTGAATAATTCATAGGCATTTCTTGACGTCTACTAATATTACCAATTCTTTGACATTCAGCACAAGATAAGACAAACTTACGGGCATCTTTGAGGAGAGTAGGCCAATAGAAACCGATTGCAATACCTTATGTGCAGTTCTATCTCCAGCGTGGTGTCCTCCGTAAGCCTCGGAGTGACACTTGCGTAGGATCTATTCCTGTTCATGCTCAGGTACACAACGTCTAACAACACCATCTACTCCTTCTTTATAAAGGTGTGGGTCATCCCAAAAGTAATGTCTTAAATCATAAAAGAACCTTTTCTTTTGCTGGTATGTGAAACTAGGTGGTATAAATTTAGCAACAATGTAATTAGCATAATCAACATACCATGGAGCAGTATGAGAAGCATTTATGACAGCTAATTGTTCATCAGGAAAGCTATCATCAATAGGTAGTGGGTCACCAAGAACATTCTCTAACCTAGATAAGTTGTCTGCAACGGGCTTCTCAGCTCCTTTTCTATCAATAATACGCAAATCAAATTCTTGTAGCAAGAGAACCCATCTAATAAGTCTAGGTTTAGCATCTCTCTTTTCCATCAGATATTTAATAGTAGCATGATCAGTGTGAACAGTTACTTTAGAATCAACAATATAAGGTCTGAACTTGTCACAAGCAAAGACAACTGCTAAAAAAATCTTTTTCAGTAGTAGCATAATTTCTCTGGGCACTGTCTAGAGTTTTACTAGCATATTGGATAACATTTAATTTCTTATCAACTCTTTTCCTAGAACATCACCTACAACATAATCACTAGCATCACACATAATTTCAAAGGGTAAATTCCAATCAGGTGGCTGAACAATAGGTGCAGAAATTAAGGCTTTCTTAAGTATTTCAAATGCTTCTACACAATCATCATCAAAGACAAAAGGAGCATCTTTTTTAAGATATTAGTGAGAGGCCTAGAAATTTTTGAGAAGTCTTTAATGAACCTCCTATAAAAACCGGCATGACCAAGGAAACTTCTTATACCTTTGATGTCCTTGGGACATGGTATCTTTTCAATAGCATCAACTTTACCTTTATCAACTTCAATACCTCTTTCAGAAATTTTATGCCCCAAGACAATACCTTCATTAACCATAAAGTGGCACTTCTCCCATTTCAAGACAAGATTAGTTTCTTCACATCTCTGTAAAACTCGGTTAAGGTTGCTTAAGAAATCATCAAAGGAAGTTCCATATACAGAGAAATCATCCATGAAAACCTCAACACTCTTTTCACAAAAGTCAGAGAATATAGCAGTCATACATCTTTGAAAGGTAGCAGGTGCATTTCATAAACCAAAAGGCATACATCTATAAGCAAAGGTACCGAAAGGACAAGTAAAAGTGGTCTTTTCTTGATCCTCTTTTGACACGGGTATTTGAGATAAACCAGAATAACCATCTAGAAAGCTAAAATTTGTATGTTTGGATAGTCTTTCTAGCATTTGATCAATAAAAGGTAAATGGTAATGATCTTTTTAGTAGCTTTATTTAATTTGCAGAAATCAATTACCATTCTATAACCTGTAATTTCTTTGTGGGATCAATTCATCTTTATCATTAGGAACAACAGTAATGTCTCCCTTCTTAGGGACACAATGGACATGACTTACCCACTGACTATCAGCAACGGGATAAATTATACCTTCCTCCAGAAGCTTTAGTATTTCATTTCTTACCACTTCTTTCATATTAGGATTTAACCGTCGTTGGTGATCAACAACCGGTTTAGCGTCTTTCTCCAATTTTATTTTGTGCTGGCATAGAGTGGGACTAATGCCCTTAAGATCATTAAGAGTATATCCAATAGCAGCATGGTGCTTCTTCAGAGTTTTCAATAATTTCTCTTTTTCTTGGTCTGAAAGGTTAGCACTAATAATAACATGATATATCTTCTATTCATCAAGATAAGCATATTTAAGAGTATCAGGTAATGGTTTAAGCTCAAACACGTGATCTCCCTTGGGTGGACGAGGATCCCCTAGTATTTCAACAGGCAAGTTGTGTTTCAAAATAGGTCCCTATTTAAAGAATACTTCATCTATTTTCCTTCTTTCATTCATAAACATATCATTTTCATGGTCTAGCAAATATTGTTCTAAAGGATCATTAGGAGGCATGACAATAGAAGCAAGACCAATAATTTCATCTTTACTAGGCAATTCTTTATCATGGGGTTGTCTACAAAATTTAGCAAAATTAAATTCATGAGACATATCCCCTAATCCAACAGAAACAATATCATTTTTGCTGTCTATCTTAGCATTAACAGTATTCAAGAAGGGTCTACCAAATATAATGGGACAAAAGACATCTTGTGGGGAACCAAGAACAAGAAAATCAGCAGGATATTTAACTTTCCCACACAAGACTTCAACATCTCTAACAATTCCAACAGGTGAAATAGTATCTCTATTAGCAAGATTAATTGTAGCTTCTATCTCTTCTATCTCAGCAGGTGCAATATCATGCATAATTTCTTTGTATAAGGAATGAGGTATTGCACTGGCACTAGCACCCATATCACATAAGCCATGATAGCAATGATCTCCTATTCTAACAGAAATAACAGGCATGCCAACAAAAGGTCTATGTTTATTTTTAGTATCGGGTCTAGCAATTCTAGCAGTTTCATCACAGACGTAAATAACATGCCCATCAATATTATCGGCAAAGAGACATTTAACCATAGCAATACTAGGTTCAACTTTAATTTGCTTAGGAGGTGTAGGTGCTCTAGTATTACTCTTATGAACCATAGTTGAAGCTTTATCATGATCCTTTATTCTAACAGGGAAAGGTGGTTTCTCTATATAAGCGGTAGGAACAATAGGTTCAACATTATAAGTGATAGTCTTTTCTTCAACTTTAATAGGTTCAACTAATTTTACTTTAATGGGAGGATTATATTTAAACCACTTCTCCTTAGGGAGATCAACATGAGTAGCAAAGGATTCACAGAAAGAAGCTACTACCTTAGAGTCAAGTCCATATTTAGTGCTAAATTCATGGAAAACATCGGTATCCATAAAAGATTTAACACAATCAAACTTAGGTGTTATACCTGACTCCTTACCTTCCTCGAGGTCCCAATCTTCAGAGTTGCGTTTAATTCTTTCCAATAAATCCCATTTGAATTCAATAGTCTTCATCATAAAAGAACAAGTATAAGAAGTATCGAGCATGGAGCGATTATTGAGAGAAAGCCGAGCATAAAATTTTTGAATAATAATTTCTCTTCAGAGCTCATGATTGGGGCATGAATATAACATTGACTTAAGCCTCCCCCAGGCTTGAGCGATGCTTTCTCCTTCGCGAGGCCAAAAATTATATATATATAATTACGATCATGATGAACAAGATGCATAGGATAAAACTTCTGATGAAATTCCAATTTCAGTCGGTTGTAGTTCCATGATCCCATATCATCACATAGCCTAAACCATGTCAATGCATTTCCCTTCAAAGATAAAGGTAATACCTTCTTCTAGATAACATCCTCGGGCATACCTGCAAGCTTAAATAATCCACAAACTTCATCCACATAGATTATGTGCAAATCGGGATGCAATGTTCCATCTCCTGTAAAAGGATTAGCTAGCAGTTTCTCTATCATACCCGAAGGAATTTCAAAGTAAACATTTTCAGTAGGTTCAGTAAGTTGAGGAGCAACTCTTTGCTCTAGTGGTCGGGGTGAAGATACCCCGAACAAGCCCCTCAAAGGATTACTTTCCATAGTAACAAGTGACAGTAAATTTCAGCTCACTATATAAATTTTTTCCATACCAAATTCTACTTACCAAAGGCGCTTCACTCCCCAGCAACGACGCTAGAAAAGAGTCTTGATGACCCACAAGTATAGGGGATCTATCGTAGTCCTTTCGATAAGTAAGAGTGTCGAACCCAACGAGGAGCAGAAGGAAATGACAAGCGGTTTTCAGTAAGGTATTCTCTGCAAGCACTGAAATTATCGGTAACAGATAGTTTTGTGATAAGGTAATTTGTAATGAGTAACAAGTAACAAAAGTAAGCAAGGTGCAGCAAGGTGGCCCAATCCTTTTTGTAGCAAAGGACAAGCCTGGACAAACTCTTATATAAAGGAAAACACTCCCGAGGACACATGGGAATATCGTCAAGCTAGTTTTCATCACGCTCATATGATTCGCGTTCGTTACTTTGATGATTTGATATGTGGTTGGACCGGTGCTTGGGTACTGCCGTTCCTTGGACAAGCATCCCACTTATAATTAACCCCTATTGCAAGCATCCACAACTACAAAAGAAGTATTAAGGTAAACCTAACCATAGAATGAAACATATGGATCCAAATCAGCCCCTTACAAAGCAACACATAAACTAGGGTTTAAGCTTCTGTCACTCTAGCAACCCATCATCTACTTATTACTTCCCAATGCCTTCCTCTAGTCCCAAACAATGGTGAAGTGTCATGTAGTCGACGTTCACATAACACCACTAGAGGAAAGACACCATACATCCCATCAAAATATTGAACGAATACCAAATTCACATGACTACTTATAGCAAGACTTCTCCCATGTCCTCAGGAACAAACGTAACTACTCACAAATCATATTCATGTTCATAATCAAATGGGTATTAATATGCATAAAGGATCTGTACATATGATCTTCCACCAAATAAACCAACTAGCATCAACTACAAGGAGTAATCAACACTACTAGCAACCCACATGTACCAATCTGAGGTTTTGGGACAAAGATTGGATACAAGAGATGAACTAGGGTTTGAGAGGAGATGGTGATGGTGAAGATGTTGATGGAGATTGACCCCCTCCCGATGAGAAGATCAATGGTGATGTCGACGGTGATGATTTCCCCCTCAGAGGTATGTTTCCCCTGCAGACTAGCTCCGCTAGAGCCCTAGATTGGTTCTGCCAAGGTTCCGCCTCGTGGTGGCGGAGTTTCGTCCCATAAGCTTGCTTTTGATTTTTTCCAGGGCAAAAGACTTCATATAGCAAAAGATGGGAACTAGAGGCCTGCCAGGGGTCCCACGAGGCAGGGGGCGCGCCCAGGGGGGTAGGGCGTGCCCCCACCCTCATGGATGGTGGGTGGCCCCCTTCTGGTTCTTTCTTCATCCAATATTTTTATATATTCCAAAACGTGCCTTCGTGAAGTTTTAGGACTTTTTGAGTTACGCAGAATAGGTCTCTAATATTCGATCCTTTTCCAGCCCAGAATTCCAGCTGCCGGCATTCTCCCTCTTCGTGTAAACCTTGTAAAATAAGAGAGAATAGGTATAAGTATTGTGACATAATGTGTAATAACAGTCCATAATGCAATAAATATTGATATAAAAGCATGATGCAAAATGGACGTATCAAGGTGCCGCCGTTCGACGCTTGGATCGGATCTTTCCCGATTAGAATCGCCGCGAGTATGACTCCATCAACCGCGTTCTTGTAATGCATCCGCTTAGCAATCTTCAAGGGTATGAAGATGCACTCCCTCTCTCTCATTGTTAGAATCTTCTAGATTGATCTTGGTGACACGTAGGAATTTTTTTGCATTATTACTACTATCCCCAACATGAGTGGCATCCCCTCTTTCTTCTAACGACCATCGGTATTTTACTTGGAGCTATATTTTTATTCGTCACATATCATGAGTTTTGCTTGGAGCGTCTTGTATGATTTGAGTCTTTGCTTGTTTTGCTTTTTATTTTTAGTCATGTATCCTTGCTAGACACACCTATTTGTGAGAGCAAAAATTATGCTATGACTTGTTAGAATTGCTCTTTATGCTTCAATTAAATCTTTTTGAGCTATGGAATTACTCTAGTACTTCACTTATATCTTTTTGAGCACGGTGTGCTTTAGTATTTTTGAAGAAATGATCTCATGCTTCACTTAAATTATTTTGAGAGAAGAAAATGTTTATGCTCATGTTCTTCACTTAGATTTGTTTGAGCTATCAAAAGCAACATATGAAAATAGTCCCAAAGTGATAGATATTCAAGAGGGATATAATAAAAACTTTCAAGAAGATCATTGGACAAAATAAACTTGATTCCTTGTAATAGTTTTGCAATATGATGATATAATATGTGAGTCATATTGATGAGTAATTATGCTTTTGTAAGAATATTGGTGTTAAGGTTTGTGATTCCCTATGCAAGCATGAAAGTAAATAGTTATGCAATGAAAATACATCCTACTTGTGGTGCATTATTCGGTGTTAGTTATGCTTAATTCTTGCTTATGAGATTTTTCGTTTCTTGGTTGGATGCTTCTCAATCTGTTGCTAGCCTTCATTTGCACTAAGTATGATCACTACTTGTGCATCCAAAATCCTTAAACCAGTTTTACCACATGAGTCCACTATACCTACCTATATGTGGTATTCTTTTGCCGTTCTAAGCAAATTTGTATGTGCCATCTCTAATTTTCAAAATAAACTTCTCTTTTGTGTGCTCGTACCACTCATGAAATGGTAGGGGGTGGCCAATATTTTTCCATGCTAGATGTGTTATTCTCAAGATGAGTGTTTATTCACTTTTCATTGCACGAGAGTATGAAAAATGTATTAGGGATGCCCAGTCCCAAAATGAAAAGTGAATTTACTTTATGTTGTCAAATAATAAATTCCTTGGGAAGTGTTGGTATGGACGACACCCGTGGATTCGATTAGCCGTGGAATGTGAAAGTATGGTGGAAAAAGGAATAAACTTTATTTTTTGTTTGGGAACCGCCTATGATATATCTAGCATGGAAAGTATTGGGAACTACTCGATCGCTTTTGTTGACAGGAAAAGCATGTCACCCAAATTGTTTTATCTCTATCTTTTTTCGCTTTGAGCTCTGGCACCTCTACAAATCCCTACTTCCCTCTGCGAAGGGTCTTTCTATTTACTTTATGCAATTTTAATTTTGAGTCTCCATCTTCTCTTATAAAGCACCAACTAAGGGGCACTATGATTGTACTTGAGCATTGGGTGTAGCTAATATGCGAGTGTGTTTCATGAATGGATCATTGGTTGAGCATAATGGGCTAGGGATAACTTCCTTTAGTGTTGATATTTTGAAAGACATGGTTGCTTGTTGATATGCTTGAGTATTGAAATCTTCATGTCAAAACTAGACTATTGCTTTGAATCATATAGAAGTCCAAATGTCCATACTACAAATAAAAGAATATGTGATGAACATGCTAGGCAACATTCCACATAAAAATTCAGTTTTTATCATTTACCTACTCGAGGACGAGCAGGAATTAAGCTTGGGGATGCTGATACATCTCCAACATATCTATAATTCTTGATTGTTCCATGCTTTTAATATTACCATTCTTGGATGTTTTAGAATCATTTTATAGAAACTTTATATCATTTTTTAGGACTAACCTATTCACATAGTGCCTAGTGCCAGTTGCTGTTTTTTGCTTGTTTTTTTACTTCGCAGAAAATCAATACCAAACGGAGTCCAAACGCAGCGAAACTTTTTGGAGAATTTTTCTGGGCTAGAAGACACAAGATGGGCCAAAGAAGTACCAGAGGGGTGCCCCGAGGGGGGAACAACCCACCTGGGCGCGCCTGGAGGCCCAGGCACGCCATGGTGGGTTGTGCCCACCTCGGTGGCCTCCCACATCGCCTCTTCGCTCTATAAATACCCCAATATTCCGAAAACCCTAGGGGAGTCGACGAAAATCAATTCCAGCTGCCGCAAGTTCCAGAACCACCGGATCCAATCTAGACACCATCATGGAGGGGTTCATCATCCTCATGGGTGCCTCTCCGATGATGCGTGAGTAGTTCATTGTAGACCTACGGGTCCGTAGTTAGTAGCTAGATGGCTTACTCTCTCTCTTTTGATTATCAATACAATGGTATCTTGGAGATCTATTCTACATAACTCTTTTTGCGGTGTGTTTGTTGGGATCCGATGAACTTTGAGTTTATGATCATATCTATGTTTTTATCCATGAAAGTTATTTGAGTTCTTTGGTCTCTTATATGCATGATTATTTATAGCCTCGTATTTCTTCTTCGAATCTTCGGTTTAGTTAGGTTGACTATATCGATTTTTCTTGCCATGGGAAGAGGTGATTTGTGATGGGTTCTATCTTACGGTGCTTGATCCCAGTGACTGAAGGGAAAATGACACATATGTATCGTTGCCATTAAGGATAACAAGATGGGGTCTATTTCTACATAAATAGATCTTGTCCACATTGTGTGATCGTTCTTATTTCATTACTCCGTTTCTCCATGAACTTAATACACTAGATGCATCACTACAAAAAAAGACACATCCGTGACATTTTGGGCCCAACGAATTTTTTTCCTGTCATGCTTATGACACTTCTATGATGATAATTGTGACAAAACCCGGTATCATCGTAGATGTGGTGGGCTCCTACTTCTATGACAAAAAATCATGACAAAAAATGGGCTTTTCGTCCTGGGCGGGCCGGAGACGCAACTGCATGACATTCTTTGGGCCGTCCATGACGGAAAAAACTGTGGTAGAAGCGAGGGCGAGGAAAATATCGGGGAGTTCCCGGTTACGGTGGGTGGTCGGGGGCCGAGTGATGCGCGTTTGTCTCGTACACGTACACGCGTGGGTGCGAGGCGTTGGGCTCTAACTAAACTCGAGCGAGGCATTTCCTTACTGAACCCGAGCAATTGCACTGCAGGCTACACGTTACTGAACCCGAGGGATCGATCGATCTAGCTATTAAATGAACCCAATCGAGCGATTCCTTCGCTACTGCTGCTAACTGAAGCCAATCGAACCCTGCTGCCTCCTTCCCTTGATGAACGGTGAG
>NC_041384.1:627242174-627274803 GCF_002162155.2 Triticum dicoccoides | reverse complement strand
TTATTGGGGGGGTGTTGGATGAACAGTTCCTGGTGGGGGGGGGAGGGTGGATGAATAGGACCCCGTGGTAGTAGAGGCCGTTGCCGCTGGATGAACAGGACCCCGTGGAGGGTTGGATGAACGGGACGACCTCGTGGAGGGGTGGTTGAACAGTAGCCCGTGGAGGGGTGGTTGAACAGGACCCCATGGAGAGGGCTGGTTGAACAGTAGCCAATGGAGGAGCGCTGGAGGCTGGATGAACAGGAGCCCATGGATGAACAGTGGCTGGTGGAGGCAGGAGGGGAGACGCCGTGGATGAACAGTCATAGGTGGAGGCTGGAGGAGGTCGACGGTGGATGAACAGTAGCCCATGGAGGCAGTCGACGGTGGAGATGAACAATATCCCGTGGAGTCCCATTTGCGGTACGCCACACCCCTCCCAATGAACAGGACCCCCATTTTGACCGTAGCGCTGCAACACAAGTCCGTTTCCTCCGTTTTGCGGTACACCAGGCCTCGTTTCGACCATAGCGCTCCAACACAAGTCCGTTTCCTCCATTCTGAGGTACACCAGTCCTCATTTCGATCGGCTGTTCCGTCCAAGCCAGTTGGCTCCCGATGAACACGACGCATTCCGACCCAGTCGGTTCCTCCCGATGAACAGGATGCTGTTTCTCCATTCCAACCCAGTCGGTTCGCTGCCTGATGAACAGGACACCGTTGCTGCCATCCGTTGCCTCTCCATGTACACAAGCCCTGGCCGTCCATATCTATATGCGCGAGTACGCACTCGAGACCCCGCCCGTATGTACGTATGTGGCCATATTTTTTTCCCTGTGGCTATACGTACGTGTATAGGACTTACACAGGACTGCGTGAACTGCTACGTCGGGTGCTCTACAACGACACGTGTCGCTACTTACTCGGCCACGGTTCATACTTGCAGAGAGACCGACCAACCAGTATGTACGTACACGATCACGACCAGACAGACAACGCTACATATGCTTTGACAGGGTGGGTCCCAGCGGTCAGGGAGGATAAGGACGCACTTCCTTGCGTGCAAAGATATAACTGCTCGGTCCAAGCTATCAGGGGGAGGAATCGTTTTTATTTTGCGAGTAATAAGGAGGCACTTCCTCGTGTTCTAAGATTTAGCTGGTGGGTCCAGATGTGAGCCTCACCGCCTAAAGTCCTCTTCCGATGGCTGTCCTCTGTTGACCACGCCACACTCAGAGCACCAAGGCGGTGGACAAGGGCGAGGCCTAGGAAGGGAATGATGTGGAGGCAGAGAAGACGTGGCAGTGGATGCCCACGCAGAGGAGAGTACGTGGGTTGACTACTTCGGCTGTAGTGTGAGGCTGCCGTCGCCAGAGAATAACAGGAGGTGTGGGTGAGTATAGAGGGATGGAATGGCCAGCGGTGGCAGCACAGCCGGACGCGGGAGGCAGGAGCAGGCGGCACAGCCGGTGCTGGTTTGGGCGGCTGGAGCAAGAAGACCAGAGGTTGAAGAAGCACGACAACCGTTGGATGGACATCATACGATCACTATAGCTAGAATCATTTATATTGACTAAGTTGACAAAGGCCTTGGTACGTGTCAATTTAGTAGGCCCACAGGTCAGCCTCCGAAACGGTGCGCCCAAAATGTCAGGGGGAGGAATCATTTTTTGGGCGGCTGAAGCAAGAATATCCGAGATTGAAGAAGAAGCACGACATCCATTGGATGGACCGTGTGTTGACTATAAGTTAACAAAGCCTTGCATACACGTCAACTTAGTTTTTGTTTTTTAGAGGATGCGTCAACTTAGTAGTACCACAAGTGTGTGGGAGAGAACATATAGCCCATTTGCGATTTGTAAGAATGTACAACTCATTTTTGAATTCTAATGGAATTTACAACATGTTGGGGAAAGCAGTATTTCAAAAAATTTCCTACAATCATGGAAGATCTATCTAGGAGATGCATAGCAACGAGAGGGGAGAGTGTGTCCACGTACCCTCATAGATCGAAAGCGGAAGCGTTTAGTAATGTGGTTGATGTAGTCGAACGTCTTCACGATCCAACTGATCCTAGCACCAAACGTATGGCACCTCCGTGTTTAGAACATGTTCAACACGATGACGTCCCTCGAGCTCTTGATCCAGTTGAGTATGAGGGAGAGTTTCGTCAGCACGACGGCATGGCGACGGTGATGATGAAGTTACCGGTGCAGGGCTTTGCCTAAGCAGTACGACGATATGACCGAGGTGGTAAACTATGGAGGGGGGCACCGCACACAGCTAAGAGATTGTCTGTTGTGCTTTGGAGTGCCCCCTGCCCACGTATATAAAGTAGGGGGGAGGAGGAGGCCGGGCATAGGGGGCGCGCGCCATAGGGAAGTCCAACTAGGATTCCCAATCCTAATTGGAGTCCCCTTCCTTTCCAAGAGAGGGAGAGAGGGAAGGAGGAGGAAGGGAGAAGGAAAGAGGGGGGTGCGCGGCCTCCCTTGCGGCCCTGCTCTCCTTTCCACTAAGGCCCATGAAGGCCCACTACTTCCCCGGGGGGAGGGGGTACGGTAACCCCCGGTACTCCGAAACTTCCCGAAAACATTCTGGTGTCCGAATGTAACCTTCCAAAATATGAATCTTTACCTCTCGACCATTTCGAGACTCCTCGTCATGTCCATGATCTCATCCGGGACTCCAAAAAAACTTCGGTCATCAAGTCACATAACTCATAATACAAATCGTCATCGAACGTTAAGCGTGCAGACCCTACGGGTTTGAGAACTATGCAGACATGACCGAGACACATCTCCGGTCAATAACCAATAGCAGAACCTGGATGCTCATATTGGTTCCTACATATTCTACAAAGATCTTTACTGGTCAAACTGCATAAGAACATACGTTATTCCCTTTGTCATCGGTATGTTACCACCCCGAGATTCGATTGTCGGTATCATCATACGTAGTTCAATCTTGTTACTGGAAAGTCTCTTTACTCGTTAAGTAATGCATCATCCCATAACTATCTCATTATTCACATTTCTTGCAAGGATCATAGTGATGTGCATTACCGAGAGGGCCCAGAGATACCTCTCCGATACACGGAGTGACAAATCCTAATCTCGATCTATGCCAACTCAAGAAACACCATCGGAGACACCGGTAGAGCATCTTTATAATCACCCAGTTACATTGTGACGTTTGATAGCACACAAGGTGTTCCTTTGGTATTCGGGAGTTGCATAATCACATAGTCAGAGGAACATGTATAAGTCATGAAGAAAGCAATAGCAATAAAACTAAATGATCATTATGCTAAGCTAACGGATGGGTCTTGTCCATCACATCATTCTCTAATGATGTGATCCCATTCATCAAATGACAACACATGTCTATGGTCAGGAAACTTAACCATCTTTGATTAATGAGCTAGTCAAGTAGAGGCATACTAGGGACACTCTGTTTATCTATGTTTTCACACATGTACTAAGTTTACGGTTAATACATTTCTAGCATGAATAAAAACATTTATCATGATATAAGGAAATATAAATAATAACATTATTATTGCCTCTAGGGCATATTTCCTTCAGTCTCCCACTTGCACTAGAGTCAATAATCTAGATTACATAGTAATGATTCTAACACCCATGGAGTCTTGGTGCTCATCATGTTTTGCTCGTGAGAGAGGCTTAGTCAATGGGTCCGCAACATTCAGATCCATATGTATCTTGCAAATCTCCATGTCTCCCTCCTTGACTTGATTGCGGATGGAATTGAAGCGTCTCTTGATGTGTTTGGTTCTGTTGTGAAATCTGGATTCCTTCACTAAGGCAATTGCTCCAGTATTGTCACGAAAGATTTTCATTGGACCCGATGCACTCGGTATTAGACCTAGATCGTATATGAATTCCTTCATCCAGACTCTTTCATTTGCTGCTTCCAAAGCAGCTATGTACTCCGCTTCACACGTAGATCCCGCCATGACGCTCTGCTTGGAACTGCACCAACTAACAGCTCCACCATTCAATATAAATACATATCCGGTTTGTGACTTAGGGTCATCCGGATCAGTGTCAAAGCTTGCATCGACGTAACCATTTACGACGAGCTCTTTGTCACCTCCATAAATGAGAAACATATCCTTAGTCCTTTTCAGGTATTTTAGGATGTTCTTGACCACTGTCCAGTGATCCACTCCTGGATTACTTTGGTACCTCCCTGCTAAACTTATAGCAAGGCACACATTAGGTCTGGTACACAACATTGCATACATGATAGAACCTATGGCTGAGGCATAGGGAATGACTTTCATTTTCTCTCTATCTTCTGCAGTGGTCGGGCATTGAGAATGACTCAACTTCACACCTTGTAACACAGGCAAGCACCCTTTCTTTGACTGATCCATTTTGAAATTCTTCAAAACTTTATCAAGGTATGTGCTTTGTGAAAGTCCAATTAAGCGTCTTGATCTATCTCTATAGATATTGATGCCCAATATATAAGCAGCTTCACCGAGGTCTTTCATTGAAAAATTCTTATTCAAGTATCCTTTTATGCTATCCAGAAATTCTGTATTATTTCCAATCAACAATATGTCATCCACATATAATATTAGAAATGCTACAGAGCTCCCACTCACTTTCTTTTAAATACAAGCTTCTCCAAAAGTATGTATAAAACCATATGCTTTGATCACACTATCAAAGCGTATATTCCAATTCCGAGAGGCTTGCACCAGTCCATAAATGGATCGCTGGAGCTTGCACACTTTGTTAGCACCTTTTGGATTGACAAAACCTTCTGGTTGCATCCTATACAACTCTTCTTTAAGATATCCATTAATGAATGCAGTTTTGACATCCATTTGCCAAATTTCATAATCATAAAATGCGGCAATTTCTAACATGATTCGGACAGGCTGAAGCATCACTACGGTTGAGAAGGTCTCATCGTAGTCAACTCCTTGAACTTGTCGAAAACCTTTCGAAACAAGTCGAGCTTTGTAGACAGTAACATTACCGTCAGTGTCAGTCTTCTTCTTGAAGATCCATCTATTCTCTATTGCTTGCCGATCATCGGGCTAGTCAACCAAAGTCCACACTGTGTTCTCATACATGGATCCCATCTTAGATTTCACGGCCTCAAGCAATTTTGCGGAATCTAGGCTCATCATCTCTTCCTCATAGTTCGTAGGTTCGTTATGGTCAAGTAACATGACCTCCAGAACAGGATTACCGTACCACTCTGGTGCGGATCGTACTCTGGTTGACCAACGAGGTTCGGTAGTAACTTGCTCAGAAGTTTCATGACCATCATCATTAGCTTCCTCACTAATTGGTGTAGGAATCACTGGAACTATTTTCTGTGATGAACTACTTTCCAATAAGGGGGAAGGTACAATTACCTCATCAAGTTCTACTTTCCTCCCACTCACTTCTTTCAAGAGAAACTCCTTCTCTAGAAAGGATCCATTCTTAGCAACAAATATCTTGGCTTCGGATCTGTGATAGAAGGTGTACCCAATAGTTTCCTTTGGGTATCCTATGAAGATACATTTCTACGATTTGGGTTCGAGCTTATCAGGTTGAAGCTTTTTCACATAAGCATCGCAGCCCCAAACTTTAAGAAATGACAGCTTAGGTTTCTTGCAAAACCATAGATTGTCGCCGTTCTGGGAATGAGGGTCCCCAGACTTGCCTGCTTGCGGCCTGCGGCGTGGCTCAACGGTGACCCAACACGGTTCGTCTTCATCAACACAGACCCAAGACCCTCACGAGGGGCCAAGCCTCGCGGGGCGGACGACACGGAGCTTCCTCAATCACGACCTCATCAGGCTGGCTCGTGAGGAGGCAGAGAGATCAAGGCGGGGTACCTCATGAGGTGCCCCTGACGCAAGCCATGACGATCAAGGGTGCCAGGCGGGCGCCAGCCCGCGCAGTGTCCTCCTTTCCCCTTTGGTGCAAAGGGAGCAAGCGCAGGCGAGAGCCTCAAGCAAAGGCACCCGTTTCGGTGCAACGAGACCAAGACCGGCCCAACGGCAGGAAGGAAGTCATTGTGGAGCCCAAGCCAGCGTCACCACCAGAGCCTTTGGCAGGCGAGGACCAACTTTAGTCAGGATAAGTGTACCAGATGTTCCCCTTCAAAATGGCCAATTGTTGGCGCCCTTCCCGCTCAATATTTGGGAAGAGGCCCAGGGCCTTTGCCTATAAATAGGACTAGCCACCCCCAGGGTAGAGGGATTGAAATCGGAGAGAGAATCGATAAGAGAGAGAGAGAGAGAAGGGTGACTGAACTCCTCCTAGCAGTTCATCCCCTCAGCCAAGAACAGACCCTCGCGAGGCTGTTCTTCCTTGTATTGCTCATCATCATCAGCCCAAGAGGGAATCCACCACACCACACACTGGAGTAGGGTATTACACCACAACGGTGGCCCGAACCAGTATAAACCATGTGTCTCTTGTGCTGTTCTTTCCATAGCTTAGATCTTAGCGAGGCGGAGGGGTGCAGGTAGGTAGAAGGCGAAATCTTCACGCGCACCCTAGTGTTCGAACCTCAAGGTTCTGCCGGAACCCGAAATCTGACATTTTGCGCGCCAGGTAGGGGTGCGCCGGAATCCACCTTCTACCGCTTCGTGTCCCATCAACTCGTCATCACCATGTCCGGCGACCAGGCGGGCAACCCAGATTCTTGGGCGGCCTGGCCCGCCGGCGCGGAGCCGCTCGCCTCGGGCGACCCCATGCCTCAGGCAGCTCGTGGTCCACAGGGCGCTGCGGGCCGCGGGCGATGCGGACAGGCTTCGACAGCTCTCACACCGCGGCAGGCGCGGTCGGCAGCAAGGGCCTCCAATCACGCCGCGACCACAATACCGTACACCCGTCGGGAGCAGGCGAACTCGAGGGCCGCGCTCACGGTGGCCCGAGAGCTGTTGCAGTGCAGGCTGCTGGAGGGCGGCCGCGACGTGCTGCTGGAGCGGGTGGCAGAGCTCTTGGGCTTCGCCACCTCGGGGGCTCACCCCTTCTGCACCCAGCTCCCATCTCAAGCCCAGGGCGGCCCGCGCGGGGGCTCCGCGCGCGCCCGCGGGCTCCAAGGCTACTCCAACGCCAGCGAAGCTGTCGGCACCGGACCAGCGGCGGCGCTGCCCCCGCTCCCGGTCCGCGAAGAAGAAGGACTCGACGTGACCCACGGCCCCAGTGGACAGCCGCGCTACCACCCCACGGTGGGCGCGTCAAGCAGAGCTGCATGGCACGCGAAGCACTACGGCGTGGCCTTCAGGATGACGGCGCCAGAAGAATATGTGCCCCACATGATGGACCAAGGGCACCCTCACGAGGGCGAACAAGGCTCGCTCCTCAGCCCAAGCTGGGGGGACGAGGCGCCAGAAGCTGAGCTCTTCCAGGAGCCCCGGGACGGTCCCACCGGCCACGCTGGAGGTAGCGATTATCGGGTACCGCTAATTCCTCAGGAGCAGGCATACGCTAATCATGGATCGCAGGAGGTGCAGGTCACCACAGCGAGCAGCTGCGCCGCTCCCACAGTCTCCTACCCCTCGGGAGGAGGGCGCAGGGGGCTGCAGGAGAGGGGCCGAGATCCGACATCACCACCACGATGTTCGGAGCAAGGTGTTCTCAGGAGGTAGGCCCTCTGTTGGGGAGGTGCCTTAGGGCCTGCCCCTGGCGGAGGACCCATGGTCGTCGGGGGAACCGCTGGCGACCGCTCTACCCCATTGGCGGCGTCCTGGTTTCCGGTCGTCATTGATGGCACTAGAGTGTGGCGCAAGGCGGGGCCCTCGTTTGGCGATATGAAGCAAGGCCGGTACCTGTGAAGAAGGCCCAGTGCCTGTGAAGCTCGCCGCCCCGTGACACTCTCACGTAATAATGAGTGGGGTTGTACACGCCCCGGAGTCTCAGGGGTGCCGGCCTCAGGCCCCGGGGCTCCCTCCCACGCCAAGTGGCAGCACTTAGCTCCGCGCTGGTGAGAAGACGTCCAAGACTAGATTAGGTGCCGGATGCGACCTTTTGTCTGCTTTCATTGCTTTTCCCTTTGGTTGTCACTTTCCCCCGCTGGATTTAAGTTGGATTCGAATTTGAGATTTGCGTGTGTTCGGGGAAGGAGTGCTTAGTCTCGTTCGAGCAATTTCTCGCATTTTGATTACCACTTTGCCTCAGCTGCCTCCCCTCGTGAGCCCCTCGCGATCCGGGTCAGGCCTAGCTTGCGCGCAGCCCAGACTGCCGCCGCCGCGTCCTCTCAGGAGGGTTTTTTACTGCAGATCCTACGGATTCGATCAGGGAACACTCGGGACACCACAACCTCCCACAGGCTACCTCAGGGCCCGCACGGGACAAAGGTAAACTAGCCGACCAGCGCGTCACTTAAGCCAACCACTTGGCGCGGGCGCATGGGCAATGTAGCGTCTACTAATACGATGAACACAAGTTTTACATGAGGGGCTCCCCCTCCAAAATGCTCTCACAGCCATTAGGCCAAAACCTGAGTTCTATTCATGCAGGGTAAGGAAGCAGGAATGATGCACAATCAGTCGGATAAATCCCCCAATGCGTCCTCAGGAGCACCACCTGAACCGTTGCTGGCGTCGCTGGACTCGCCGTCGCTGTCTGCGTCGCCGCCAGTGGTGGCAGGGACGTTCACCACACCGCCCTCGTCGGCAGCCATGATCACGCCATCGTTGTCTGAAGCGAAGGCCCTGACAAGAGCATCCACATTGTCTTCCACCCAGTGCGCCAGGTCGTCTCGGACGGCCTGGGGGACTGGGGCGATGGCGGCGTCGAAATGAAAGTGGGGATCCATGTTCCGGAGATGGCTGAAGACGCGAGAAAAGGCGAGCCCGAGCAGGGCGCGGCTCCTCTCCTCCACCAACCTGTCAGCCCTGACCGACCGCGCCTCCAGCTGCGTCACCACGTCGGTGAAGAACTGAAGATTGCCGACGTAGTTGACTGCGTGCGGCTCGCCAACAGCCACCTCGCAGATGTTGCCCAAGGCTGTGTTGGCTCTCTCCCGGAGCGTGGAGAGCATGGGGCCGTGCTCATGCTCCAGGATCCGCCACTGACGTATCTCGTCCGCATTCTGGCGCGCGACGACCTCAGCCTCCTCCACTCGCTGGCGAAGAAGGAGCACCTCGGCCTGGGAGGTGGCTGACTCCCCTTGCGCTACCTCAAGGGCGGCCCGAAAAGCATCGGCCCATCGTGTTGCTTCCTCCAGCTTGGCCCTCAAGGCAGCAGTCCTACCTTCAGCCTCGGCCCGGATAAACCCCAGCCTCTCCTCGAACTCGTGCTCGAGGTTCAAGCGCGCCATCGCCACCCGACGTCCGACCTCCTCCAGGACACGGGCTTCCCGTGCAGCGACATCATCCTTCGCCTGCGTCACCAAGCGCTCCCTCATCTCCAGATGCTCGTACTCGCGGGTACGTTCGGCGGCTTCCAGCGTCAGCGCCTCCTCACGCTTCTGGAGCTCTGCTGGGTCGCCAGAGGCCACCTTCATCGACACGAGGGCTGCCTCGCGCAGCTCCACTTGCTCCTAATGTGAGTGGCACCAGGCCAGGAGCTCCCGAGCCCGCTCCTCCGCCGCCTCTCGCCTCTGGTCAGCTTCTCGGGCCTCCTCAGCGGCCCAAGATCGGGCCTCCTGAGAGGCCACCAGCAATGCCTTGGCCTCCGCGTCGTCAAGATCGCGCTGACGGCGCGCAAGGGCGATGGCGCCCTCCAGCTCGCGCCTCTCTGCAGCCAGGCGTAGGCCCTCGGCCTCAAGGCGCGTGTCTTCATCAGCAAGCTCCTCACCAAGCAGGCTCACCGCGTCAGCCGCCCTTTGAAGGAATCCTTGGCGAAGAGCGCGATGCTCCCGGGCGCGCTCGAGCACATCTTCCACACCATCATCTGCCCCAAGCAAGCGCCGGGGGCCACGAATCAGCATTCCCCCTCCGGGCAGGGGGCTGGGGGCTGGCACCCTCACGAAGGCCGGGCACGCCACGCCAGAAGCCCGGCCTGGAGCCAGCCTGTCCCCAGATGAAGAGCGTAGGGAGCGCCTCAGCCAATCGCAGTCCACGACCAGGCGAGAAGCCCACAGCAGGCTGGCTATGCCACGAGAAGGCCCGCGAAGGAGGATCGCGAGGTGCGTAGGGCCACGATGCGCCTCGGGACGGTTCGCCTCTCCGATTGCCCTCACCACAAGGGCTCTGCTACTCGGAGCGCATGAGGACGGTGGAGGGGGCGAAGCCAAGGGGGACGGCACCTCAGCCATCTCCGCGAGCTCGGCTGGAAGGGGCCTGCGGAGCAAGGATCAGTAAAAGCAATAGAAGGATCGGGAGCTGGGAAAGGAGGAGGCTTACTCATCAGTGGCGAAGTACTTCCTATGCTTCAGTAGGCGACAAGGGTAATCGTTGCCCAGGGCCTCCCTTCTCTTCCGGAGGGCCTCAAAGTCCACGCGGAAGCGGCCCAAGAGTTGAGCGCAGGGATCAACCTGCGACGAAGACGGAGCGTCAAGGCGATCCGCGTCAGGGGCGCCTGCCTGATGCACGCTGCCAATCGCCTCGCCAAGAGAAGCGGCTGGAGCCTCAGGGGCCTCAGTCGCAGGCGCTGAGGGCAGCTGCTTGCCACCCTCAGCCTCAGCGGCACGGGCCCCAAGAGCTGCTCCCTCATGAGCGTCGCCCGGTGCTGTCACCCCGCCGGGAGCCCCCTCGGCCTCTGGTGCCTCATGCCTCCCTGCTCCGCCACTTGAGGAAGAGTCGCCTTGGCCGACTGGAAGGCCAGTCACCATCACTGGGTTCTCGCAAGGCCCATGGAGGTCGACGGTGGATGAACAGTAGCCCATGGAGGCAGTTGACGGTGGAGATGAACAATATCCCGTGGAGTCCCATTTGCGGTACGCCACACCCCTCCCGATGAACAGGACCCCCGTTTTGACCGTAGCACTGCAACACAAGTCCGTTTCCTCCGTTTTGCGGTACACCAGGCCTCGTTTCGACCGTAGCACTCCAACACAAGTCCGTTTCCTCCATTCTGAGGTACACCAGTCCTCATTTCGATCGGCTGTTCCGTCCAAGCCAGTTGGCTCCCGATGAACATGACGCATTCCGACCCAGTCGGTTCCTCCCGATGAACAGGATGCTGTTTCTCCATTCCAACCCAGTCGGTTCGCTGCCTGATGAACATGACACCGTTGCTGCCGTCCGTTGCCTCTCCATGTACACAAGCCCTGGCCGTCCATATCTATATGCGCGAGTACGCACTCGAGACCCCGCCCGTATGTACGTATGTGGCCATATTTTTTTCCCTGTGGCTATACGTACGTGTATAGGACTTACACAGGACTGCGTGAACTGCTACGTCGGGTGCTCTACAATGACACGTGTCGCTACTTACTCGGCCACGGTTCATACTTGCAGAGAGACCGACCAACCAGTATGTACGTACACGATCACGACCAGACAGACAACGCTACGTATGCTTTAACCGGGTGGGTCCCAGCGGTCAGGGAGGATAAGGACGCACTTCCTTGCGTGCAAAGATATAACTGCTTGGTCCAAGCTATCAATGGGAGGAATCGTTTTTATTTTGTGAGTAATAAGGAGGCACTTCCTCGTGTTCTAAGATTTAGCTGGTGGGTCCAGATGTGAGCCTCACCGCCTAAAGTCATCTTCCGATGGCTGTCCTCTGTTGACCACGCCACACTCAGAGCACCAAGGTGGTGGACGAGGGTGAGGCCTAGGAAGGGAACGATGTGGAGGCAGAGAAGACGTGGCAGTGGATGCCCATGCAGAGGAGAGTACGTGGGGTGACTACTTCGGCTGTAGTGTGAGGCTGCCGTCGCCAGAGAATAACGGGAGGTGTGGGTGAGTATAGAGGGATGGAATGGCCAGCGGTGGCAACACAGCCGGACGCGGGAGGCAGGAGCAGGCGGCACAGCCGGTGCTGGTTTGGGCGGCTGGAGCAAGAAGACCAGAGGTTGAAGAAGCACGACAGCCGTTGGATGGACATCATACGATCACTATAGCTAGAGTCATTTATATTGACTAAGTTGACAAAGGCCTTGGTACGTGTCAATTTAGTAGGCCCACAGGCCAGCCTCCGAAACGGTGCGCCCAAAATGTCAGGGGGAGGAATCATTTTTTGGGCAGCTGAAGCAAGAATATCCGAGATTGAAGAAGAAGCACGACATCCATTGGATGGACATCCAACGGCCACTGCTGCTAGGACCGTGTGTTGACTATAAGTTAACAAAGCCTTGCATACACGTCAACTTAGTTTTTGTTTTTTAGAGGATGCGTCAACTTAGTAGTACCACAAGTGTGTGGGAGAGAACATATAGCCCATTTGCGATTTGTAAGAATGTACAACTCATTTTTGAATTCTAATGGAATTTACAACATGTTGGGGAAAGCAGTATTTCAAAAAATTTCCTACGATCATGGAAGATCTATCTAGGAGATGCATAGCAACGAGAGGGGAGAGTGTGTCCACGTACCCTCATAGACCGAAAGCGGAAGCGTTTAGTAACGTGGTTGATGTAGTCGAACGTCTTCACGATCCAACTGATCCTAGCACCAAACGTATGGCACCTCCGTGTTTAGCACATGTTCAACACGATAACGTCCCTCGAGCTCTTGATCCAGTTGAGTACGAGGGAGAGTTTCGTCAGCACGACGGCATGGCGACGGTGATGATGAAGTTACCGGCGCAGGGCTTTGCCTAAGCAGTACGATGATATGACTGAGGTGGTAAACTATGGAGGGGGGCACCGCACACGGCTAAGAGATTATCTGTTGTGCTTTGGAGTGCCCCCTGCCCACGTATATAAAGTAGGGGGGAGGAGGAGGCCGTCCATAGGGGGCGCGCGCCATAGGGAAGTCCAACTAGGATTCCCAATCCTAATTGGAGTCCCCTTCCTTTCCAAGAGAGGGAGAGAGGGAAGGAGGAGGAAGGGAGAAGGAAAGAGGGGGGCGCGCGGCCTCCCTTGCGGCCCTGCTCATCCACCATCGACTGCCTCCATGGGCGTTGGAGAGGAGCAACGCGGCGTAGCAGGAACTCCTTCACCACCTTGGGCCCTGTCACGCCAAGCGACCTCAAGAACATGAAGCGGTGCCAGACGAAGACGAGCCGGGGTCTCTCAAGCGTCTCCTGGCCCCAGCCCGAATTGGGGACATCAGGCGAGGTTGGCTCCGATAGCAGGGGGCTGGCACCCCTACATCCACATACAGCCACCGCTCGCGGAACCCAGCCGCGGACGGAGGGAGCCTGAAGTCAATCCCTGAGGTCGCTGTCTCAGACACGGCAGCGAAGCTCACACACGCCGAGCATTAGGTAGGGTCGACAAGACGCAGAGAGAAGAAGTGGCACAGCAAGGCAACCGACGGAAGGATGCCCATCATTACCTCGCAAACAAAGGCGAAGACCGAAAGAAGGGTGATGGATTCAGGACCCAGATGCATCATGTGGATCTGATAGTGGGAAAGCACGGCATTGAAGAAATCAGAAAAGGGGGGAACCAGACCCGCCCACAGGGCGTCGGCGAAATACTGGACCTCGGTGACTATCATGTCGATGGAGATAGTGGCCAGAGCCGAGCTGATCTTGCCCAAGCCCTCGGCGGGGGCCGTCAACGGCGGTGAGCAAGGCGGATGCATGGGTTTCTTCCCTCTTCCCTTCTTCGTCGGAGCCATGGCGATGGGAAGGGGGGGGGAAGGTTCGAGATTGGGTTGAAAACAGAAGCTGGAGTTCGAGCGGAGGAAGGACAGAGGGCGCTCGAGCAACAGAAAGGGGAGCGGCTGTGTACGGCTACGAGTCCGCCTAGCATGGCGAAAAATAAGGGGGGCATGGGGGAACAGTGCCGCCCACGCCCAACCAACCGCCACGCGGCACCCAAGGCCGCATGCTGTTAGGGCCCGCGGCGCTTCGCCCTTGCCCTTTCGCCTCCCTGCACGGCCAAGTCCGGGCGCGCCTTGGGCCCGGGGGCTACTGTCGGCGTTCTGGGAACGGGGGTCCCCAGACTTGCCTGCCTGCGGCCTGCGGCGTGGCTCAAAGGGGGCCCAGCACGGCCCGTCTTCATCAACACAGACCCAAGACCCTCGCGAGGGGCCAAGCCTCGCGGGGCGGACGACACGGAGCTTCCTCAGGCATGACCTCATCAGGCTGGCTCGCGAGGAGGCGGAGAGATCAAGGCGGGGTACCTCACGAGGTGCCCGTGACGCAAGCCATGATGACCAAGGGTGCCAGGCGGGCACCAGCCCGCGCAGTGTCCTCCTTTCCTCTTTGGTGCAAAGGGAGCAAGCGCAGGCGAGAGCATCAAGCAAAGGCACCCGTTTCGGTGCAACGAGACCAAGACCGGCCCAACGGCAGGAAGGAAGTCATTGTGGAGCCCAAGCCAGCGTCACCACTAGAGCCTTTGGCAGGCGAGGACCAACTTTAGTCAGGATAAGTGTGCCAGATGTTCCCCTTCAAAATGGCCAATTGTTGGCGCCCTTCCTGCTCAATGTTTGGGAAGAGGCCCAGGGCCTTTGCCTATAAATAGGACTAGCCACCCCCAGGGTAGAGGGATCGAAATCGGAGAGAGAATCGAGAAGAGAGAGAGAGAATGGTGACTGAACTCCTCCTAGCAGTTCATCCCCTCAGCCAAGAAAAGACCCTCGCGAGGCTGTTCTTCCTTGTATTGCTCATCATCATCAGCCCAAGAGGCAATCCACCACACCACACACTGGAGTAGGGTATTACACCACAACGGTGGCCCGAACCAGTATAAACCCTGTGTCTCTTGTGCTGTTCTTTCCATAGCTTAGATCTTAGCGAGGCAGAGGGGTGCAGGTAGGTAGAAGGCGAAATCTTTGTGCGCACCCAAGTGTTCGAACCTCAAGGGTCTGCCGGAACCCGAAATTTGACATAGTTCATACGGTGTCGTCCCAACGGATTTAGATGGTGCCCTATTTAACGTGAATGCAGTCGTCTCTAAAGCATAATCCCGAAATGATAGCAGTAAATTAGTAAGAGACATCCTAGATCGCACCATATCTAATAAAGTACGGTTATGACGTTCGGACACACCATTACACTATGGTGCTCCAGGTGGCGTGAGTTCCGATACTATTCCTCATTGTTTGAAATGAAGACCAAACTCATAACTCAAATATTCACCTCCATGATCAGATCATAGAAGTTTTATTTTCTTGTTACGATTATTTTCCACTTCACTATGAAATTCTTTGAACTTTTCAAATGTTTCGGACTTATGTTTCATCAAGTAGATATACACATATCAGCTCAAATCATCTGTGAAGGTCAGAAAATAATGATACCCGCCGCGAGCCTCAACACTCATCGGACTACATACATCAGTATGTATTATTTCCAATAAGTCAGTTGCTCGCTCCATTATTCCGGAGAACGGAGTCTTAGTCATCTTGCCCATAAGGCATGGTTCACAAGCATCAAGTGATTCATAATCAAGTGATTCCAAAAGCCCATCAACATGGAGTTTCTTCATGCGCTTTACACCAATATGACCTAAATGGCAGTGCCACAAATAAGTTGCACTATCATTATTAACCTTTCATCTTTTGGCTTCAATATTATGAATATGTATATCACTACAATCGAGATTCAACAATGTCGGGTTTGGGGTTCCGGCAAACCCTTGAGAGGTTCGAACTCTGGGGTGCGCACGAAGAACACCCTCTCCCCGACTTGCTCGCTCAACAATTCCACGGCCTAGCTCGACAAACCCAAAGAACAAGAGACATGGGAGTTTATACTGGCCCGGGCCACCTTGCGGTGTAATACCCTATCCCAGTTTGTGGGTGGATTGCCTCACGGGGCTAAGGATGAACTAGTACAATGGATGAGCAGCCTCAGGAGGTGAGGTGTTCTTGAGCTCGATGAGCTATGGTTGAGGGGGTGATTTGAATGATCCGTCCCCTTCTATGGTGGTGGCTAGATCCTATTTATAGTGGCCTTGGTCCTCTTCCCAAATGTTTAGAGGGGAGGGATCCCACAACGGCCAAGTTTGAAGGGAGACAACTAGTACAAGCTATCCTGACAAAAGTAGTCTTCGCCTGCCAAAGGCTTGGGTAGCGACGCTGCTGTGGGCTCCAGGATGACCTCCGTCGTGCCGTCCTGCTGGTCTTGGTCTTGTTGCATGGATATGGAAACCTCTGCCTGATTCCTCAGGACCCTATGCCTGCGCTTGCCTCCTTAGCACCAAAGAGGAAACTGGTACACTGCGCCCGCTGGCACCCGCCTGGCCTTGGTCGTCATGGCTCACGTCACGCGAACCTCGTGAGGCGCCCCTTGCATAGATATCTCCGCTCCTCGGGAGCCAGCCTAGTGAGGCCGCCCCCAGGGAGGTCTTGGTGCCGTCTGCCTCGCAAGGCTCGGCCCCTCGCGAGGGTCTTGAGTTGTTGCCGCTGAAGATGGGTCGTACCGGGCCGTTGATGGAGCCAAGCCACGGGCCGCAGACAGGCAAGTCTGGGTACCCCCATTCCCAGGACGCCGACAGTAGCCCCCGGGCCCAAGGCGCGCTCGAGCTTGGCTTCGAGGTGAAGCCAAAGGGCAAGTGCGGAGCGCCGCGGGCCCCAACCGCCTGCGGCCTTTGTCGACATGTGGCGATTGATGGGACGTGGACGCCTCCGCTTCCCCATGTTGCCTCGGCAACCGTCCGACTTGACAAGACGCCACTGCATGCAGGAGAAAATCATCATTACGTGCGATCATGGGGGCCGGCGGTTGGCCTCCTTGTGGCTATAAATGAGGGTAGGGGTAGAGCCCCCTCACTCATCTATGCTTCCTCACCAATTGCTCCTTCTTATTCCTCTTCACCTCGCCGTCTTGCCGCTATCCCCATGGCACAAGCGAAGAGGTTTTCGGCTGCGAAGAAGGGGGAGGCTCGCCACCGCCCAAGAGGGGGCGGGGCCATCCTCGTAAGCACACCGTGACCCCCGCCGTGGCTCCTCGGGGGCGCGGTCGCACTCCTTCAGGGACTGGCGTCATCCTCGGTGGCCGCAACGAGGCCTCCTCACACGGCGAGGGCCGCTCTAGGCGGAGCAGCCCTTGCACCGAGGGAAGGCGTGCCGTGGTCGCTCAGCCTCCTCAGCCATGCTTCGATTTGGCAGAGGTTCTCCCGGAGTTTGTCGTGTGGTTGGAGAGTCCGGCTGGCACCTAGCTCTAGCTTCCATGCTCCTTTGCCAACAAGCTGCCGACCTGAGGTCTTGACGACCTCTGGCTGTAGGCCGATGGTTGCTGCAACAAGGCTTCGTGGGTCACGGTGGAGGTCTCCGTCGCGGGCAACATGGCCCTGGCCTACGACTGTCGGCGTTCTGGGAACGGGGGTCCCCAGACTTACCTGCCTGCGACCCACGGCGTGGCTATGCTGACAGGCCAGTACGACCCATCTTCATCAACAAGGCATCCAAGACCCTCGCGAGGGGCCAAGCCTCACGAGGCGGACGATGCAAGACCTCCTCAGGAGCGGCCTTGCCAGGCAGGCTCGCGAGGGGCGGAAAGATCAAGGCAAGGCAGACCTCACGAGATTCTCATGACGTGAGCCATGACGATCAAGACCAGGCGGGCGCCAGGCGGGCGCCAGCGTCCTTGTTTCCTCTATGGTCCTAAGGAGGCAAGCGCAGGCGCGGAGTACCGAGGCATCAAGCAAGGGTTACCATATCGGTGCAATGAGACCAAGACCAGCAGGACGGCAAGACGGAGGTCACCATGGAGCCCAAGGAGGCGTCACCACCAGAGCCTTTTGCAGGTGAAGACCGCTTTGTCAGGATAAGCTGTACTAGCCGCCCCCTTTCAAATTGGCCATTATTGGCACCCTTCCTGCTCAATATTTGGGGAGAGGACCAGGGCCTATATAGGTAGAACTAGCCACCACCATAGAGGCGGAACTCATTCATAGGCATCTCACCTAATCCTTAGCCACACACCGAGCACAAGAACACCTCAACCTCAGCAGGCAGTTCTTCCCCTTGTACTGTTCATCATCAGCCCAAGAGGCAATCCACCACCACCACACTAGAGTAGGGTATTACACCACAACGGTGGCCCGAACTTGTATAATGTTGGGTAACGTAGCAATAATTCAAAAATTTCCTACGTGTCACCAAGATCAATCTAGGAGATACTAGCAACGAGAGAGAGGGAGTGCATCTTCATACCCTTGAAGATTGCTAAGCGGAAGCGTTACAAGAATGCGGTTGGTTGAGTCGTACATGCAGCGATTCAGATCGCGGTCGATTCCGATCTAAGCGCCGAACAACGGCGCCTCCGCGTTCAACACACGTACAGCCCGGGGACGTCTCCACCTTCTTGATCAAGCAACGGGAGAGGAGAAGTTGAGGGAGAACTCCGACAGCATGACGGCGTGGTGGTGATGGAGCTCGTGGTTCTCCGGCAGGGCTTCGCCAAGCGCTACAGAGGAGGAGGAGGTGTAGGAGAAGGGAAGGGGCTGCACCAGGGGATGTCTCTTGGTCTCCCCGCAGCCCTCCCACCCCCACTATTTATAGGAGAAGGGGAGAGGGGGCCGACCCCTTCAGATCCCATCTAGGGGAGGGGCGGCGGCCAGGGAGGGAACCCTAGATGGGTTTTGGGCGCCCCCACCCCTAGGAGACTTGCCCCCCAAGCCAGGAGGGGAGGCTGCCCTAGGGGAGGCGCTCCCACCTCTCCTGGTTACGTGAGATGGGGTGGGAGGGGCGCATTGCCCCTTAGTGGGCTGGTGTGCCCCTTCCCCTTGGCCCATAAGTCCCCACAACACTTGTCGGGCCTCTGAAACCCCTTTCGGACACGCTGGTCGTCACCCGGTACCCCGGGAACAATTCCAGACTCCAATACCCTTCGTCCAATATATCGATCTTCACCTCTGGACCATTCCGGAACTCCTCATCACGTCCGGGATCTCATCCGGGACTCCGAACAACCTTCGGTAACCACATAATATTTCCCGTAACAACTCTAGCGTCACCGAACCTTAAGTGTGTAGACCCTACGGGTTCGGGAACCATGCAGACATGACCGAGACATATCTCCGGCCAATAACCAATAGCGGGATCTGGATACCCATATTGGCTCCCACATGTTCCACGATGATCTCATTGGATGAACCACGATGTCGGGGATTCAATCAATCCCGTATACAATTCCCTTTGTCAATCGGTATGTTACTTGCCCGAGATTCGATCGTTGGTATCCCAATATCTCGTTCAATCTCGTTACCGGCAAGTCACTTTACTCGTTCCATAACGCATGATTCCATGGCTAACTCCTTAGTCACATTGAGCTCATTATGATGATGCATTACCGAGTGGGCCCAGAGATACCTCTCCGCCATACGGAGTGACAAATCCCAGTCTCGATTCGTGCCAACCCAACAGACACTTTCGGAGATACCTGTAGTGCACCTCTATAGCCACCCAGTTACGTTGTGACGTTTGATACACCCAAAGCATTCCTACGGTATCCGGGAGTTGCACAATCTCATGGTCTAAGGAAATGATACTTGACATTAGAAAAGCTTTGGCAAACGAACTACACGATCTTGTGCTACGCTTAAGATTGGGTCTTGTCCATCACATCATTCTCCTAATGATATGATCCCGTTATCAATGACACCCAATGTCCATGGTCAGGAAACCATAAACATCTATTGATCAACGAGCTAGTCAACTAGAGGCTTACTAGGGACATGCTCTGGTCTATGCATTCACACATGTATTACGGTTTCCAGTTAATACAATTATAGCATGAACAATAGACAATTATCATGAACAAGGAAATACAATAATAACCATTTTATTATTGCCTCTAGGGTATATTTCCAACAGTCTCCCACTTGCACTAGAGTCAATAATCTAGTTCACATCACTATGTGATTGTAATGAATCCAACACCCATGGGGTTTGTTCACATCTCGCTTGTGAGAGAGGTTTATTAGTCAATGGGTTTGAACCTTTCAGATCCATGTGTGCTTTACAAATCTCTATGTCATCTTGTAGATGCAGCTACCATGTGCTACTTTGAGCTATTCCAAATAACTTCTCTACTATACGAATCCGGTTTACTACTCGGAGTCATTCAGATTAGTGTCAAAGTTTGCATCGATGTAACCCTTTACAACGAACTCTTTTACCACCTCCATAATCGAGAAAATTCCTTAGTCCACTAGTTACTAAGGATAAGTTCGACCACTGTCATGTGATCCATTCCTGGATCACTCTTGTACCCCTTGACTGACTCATGGCAAGGCACACTTCAGGTGCGGTACACAACATAGCATACTGTAGAGCCTACGTCTAAAGCATAGGGGACGACCTTCGTCCTTTCTCTCTCTTCTGCCGTGGTCAGGTCTTGAGTCTTACTCAATACTCACACCTTGTAACACAACCAAGAACTCCTTCTTTGCTGATCTATTTTGAACTCCTTCAAAATCTTGTCATGGTATGTCTTCATTTGAAAGTACTATTAAGCATTTTTGATCTATCCTTATAGATCTTGATGCTCAATGTTCAAGTAGCTTAATCTAGGTTTTCCATTGAAAAACACTTTTCAAATAACCCCGTATGCTTTCCAGAAATTCTACATCATTTCTGATCAACAATATGTTAACAACATATACTCATCAAAAATTCTATAGTGCTCCCACTCACTTCTTTGTAAATACAAGTTTCTCATAAACTTTGTATAAACCCAAAATCTTTGATCATCTCATCAAAGTGTACATTCCAACTCTGAGATGCTTACTCCAGTCCTTAGAAGGATTGCTGGAGCGTTGCATACTTGTTAGCATCTTTCAGGATTGAGAAAACCTTCTGGTTGTATCACATACAACCTTTCCTCAAGAAAATCGTCGAGGAAACAATGTTTTGACATCCTATCTGCAAGATTTCATAAATAATGCAGTAACTGCTAACATAATTCCAACAAACTCTTAGCATCGCTACGAGTGAGAAAGTCTCATCGTAGTCAACTCCTTGAACTTGTCGGGAAACATCTTAACGACAAGTCGAGCTTTCTTAATGGTGACACTTACCATCATTGTCCGTCTTCTTTTTAAAATCCATCTGCACCCAACAGCCTTACGACCATCAAGTAGTTCTTTCAAAGTCTATACTTTGTTTTATACATGGATCCTCTCTCGGATTTTATGGCCTCGAGCCATTCGTCGGTATCCGGGCCCACCATTGCTTCTCCATAGCTCGTAGGTTCATTGTTGTCTAGCAACATGACTTCCAAGACAGGATTACGTATCTCTCTAAAGTAGTACGCATCCTTGTCGACCTATGAGGTTTGGTAGTGACTTGATCCGAAGTTTCATGATCACTATCATAAGCTTCCACTTCAATTGGTTTAGATGCCACAGGAACAACTTCCTGTGCCCTGCTACAAACTAGTTGAGTGACGGTTAAATAACCTCATCAAGTCTCCATCATCCTCCCACTCTGTTCTTTCGAGAGAAGCTTTTCCTCGAGAAAGGACCTGTTTCTAGAAACAATCACTTTTGCTTCCGGATCTGAAATAGGAGGTATACCCAACTATTTTGGGTATTCTATGAACATGCATTTATCCGCTTTGGGTTTGAGCTTATCAGCCTGAAGCTTTTTCACATAAGCGTCGCAGCCCTAAACTTTTAAGAAACGACAGCTTAGGTTTTTCTAAACCATAGTTCATACGGTGTCGTCTCAACGGAATTGCGTGGTGCCCTATTTAAAGTGAATGCGGTTGTCTCTAATGCCTAACCCATAAACGATAGTGGTAATTTGATAAGAGACATCATGGCATGCACCATATCCATAGGGTGCAGTTATGATGTTCGGACACACCATCACACTATGGTGTTCCTGGCGGTATTAGTTGTGAAACAATTTCCACAATGTCTTAATTGTGTGCCAAACTCGTAACTCAGATATTCATCTCTATTATCATATCATAGACATTTTATCCTCTTGTCACGACGATCATCAACTTCACTCTGAAATTACTTAAACCTTTCAATAATTTAGACTTGTGTTTCATCAAGTAAATATACCCAGCATCTACTCAAATCATCTGTGAAGTAAGAACATAATGATATCCACTGCGTGCCTCAGCACTCATTGGACTGCACACATCAAAATGTATTACTTCCAACAAGTTGCTTTCTTGTTCCATCTTACTGAAAATGAGGTCTTTCAGTCATCTTGCCCATGTGGTATGATTTGCATGTCTCAAGTGATTCAAAATCAAGTGAGTCCAAACGATCCATCTGTATGGAGTTTCTTCATGCATATCTACCAATAGACATGGTTTGCATGTCTCAATCTTTTCAAAAATGAGTGAGTCCAAAGATCCATCAACATGGAGCTTCTTCATGCTTTTTATACCAACATGACTCAAATGGCAGTGCCACAAGTATGTGGTATTATCATTACTATCTTATATCTTTTCGCATGAACATGTGTATCACTACGATCGAGATTCAATAAACCATTCATTTTAGGTGCAAGACCATTGAAGGTATTATTCAAATAAACAAAGTAACCATTATTCTCCTTAAATGAATAACCGTATGGCGATAAACATAATCCAATCATGTCTATGCTCAACGCAAACACCAAATAACGATTATTTCGGTTTAACACCAATCCCGGTGGTAGAGGGAGCGTGCGATGTTTGATCACATCAACCTTGGAAACACTTCCAACACATATCGTCATCTCACCTTTAGCTAGTCTCTGCAACCTTTTATTTTCGAGTTACTAACACTTAGCAACCGAACCGGTATTTATTACCCTGGTTGAGGGAGTCCTAGATTAGGGGGTATCTGGACAGCCGGACTATATCCTTTGGCCGGATTGTTGGACTATGAAGATACAAGATTGAAGACTTCGTCCCGTGTCCGGATGGGACTCTCCTTGGCGTGGAAGGCAAGCTTGGCAATACGGATACGCAGATCTCCTTCCTTGTAACCGACTCTGTGTAACCCTAGCCCCCTCCGGTGTCTATATGAACCGGAGGGTTTTAGTCCGTAGGACAACATACAATCATCCATAGGCTAGCTTCTAGGGTTTAGCCTCTCTGATCTCATGGTAGATCTATTCTTGTACTACTCATATTATCAAGAACAATCAAGCAGGACGTAGGGTTTTACCTCCATCAAGAGGGCCCGAACCTAAGTAAAACATTGACTCCCCTGCCTTCTGTTACTATCCGCCTTAGACGCATAGTTCGGGACCGCCTACCCGAGATCCGCCGGTTTTGACACCGACATTGGTGCTTTCGTTGAGAGTTCCTGTGTGTCGTCGCTGTTAGGCTTGATGGCTCCTTCGATCATCGATAGCGATGCAGTCCAGGGTGAGACTTTCCTCCCCGGACAGATCTTTGTATTTGGCGGCTTCGCACTGCGGCCAACTCGCTTGGCCATCTGGAGCAGATCGAGAGTTACGCCCCTGGCCACCAGGTCAGGTTTGGAAGCTTAAACTACACGGCCGACATCCGCAGAGAGTTGATCTTCGACGGATTTGAGCCCCTGCCGAGTGCGCTGCATGGTCACGATGAGCATGAATTAGCTCTACCATCGGACAATGTTCAAGGGACCGCACCGGCAACCGCTCTGACCCTCAATTTGGAGCCAACTGCACCACCCATGGACGGGTGGATAGACCCCGCCGCGGAGGCCACATTCTCAGTGGCGATCAAGCCGAATATTGACCTTACCCTTCACGAGAGCCGTGACGCCAAATTGCCGGATTCTTCCCCGGCCACGGACTCTGAACCGCCTGCGCCTATGCCTATCGAATCCGACTGGGCGCCAATCATGGAGTTCACCTCCGCGGATATCTTTCAGCACTCGCCCTTCTGTGACATACTGAACTCATTAAGGTCTCTCCCCCCGTCAGGAGAGTCCTGGCCGAACTATGTTCGGCAGGATTGGGATGCGGATGACGAAGAAATTCGCCGCCCACCCACCACCCACTTAGTAGCCACTGTCGACAATTTGACCGACATGCTCGACTTTGACTCCAAAGACATCAACGGTATGGACGACGATGCGGGAGACGAAGAGGAACCACTGCCCACAGGGCACTGGACAACCACCTCATCATATGATATATACATGGTGGACACACCGAAAGAAGGCAATGGCAACGGGACGGCAAAGGATGATCCCTCCAAGAAGCAACCCAAGTGCCGACGTCAACGGCGCCGCTCCAAGTCTCGCCAAAGCAAAAGCGCTGACACCGGCACATGAGATAATAACACTCCAGACAGTGCCGAAGATGACAACAATCCCCTCCGGCAAGATTTAGAGCAGGAGGATGGAGAAGCCAGCCCTCCCGAGAGAGCAGCAGATGGAGAGGCGGAGGATGATAATTACATGCCTCCCTCCGAAGACGAGGCAGGCCTCGACGACGATGAATTTGTCATGCCGGAGGATCCCGCCGAGCAAGAGCGCTTCAAGCGCCGGCTTATAGCCACAGCAAATAGGCTTAAGAAAAAGCAGCAGCAGCTTCAAGCTGATCAAGATTTGCTAGCTGACAGATGGACTGAAGTCCTTGCAGCCGAGGAATATGAGCTCGAACGCCCCTCCAAGAGTTACCCAAAGCGTAGGTTGCTACCCCGACTGGAGGAGGAAGCATTAAAACCAACATCTCCAGCATATGACGCGGCTGATCGGCCACCTCCTGGCCGCGACAGAGAGGCATTTCAGCCAAAAACTCAGCCCGCACCCCGACGCCACACAAATACAAATGAAAAGGCACGGGGACACACGGTAGACTTGCGAGACGTATTGGAGGACAAAGCAAAACATGAAAGATCGATCTACGGATCACGAGGGCGCGCCACTACGCGAGACGATAACCGTCACGCCGGATACAGTAAAAGTAAATCCGGCCGGGCCGAACACAGCGGATAAGACTCATTTGAGCTGCGTCGCGACATAGCCCACTATAGAGGCGCCGCACACCCCATATGCTTCACAGACGAAGTAATGGATCACCAAATCCCAGAGGGTTTCAAACCCGTAAATATCGAATCATATGACGGCACAAAAGATCCTGCGGTATGGATCGAGGACTTCCTCCTGCACATCCACATGGCCCGCGGTGACGATCTACATGCCATCAAATACCTCCCACTCAAGCTCAAAGGACCAGCTCGGCATTGTCTCAACAGCCTGCCAGCAGAATCCATTGGCTGTTGGGAAGATCTGGAAGCCGCATTCCTCGACAACTTCCAGGGCACTTATGTGCGACCACCAGATGCCGATGACTTGAGCCACATAATTCAGCAGCCAAAGGAATCGGCCAGGAAATTCTGGACACGGTTCCTAACAAAGAAAAATCAAATCGTCGACTGTTCGGATGCAGAGGCCCTAGCAGCTTTCAAGCACAACATCCGTGACGAGTGGCTCGCCCGGCACCTTGGCCAGGAAAAGCCGAAATCTATGGCAGCCCTCATGACACTCATGACCCACTTTTGCGTGGGAGAAGACAGCTGGTTGGCTCGCAGCAATAACATATCAAAGAACCATGGTACTTCAGATACCAAGGATAGCAATGGCAGGTCACGTCGCAACAAACATAAGCGCCACGTCAATAGCGACAATACCGAGGATACGACAGTCAATGCCGGATTCAGAGGCTCTAAACCCAGTCAGCGGAAAAAGCCATTCAAAAGAAGCACTCCGGGCCCGTCCAGTTTGGACCGTATACTCGATCACTCGTGCCAAATACATGGCACCCCCGACACGCCAGCCAACCACACCAACAGGGAATGTTGGGTGTTCAAGCAGGCCGGCAAGTTAAACGCCGAAAACAAAGATAAGGGGCTACATAGCGATGACGTCCAAGAGCCCTGGCAGCCGAACACCGGAGGATAGAAGAGGTTCCCCCCACAAGTGTGGACGGTGAACATGATATACGCAACCCACATCCCCAAGAGGGAGCGGAAGCGTGCGTTAAGGGATGTATACGCGTTGGAGCCATTCGCCCCAAAGTTCAACCCATGGTCCTCCTGTCCGATCACCTTCGATCGCAGGGACCACCCCACTAGTATCCGTCATGGCGGATTTGCCGCACTGGTCCTAGACCCAATCATCAACGGATTTCACCTCACTCGAGTCCTTATGGACGGCGGCAACAGCCTGAACCTGCTTTATCAGGACACAGTGCGCAAAATGGGTATAGACCCCTCAAGGATCAAACCCACAAAAACGACCTTTAAAGGCGTCATACCAGGTGTAGAGGCCCATTGTACAGGCTCAGTCACACGGGAAGTGGTCTTCGGATCCCCGGATAACTTCCGAAGCAAGGGGTTAATCTTCGATATAGTCCCGTTCCGCAGTGGCTATCATGCACTGCTCGGGCGAACCGCATTTACGAGATTCAACGCGGTACCGCACTATGCATATCAAACTCAAAATGCCAGGACCTCGGGGGGTCATCACAGTCAATGGAAACACAGAACGCTCTCTCCGCACGGAGGAGCACACTGTGGCCCTCGCAGCAGAAGTGCAAAGCAGCCTCTTAAGGCAATCCACCAGTTCAACGATTAAGGACCCGGACACCTTCAAGCGCGCCCGGAGTAATCGGCAACAAGACCGCCTGGCACGTTCCGAGCTCGCATAGCAATGCGGCCCCCACCCCAGTACCAGCCAAACGGCGAAATCCGTGCCACACATACATAATTACGCATTGAAAATACCATGGGCACAGGTGGGGAGGGGGGCATGACTATGGCACGCCCCAAGACGCGGCTCAAGCGCACTAGGGGCTTCCCGCTTTGTTATTTTTCTCTCTTTCCGGACTTTAATCTCTGGAAACCCCGTCCGGCAGTACGACTGCCGGACACACGATGCAACAACCAAGGAGGCAGAAAGTTACGTCGCACCATGGAACTCCCAGGTGGTCTCTGATAACGAGTGAAATACATGCTTTAAATACCATTCCCCAGCTTGCCCTTGGAAGGGACATGTCAGATAGTCCTACTTTTTTTCTTATCGTACTAATTGTATCATTCTGCTTTGACACACCTTTTCTGAATAAACAATGCATAGCACTAGTCTATTACCGCATTCTCTATTCTTTTATATATATATGTTCATTCATGACATTCAGCACCCGTACACTCTGGTACGGCCAATACGCCAGGGGCTTAGCGTACCCCATAATACGACGTGAGAAGTCTGAACACTTTTGACAGTGCGGCACCCTGAACTTATAGCATTATATGCATCGGCTTCGAATCATGTCTTGGGTCAATAGTTGGGTTTGCCCGGCTCCCATGTTTTTGTACCTTACGTTCCGCTATACCGGCTAAGGTAGCACTGGGAGAACTACTGCGATTGTGCCCCGGTTCAGCTGGGCTAAGCACCTCAGTAGAGAAAGCTAAAACTGACTGTCATGATAAGGAGAGAGCTGGTCGCTGTTCGAGAGGTCTCGAATCCCTAAAGACTTATGCCGCTTAGGGCGAGGAGCCGGCTTTGCCCGGCTTAGGCGTGTATAGCGCCCTAAATTCGGCCTTTCGAATACTAGGGGCTTCGCAAAAATTTAAAATTGTAGACTTCTATGGCTAAGTGAGAGTGATAAAGCATTATAGTCCGATTGCCTTGTTCGTTGTGCTGAGCACCTCCCTCGAAGGACCCAACAATGGGAAAAAGAGTGCTCAGATTTATCTCGAACACCCTAGCACTCGTGGCATGGGGGCAGAAGCCGACGACTGGCCATCTCTCAGATTTGATAAACGGCAGCACAGAAGGTAATATTTTAAATTCAAACAAGCGTTGCATAGCGCACATAAACAAGTTTTCATAGTACAAGATCACACGAGCAAGTTTATTCAAAAATTACATCCTTCGCACATTCGTCCGCCATAAGACGGGCACCTTCATGTCACACTCATAATACATCTCAGGGTGGCGATGCTCCTTGCCCTGCGGAGGCCCCTCCTTCACCAGCTTCCCGGCGTCCATGTTGGCCCAGTGCACCTTTGCACGGGCAAAAGCCCGGCGTGCACCTTCGGTGCAGACGGATCGCTTTATGACTTCCAGCTAGGGGCAGGCATCCACAAGCTGCCTCACCAGGCCAAAGTTGCTGTTGGGAAGGGAGTCGCCAGGCCACATCCGGACTATAAGGCCCCTCATGGCCTGTTCGGCCGCCTTGTGCAGCTCGACCAGTTGCTTCAGCTGGTCGCTCATAGGCATTGGGTGTTCGGTCCCAGTATACTGAGACCAGAACAACTTCTCCATCGATCTTCCCTCCTCGGCCTGGTAATATTTCGCAGCATCCGACACGCTGCGGGGCAAATCTGCGAATGCTCCTAGAGAGCTCTGGACTCAGGTAAGTAATAAGTAATTTATTTCACATGCTTGCTTTGCATAATGAATGCCTTACCCGCCGCTATCTTCCTCATCACTTCAATTTCCTAGAGGGCCTTTTGGGCTTCAGCCTTGGCACGCTTTGTGCTCTCGAAGGCCGCGGCAAGCTCGGACTCTCGCGTCTTCAAGTCAAGCTCCAAAGCCTCGTGCTTCGTCACGAGAGCCTGGAGCTCTTGCTGCACCTCGCCCACCCTGCCTCTTGTTTCTCCCGCTCGGTGCGCTCCTTGGCCGCTTTGTTTTCGGCCTCGGACAACGCTTGCTTCAGGGTCGCCACTTCGGTCATGGCCCCTGGCACATCCATGATGATCCTATCATTTTGCAACCATATCTTTTTTATATATAGACAAGGTATTACTTACCTTTGTTCTCCTCGAGCTGCCTCTTGGCAAGGCCGAGCTCTTTCTCGGACCGCTCTAAGTTCTGCTTCAAAGTGGCGACCTCCGCATTCAATGCGGCAGAGGCCAGCAGCGAAGCCTACGTACGCATACAAACATACTTATTTAGACTCCTGCGGTTATTATTTGATCTTCTATTCGGCTTTTCTTTGTGAACACCAAACGGAGCATCAGGGGCTACTGTCTATGCGGTAATATTTTCCTATATTTTAAATACTTACCTCAAATCCTGTTAGAAGGCTGGCACAGGCTTCAGTCAGTCCGCTCTTGGCAGACTGAACCTTCTCGATCACCACACTCATAATAGTGCGGTGCTCTTCATCGATGGAAGCGCCGTGAAGCGCTCCCAGCAAGTTGTCCGGTGCCTCTAGATGGATAGAGGTCACCAGCACGGATGACTTGCCCCTCTTGGAAGGGGGCCGCCTGCCCGAGTCTGGAACCACGGAAGATTCCGGCACGGTGTTCGGCTCAACGCCGAACTTGGAGCCCCTGTGAGCCTTGCTCCCTTTGCTCCTGGAGTCTGGAAGGTCGCCTTGAGGCGCCTCCGGGACTGTCTCCCCCTAGCTCGGTGCCCCTTGAGACAATACCTCGGCATTGCCTATAGGGCGAGGAGAGGAGGCGGATGGAAGTGGATCGCTATCCATATCCGACGAGTCCAAGGAACCGTCCGACGAGGATACGTCGAGACGGGCTCGGGGCGGACTGCAGGATCATATTCGACTTAGGAGGAGCAGTGCGATAAAAATCTGCTATGAGTTACTCTAGTATCCGATACTTACGACTTCGCCAGGAGCTTAGCCCTGAGTAACTACTCGTCTTCGCCATCGGCGGCGGTGGTGGAACAGTTCGGAAGGAGAGTCCTTCCCTTCTTGGACCCTTCGTCCTCCCCGGTTGGGGCGGCCTTCCTTTTCTTGTCTCCCCCGGCTGGAGGGGGAGAGTCTTCATCCTCCTCCTCGTTTTCATGGGAGGAGTGCGTCTTGGAGTTAACGGACGATGAGTCCGATACCACTTGGCGCCGAGAACTCTTTCGGGTTCCCTTGGCCTTCTTCTTGGTCTTCCCCGACACCTCATAAGGAGCCGGAGTCTGCATCTTTGTCAGGAGAGCATCCGCAGGGTGTTCGGGCAGAGGGGCCGGATAGTTAACCTGCTCCGATGTCTCCACCTAGTCCTGTCAAAGGCATGGGAGCTCAGACCCCGCACATGGTGAAGCTACGGGAAATAAATACCCTACCAGATGTATAGAACTTACTGGATTTGCAGGGCGCTTTGCGCTTAGCCCGCGGTCCTAGGTAAGATAAGGAGGGACCTCGGCGCCCTTGAACAGCACCTTCCAGACATCCTTATGCATCATGTCAAAGAGCTCACGTAGAGTCTGGTGCTGGGCCGGGTCGAACTCCCATAAGTTGAAAGCCCTTTGTTGACATGGGAGGATTCGACGGAAGAGCATGACTTGGACTATGTTGACAAGCTTAAGTTTCTTGCTTGTCATGTTCCGGATACACTTTTGGAGTCCGCCCAGCTCCACCGATGAACCCCAGGACAGGCCCTTCTCCTTCTAGGAAGTGAGCCACATGGGGATTCCAGATCGAAACTCGGGGGCCGCCACCCAGTTGGTGTCGCGCGGCTCGGTGATCTAGAACCACCCCGATTGCCACCCCTTTATGGTCTCCACGAAGGAGCCCTCGGGCCACGTTGTCGGATTTCGGGTTCCGGCAGACCCTTGAGGTTCAAACACTTGGGTGCGCGCGGAGATTTCACCTCCTACCTTCCTGCACCCCTCCGCCTCGCTAGGATCAAGGCTATAAAAAGAACAGCACAAGGGACACAAGGTTTATACTGGTTCGGGCCACCGTTGTGGTGTAATACCCCACTCCAGTGTGTGGTGTGGTGGATTGCCTCTTGGGCTGATGATGATGGACAGTATAAGGAAGAACAGCCTCGCGAGGGTCTGTTCTTGGCTAGGGCGATGAACTGCTGGGAGGAGTTCAGCCACCTTTCTCTATCTCACTCTCTCTCTCTGTTTACCACCTCTCTACTTGTCGAGTCCTTGGAGGAGACTGAGCCGAACCCCTTGCTATGTGGGTGGCCGATCCTATTTATAGTGGCCCTGGTCCTCTCCCCAAATATCGAGCGGGAAGGGAGCCAACAATGGCGGGCTTATTTGAAGGGGGACAACAAGTATCAACTATCCTGACAAAAGTAGTCTTCGCCTGCGCAAAGCTCTGGTGATGACGCTGTCTTGGGCTCCACGGTGACCTCCGTCTTGCAGTCCTCCTGGCCTTGGTCTCGTTGCACCGAAATGGCAACCTTTGCCTGATGCCTCGGTACTCCGCGGCTGCGCTTGCCCCCTTTGCACCAAAGAGGAAAGGAGGACACTGCACGGGCTGGCGCCAACCTGGCACCCTGAGTCGTCATGGCTTGCGTCACGGGCACCTCGTGAGGTACCCCGCCTTGATCTCTCCGCCTCCTCGTGAGCCAGCCTGATGTGGCCGTGCCTGAGGAAGCTTCGTGCCGTCCGCCCCGCGAGGCTTGGCCCCTCGCGATGGTCTTGAGTTTGTGTTGGTGAAGATGGGCCATGCTGGGCCCCCCTTTGAGCCACGCCGCAGGCCACAGGCAGGCAAGTCTGGGGACCCCCATTCCCAGAACACCGACAGTAGCCCCCGGGCCCAAGGCGCGCCTGGACTTGGCCGTGCAGGGAGGCGGAAGGGCAAGAGCGAAGCGCCGCGGGCCCTAACAGCCTGCGGCCCTGGGCGCCGCATGGCGGTTGATTGGACGTGGACGTCTCCACTTCCCCACGGCGCCTCTGCAACTGCACGGATTGGACAAGTCCCTGCATGCAAAGCGGGTCATAATTACCTGCGATCGTGGGGGCCGTTGGTCGGCCATCGCTAGCCATAGGTACGGACCGGCGCGCCCCCTTCCAGTTCATCCCCCCTTGCTCCTTCTTTTTCTTCATGGCCCCGTCGAGGAGGTTCTCAGCGGCCGAGAAGGGGAAGGCTTGCCGGGTTGAGCCCGCCTCTCCCCCACCCAAGCGCGGCCGAGGGCGCCCTCGGAAGCATCCTGTGGCCACCACGGTGGCTTCCCGCGACCGTGGAGGCGATCTTCGGCACGGCGACAGGCGGATTGCTACAGCCGGGGAGCGTGCTCCGGCTGCGCGTCCCCCCAGGCCGCGCGTCCGTGCTGCTGAAGTGCTGCCGGAGTTCATCATGTGGTCG
The DNA here is from genome assembly GCF_002162155.2 of Triticum dicoccoides. Lineage (NCBI taxonomy): Eukaryota > Viridiplantae > Streptophyta > Magnoliopsida > Poales > Poaceae > Triticum > Triticum dicoccoides. The sequence goes on along the minus strand of NC_041384.1, from coordinate 627,242,876 downwards.
GCAGAGCCGGCTAGCACCCGGCTTCCGCTTCCTCGCTTTCTCCTCGGCGAGCTCCCGGCCGGCGCCCCGGGCGGCCTCTGGCTCCAGTCCGACGGCTGCTGCAGCCGGGCCTCATGGGTCTCTCTGGAGGTCTCCGCGGCCGGGAGCCTGTCCCTGGCCCGCGGTTGGCAGACGTTTGCCCGCGCGCGTGGCCTGAGCCGTCGGTGCACCCTGCACTTCAAGTTCGACGGCGACGTCACCCTCTACGTGAGGGTGTTTGGGGAAGATGGTCGCCGCGCAGGGTGTTGCCCCGAGGGTGACGACCGCGGCTGGGAACCCAGCTCCGGTGATGATGGAGAGAGCAGCGCTCGCACGACTGGCGGCGTTTGGGGTTCCCCAAGCTTCTCCGGTTCTTCTTCAGGCGGTGACTCCTCTAGCGGCGGCCGCGATTAGTCTCCACGTCGTCGTGTCTGCTTGGGAGGTGGCAACGTGTCCGCCCGCTGCCGCGCCCTGGTGAAGCGCGAGAGGGAGTCCGCCTGAGCTCCGGAGGCAGCTCGGGCCTTCCCTGCGGGCCGGTGTGAGGCGAGCCACGCCAGATTTGTTCCTCCTTTTCCCTTTTTCCTGCGTAACAAAGACAATAGTGTGGAGCCCCGTGGGGGCGTGTTTGGGTTATTGCTTGTTAATCATCGTTTTGCTTCCGTTACCATACCTTCCGGCTATGTG
>NC_041384.1:627104132-627241858 GCF_002162155.2 Triticum dicoccoides | reverse complement strand
GCCCAAGTCGCGAACTCTTTGAGTGACTAGGATAGGAACACACGCGAGGGCGCTCGGCTCTCCCCCTCGCGAGGCCTTGCACAAGAGAAAACGAGGCAGGAGAGCGAAAAGCCGAAGAACCGCAAGCCAAAGATGGCAGCAACTTCAATAAAACTCCAAACGAAGAGGAACAAGCCAACTGCGGAAAGCAAATGAAAAGCCGCGTCCGGCACCTAGTCTAGTCTTCGACGTCTTCTCACCAGCGCGGAGCTAAGTGCTGCCACTGGGCATGGGAGGGAGCCCCAGGGCCTGAAGCCGGCGCTGCTGAGACTCCGGGGCGTGTACAGCCCCAACTCATTATTACGTGAGAGTGTCACGGGCGGCGAGCTTCACAGGCGTTGGCCTTCTTCACAGGCTTCGGGCCTTTTCCAAAACGCGATAGCTTCACAGGCACTCGCCTTGCTTCACAGGCTCCGGGCCTTTTCCAAAACGCGATAGCTTCACAGGCACTCGCCTTGCTTCACAGGCTCCGGGCCTTTTCCAAAATGCGATAGCTTCACAGGAACTCGCCTTGCTTCACAAGGCTCCGGGCCTTTTCCAAAACGCGATATCTTCACATGCACTCGCCTTGCTTCACAGGCTCCGGGCCTTTTCAGGGGTAGAACCTCCGGAGGTGCTGGATGTTCCATGCATTCTGGACCGGCACTCCCTCTTGAGTCTCCAAGCGCGCGGAGCCGGGCCTGGAAACATGAACAACCTTGAACGGGCCCTCCCACATGGGAGAGAGCTTGTGCAATCCCTCCCCGGAGAGAACCCGCCTGAGCATGAGGTCTCCTACCTCAAGAGTCCTGGGGCGGATGTTGCGGCAGTGATATCGCCGCAGTGCTCGTTGGTACCTCGCCGCTCGCAGCACGGCTTCCCAGCGACGCTCCTCCCCTAGCACGAGGTTCGTCCCCCGCATGGCGTCCTGCTGTCCCTCGTCGAACGCCAGGACCCGCGCGGAGCAACGTCTGACCTCGTGAGGGAGGACTGCTTCTGCTCCATAGACCAGGAAGAACGGGGTCTCTCCAGTCGGCTTGGTCGCGGTGGTGCGGATGGACCACAGTACGGACTGCAGTTCGTCGTACCAACCTCTGCCGCAAGCCTCCAGCTTCTTCTTGAACGTCCTGGTCTTGAGGCCTCTCAGGACCTCCGCATTGGCTCGCTCGGCCTGGCCGTTGCTTCGGGGGTGCGCCACTGAAGCGTAGCATATCTGCGTTCCAAGGTTAGCACAGTATGTTTTGAAGAGGTTACTGGTGAACTGCGAACCGTTGTCCATGATGATGCGATTTGGCACCCCGAACCGGCTCACGATGCCCTTGATGAACTTGACGGCAGAACCTGCAGGAATGGTGCGGACAGCCTCCACTTCAGCCCACTTGGTGAACTTGTCCACGACAACGTAAAGGTTGCGGTAGCCCCCTGGCGCGCAAGGAAACGGATCCAAGATGTCGAGCCCCCAGACCGTAAATGGCGACAAAAGGGGGATAGTCTGCAAGTCCCCCTGCCGGCTGATGGATCCGCTTGGCGTGGAACTGGTAGGCCCCATAAGCCTTCACTAGTTCAACGGCGTCGTTGAACGCGGTGGGCCAGTAAAACCCACTACGGAACGCCTTGCCAACAAGGGTCCGTGATGACGAATGATGTCCGCAGTCTCCACCGTGTATATCTTCCAGTAGTTCCTTCCCTTGCTCCCTGGAGATGCAGCGCAGGGATACATCATTTGGTCGCTTCCGGTAGAGCTCTCCATCTTTGACGCAGTATGCCGTGGCCTGGCGCGCCACTCGCTCTGCTTCCTCCTCCTTCTCCGGCAGGGTCCCTTGCGTTAGGTAGCTCCGGAGCTCCGTGATCCAACACCCCTCCTGAGGTTCCATCGTCAGGAGCAGGCGTGCTCCCGAGGCCGGGCCACAAGCCGGAGCTCCTGAGGCAGGTGGCTGAGGGAGCTCCTCCCTGGGCTGAGCTGTGTTTGATAATGACGGTAAGGCTAAAGGCTTGAAGAGCCGCTCCTCGAAAACGCCAGGCTCCTGAGGTAACCGCCTGGACGCGCGTTTGGCGATGTCATCAGCTTCCTGATTGGTGCCACGGGGCACATGCTGCAACTCCAACCCCCAGAACTGCTTCTCCATCCTGCGGACCTCTGCAAGGTAGGCCTCCATGTGCTCATCCTTCGGCTCGTACACCTTGTTGGAGAAATTGACAAGGAGCTGCAAATCGCCCTTGATGGTGAGGCGTTTCACCCCCAGGGCAGCTGCGGCCTTCATGCCCGCTATTAAACCTTCATACTCCGCTATGTTGTTGGAGACCTTTTCACCTTGCTGGAAACAGAGCTGCACGGCGTAATAGAGCTTGTCCTGGGTGGGCGATATAAGCACCGCCCCAGCCCCTGCGCCGTGTTTGGAGAACGCCCCATCGAAGTACATGACCCAGCCTTCTGGAGCCTCGCTTCCCGGGGACAGGGACCGATCCTCGTCGTCCTTGAGGCCTGACGCCCCCGTCCATTCTGCCACAAAATCTGCCAACGCTGCTCCCTTGATGACTCTGGTCATGCTGAATTCGGGCTAAAACGCTTGCAGCTCTATGTTCCACTTAGCGACCCTCCCAGCTGAATTGGGGCTCCTGAGCACCCTCTCCAGGGGGTATGACGAGACGACCTTGATGGGGTGACCCTGAAAATAGTGCCGCAGTTTGCGTGAAGCCACCAGTAGAGCGAGGAGGAGTTTTTGGGGCATGGGGTACCGTGCTCTTGCATCCCGCAGCATTGTGCTGACGAAGTACACTGGGTGCTCAACAAGGTGGAGTGCGTCAGTGCTGGTGGCTCCCTTCGGGGACTGTGGCGCCTCTTGAGGCAACGGGGCCTCCTGAGACTGGCCATCTCGAAGAGGGGCCTCTTCCGCCTCTGGTGCACCCCTCTGCGGCGGCTGATCCTCCTCAGCCATGACGGCGGTTTCTGTGGGCCTTCCTTGTTCCTGTCCTGCCTTATCCCGGGCTACTGCCGTGGTTTTGATCCGGCGCTCCTCTCTGACTGCTACCAAGGCTGCGCTGGCGGAGTAGGGAGTGGCGGCGAGGTAGAGCACCAGGGGCTCCTGAGGGCGCGGGGCCACCATGATCGGTGGGCTGGTCAGGTATCTCTTGAGATCCCGGAACGCCTTGTCGGCCTCTTCAGTCCACTCGAAGGGCCCCTTTTTCTTCATTAGCTGGAAGAAGGGCAGGGCTCGTTCCCCTAACTTGGAGATGAAGTGCCCTAGCGCGGTCACACGCCCCGTGAGCTTCTGCATTTGTCTGAGGGTCTTTGGCGGGCTCATGTCTTCCACTGCCTTGACCTTCTCCGAGTTAGCCTCGATGCCTCGGTGGGACACGAGGAAACCCAAGAGCTTGCCCGAGGGGACTCCGAACACACACTTCTCTGGGTTGAGCCGTAGGTTCACTGCGTTGAGGCTCGCGAAGGTTTCCTCCAGGTCTTGTATCAAGGTCCTGGCCTCCCGAGATTTTACCATGATGTCATCGACGTAAGCTTCAACATTCTTCCCGAGCTGCGGGCCCAAGGTGATATGCATCAGCCGCTGAAAGGTCGCCCCTGCGTTACGCAGCCCGAATGGCATGCAGATGTAGCAGTACACCCCGCACGGGGTTAGGAAGGCCGTCTTCTCGACGTCTTCCACCGCCATCTTGATCTGGTGATACCCAGAGAAGGCATCCAAGAAGCACAGCAGGTCGCATTCCGTAGTGGAATCAACGATCTGGTCGATGCGGGGGAGCGGGAACAGATCTTGCGGGCACGCTTTGTTGAGGTTGGTGAAGTCGACACACATGCGTTCCTTCCCTCCCTTCTTCGGCACAACGACAGGGTTGGCCAACCAATCTGGGTATCGGACCTCGCGAATGACCCCAGCGGCCTCTAATTTGCGGGTCTCTTGGACGATGAAGGCCTGCTTTTCTGTGGACTGCCGCCTGGCCTTCTGCTTCACAGGGCGCACGTTAGGGCACACGTTGAGGTGATGCTCGATTACGCTCCTGGGGATCCCTGCCAACTGGTCCGGCTCCCAAGCGAATACCTTCTTGTTTGCATGCAGGAACGCGACCAGGGCCTCCTCCTGCTCGGGTTTGAGGTGGGCGCCTACGGTGAGAGTGGCGTTGGTGGACCCGTCCTCATCGACGGGTACCTGCTTGGTTTCTGCCTTGTCTTGGGTGAACAACTGCTTCTTCTTGGCGGGCGCAGCCCCCTTGGGCTCGGGGGCCCCCAAGTCGGCAGGCTGTGCCAACGCTGCTGTCCTGAAGACGAGCTTGAGCACCCGCAGAGCGTCACCGGTGTCCCCGTGCACGGTGAGGACACCGCTGCTCCTGGGCATCTTCATGAGGTTGTACGCCGCGTGCATCGCGGCCATGAACTGGGCGAGCACTGGGTAGCCGAGGATGGCGTTGTAGGGGAGGCCGATGGGGGCGATGTCGAAGTCGACCAGCTCCGTGCGGAAGTTGTCGTAGGTGCCGAAGGTCACTGGGAGCCGCATCTGCCCCAAGGAGCGGGACGACCTACCCCCAACACCCGAGAAGGGCCGGCTGGGCTGCAACCGTTCCAGGGGTATGCAGAGGAGGTTGAAGGCCTCGATTGAGAGCACGCTAAGGCCCGCCCCGCCATCGATAAGAGTTCTGGTGACGGCCACCTGGCAGATGGTGGGGGTGCATAGCATGGGGAGCGCGCCCGAGCCGGCCGAGTTGGAGGGGTGGTCCTCCAGGCTGAAGCTCAGGCCGGTCTTGGGCGCCGCCCGACCCAGGGGAGCCCCCTGCCGTGTGGAAGCGGCGTTGACCCGACGGATGAGCAACTTGACGTGGTAACTTGTAGGCGGCGCCTGCGAGCCGCCAAAGAGGGCCGCGATGACTCGGGGTGTTGGTGCAGCGCGATAGGCGGGGAAGAGGTTGCGGGGCTCCGTGGGCGCGCGGAGCACGCGGGACGAAGAACCAGCCGGGGCGAGTGAGGGAGTCGCGGTGCGGCCGTCTTGGCGCACGGATGGATGCTGAGACGATGCTTGCTGCTCGTCCCCCGCCGGGACGGTGGTGGCGTTGACGACGGGCGACGGGGAACGGCAAGGACGCCCGCCGACAGGGGCTGTCTGGGCGACACGGGAAGTGAGGGCGGCCCGGCGCTCCGCTCGGGCCCGACGTGCGTCAGACATGAGTATGATGGTCGGAGGAGAGCGGAGCGGTGGAAGACGAATTCCGGCGCACCCCTACCTGGCACGCCAAATGTCGGATTTCGGGTTCCGGCAGACCCTTGAGGTTCCAACACTGGGGTGCGCGCAGAGATTTCGCCTCCTACCTTCCTGCACCCCTCCGCCTCGCTAGGATCAAGGCTATAAAAAGAACAGCCCAAGGGACACAGGGTTTATACTGGTTCGGGCCACCGTTGTGGTGTAATACCCTACTCCAGTGTGTGGTGTGGTGGATTGCCTCTTGGGCTGATGATGATGGACAGTACAAGGAAGAACAGCCTCGCGAGGGTCTGTTCTTGGCTGGGGTGATGAACTGCTGGGAGGAGTTCAGCCACCTTTCTCTATCTCTCTCTCTCTCTCTCTTTTTACCACCTCTCTACTTGTCGAGTCCTTGGAGGAGACTGAGCCGAACCCCTTGCTACGTGGGTGGTCGGTCCTATTTATAGTGGCCCTGGTCCTCTCCCCAAATATCGAGCGGGAAGGGAGCCAACAATGGCGGGCTAATTTGAAGGGGGATAGCAAGTATCAACTATCCTGAGAAAAGTAGTCTTCGCCTGCGCAAAGCTCTGGTGATGACGTTGTCTTGGGCTCCATGGTGACCTCCGTCTCATCGTCCTCCTGGCCTTGGTCTCGTTGCACCGAAATGGCAACCTTTGCCTGATGCCTCGGTACTCCACAGCTGCGCTTGGCCCCTTTGCACCAAAGAGGAAAGGAGCACACTGCGCGGGCTGGCGCCCGCCTGGCACCCTGAGTCGTCATGGCTTGCGTCACGGGCACCTCGCAAGGTACCCCGCCTTGATCTCTCCGCCTCCTCGTGAGCCAGCCTGATGAGGCCGTGCCTAAGGAAGCTTCATGCCGTCCGCCCCGTGAGGCTTGGCCCCTCGCGAGGGTCTTGAGTTTGTGTTGGTGAAGATGGGCCGTGTTGGGCCCCCCTTTGAGCCACGCCGCAGGCCGCAGGCAGGCAAGTCTGGGGACCCCCGTTCCCAGAACGCCGACACACGTAATGTTGGGCATTTTGCCCACCATGGATCCGCCGCATTCCGCTTGTTGGCCGCCTACTACCTTCGGCTTGATATTGAAGGTCTTTAGCCACAGGACGAAGTGGGGCCAGACGCGGAGGAAGGCCTCGCACACGACGATAAACGCCGAGATGTTGAGGATGAAATTCGGGGCCAGATCATGGAAGTCCAGCCCATAATAGAACATAAGGCCGCAGAAGAATGGATGGAGGGGAAACCCCAGTCCGCGGAAGAAGTGGGCTAGGAAAACCACCCTTTCGTGAGGTTCCGGGGTAGGGACGATCTGCCTCGCGGCTGGCAGCCAGTGGACGATATCCGCGGCTAAGTATCTGGCCCCGCACAGCTTTTTGATGTCTCTCTCCGTGACGGAGGAGACCATCCACTTGCCTCCCGCTCTGGACATGTTGGAGAGGGTTGAGGAGAAGGATGTGGACTTGGGCGTTGTTGCTCGAGTGCGCAAGAATGGATGAGCAAGGAGGAAGAAGGCGTGGGCAGAAGAAGGTGAAACCTTATGCCTTTATAAGGGCGGACGAAACTATGCACCCCCCACCAGCCTGGAAAAACTCGCTTATCCCCCAAGCGCCGTAATTGGTGGCGCGGTTGGGTTACCCACGTCCGTATTGATAGGAATCCCGTAATAAGGGGACATGATCTCTGCTTCGACAAGACGTGCCAAGGAAACCGCCTCGCGAAACACGCTGAGATAGGTTATGAAAAATGATTCGAATAAAGACCTGGCTATGTTGTGAAACCACGCTACGGGGTACGTCAGCAGATCAGATTTGTGGAAATATTATTCTCTCTACGGCGGTATGTGGAACTTGTTTTGCAGAGCCGGACACGATCCTCGTGTTCAAAATCTTCTATGAAGTATTCAGAGGAGGAACCCGCCTTGCAATGCCGAAGACAATCTACACGCCAGACTCATCGTCGTTGAAGCCTGGTTCAGGGGCTACTGAGGGAGTCCTGGATTAGGGGGTATCCAGACAGCCGGACTGTGTCCTTTGGCCGGACTGTTGGACTATGAAGATACAAGATTGAAGACTTCGTCCCGTGTCTGGATGGGACTCTCCTTGGCGTGGAAGGCAAGCTTGGCAATACGGATACGTAGATCTCCTTCCTTGTAACCGACTCTGTGTAACCCTAGCCCCCTCCGGTGTCTATATGAACCGGAGGGTTTTAGTCCGTAGGACAACATACAATCATACCATAGGCTAGCTTCTAGGGTTTAGCCTCTCTGATCTCGTGGTAGATCTACTCTTGTATTACTCATATTATCAAGAACAATCAAGCAGGACGTAGGGTTTTACCTCCATCAAGAGGGCCCGAACCTGGGTAAAACATCATGTCCCCTGCCTCCTGTTACCATCCGCGTTAGACGCACAGTTCGGGACCCGCTGCCCGAGATCCGCCGGTTTTGACACCGACACTAGTGCAACTAGGAGTACTAGTAAATTACACAATAATATAACATATATTCAAAATACTTCTGTCGACCTTGCCAGCCTTCTCATCTACCAAGTATCTAGGGTAGTTCTGCTTCAGTGACCGTTCCCCTCATTACAGAAGCACTTAGTCTCAGGTTTGGGTTCAACCTTGGGTTTCTTCACTAGAGCAACAACTGATTTGCCGTTTCATGAAGTATCCCTTCTTGCCCTTGCCCTTCTTGAAACTAGTGGTTTAACCATCAACAATTGATGCTCCTACTTGATTTCTACTTTTGCGGTGTCAAACATCGCGAGTTGCTCAAGGATCATCATGTCTATCCCTGATATGTTATAGTTCATCACGAAGCTCCAATAGCTTGGTGGCAGTGACTATGGAGAACCATCACTATCTCATCTGGAAGATTAACTCCCACTCGATTCAAGCGATTGTAGTTCTCAGACAATCTGAGCACATGCTCAACGATTGAGCTTTTCTCCCTTAGTTTGCGGGCTTAAGAAACTTGTCAGAGGTCTCATACCTCTTGACGTGGGCACTAGTCTGAAATCCCAATTTCAGTCTTTGGAACATCTCATATGTTCTGCGACGTTTCAAAAATGTCTTTGGTGCCACAATTCTAAACTGTTAGCATTACTCACTGAACTATCATGTAGTCATCAAAACGTGTATGTCAGATGTTTCCTAACATCTACAGACGACGCTCGAGGTTCAGCACACTGAGCGGTGCATTAAGGACATAATTCTTCTATGCAGCAATGAGGACAATCCTCAGTTTACGAACCTAGTCCACATAATTGCTACTATCAACTCTCAACTAAATTTTCTCTAGGAACATATCTAAAACAATAGAACCAAAGCGTGAGCTACGACATAATTTGCAAAGACCTTTTGACTATGTTCATGATAATTAAGTTCATCTAATCAAATTATTTAATGAACTCCCACTTAGATAGACATCCCTCTAGTCATCTAAGTGATAGATGATCCGAGTCAACTAGGCCGTGTCCGATCATCACGTGAGACGGACTAGTCATCATCGGTGAACATCTTCATGTTGATCGTATCTTCTATACGACTCATGTTCGACCTTTCGGTCTTCCGTGTTCTGAGGCCATGTCTGTACATGCTAGGCTCGTCAAGTCAACCTAAGTGTGTTGCGTGTGTAAATCTGGCTTACACCCGTTGTATGCGAACGTTAGAATCTATCACACCCAATCATCACGTGGTGCTTCGAAACAACGAACCTTCGCAACGGTGCACAGTTAGGGGGAACACTTTCTTGAAATTTTAGTGAGGGATCACCTTATTTACGCTACCGTCGATCTAAGCAAATAAGATGTAAACATGACAAACATCACATGCAAATCATAAAGTGACATGATATGGCCAATATCATCTTGCACCTTTGATCTCCATCTTCGAGGCGCGACATGAACACCATCGTCACCGGCATGACACCATGATCTCCATCATCATGATCTCCATCATCATGTCTTCATGAAGTTGTCTCGCCAACTATTAATTCTACTACTATGGCTAACGGTTAGCAATAAAGTGAAGTAATTACATGGCGTTTTCATTGACACACATGTCATAAATAAATTAAGACAACTCCTATGGCTCCTACCGGTTGTCATACTCATCGACATGCAAGTCGTGATTCCTATTACAAGAACATGATCAATCTCATACATCACATATATCATTCATCACATCCTTTTGGCCATATCACATCACATAGCAAACCCTGCAAAAATAAGTTAGGCGTCCTCTAATTGTTGTTGCATGTTTTACGTGGCTGCTATGGGTTTCTAGCAAGAATGTTTCTTACCTACGCAAAACCACAACGGTGATATGCCAATTCCTATTTACCCTTCATAAGGACCATTTTCATCGAATCCGATCCGATTAAAGTGGGAGAGACAGACACCCGCCAGCCACCTTATGCATCAAGTGCATGTCAGTCGGTGGAACCAGTCTCACGTAAGCGTACGTGTAAGGTCGGTCCGGGCCGCTTCATCCCACAATGCCGTCGTATCAAAATAAGACTAGTAACGGTAAGAAAATTGAACAAGTCATCGCCCACAACTGCTTTGTGTTCTACTCGTGCATCGAATCTACGCATAGACCTAGCTCTGATACCACTGCTGGGTAACGTAGCAATAATTCGAAAATTTCCTATGTGTCACCAAGATCAATCTACGAGATACTAGCAACTAGAGAGAGGGAGTGCATATTCATACCCTTGAAGATCACTAAGCGGAAGCGTTACAAGAAAACGGTTGGTGGATTCGTACACGCAGCGATTCAGATCATGGTCGATTCCGATCTAAGAGCCGAACAGCGGCGCCTCCGTGTTCAACACACGTACAGCCCGGGGACGTCTTCTCCTTCTTGATCCAGCAAGGGGAGAGGAGAACTTGAGGGAGAAATCCGACAACACGATGGCATGGTGGTGATGGAGCTCGTGGTTCTCCGGCAGGGCTTCGCCAAGCGCTACAAAGGAGGAGGAGGTGCAGGAGAAGGGAAGGGGCAGCGCCAGGGGATGTCTCTTGGTCTACCTGCAGCCCTCCCACCCCCACTATTATAGGAGAAGGGGAGAGGGGGCCGGCCCCTTCAGATCCCATCTAGGGGAGGGGCGGCAGCCAGGGAGGGAACCCTAGATGGGTTTTGGGCACCCCCACCCCTAGGAGACTTGCCCCCCAAGCCAGGAGGGGAGGCTGCCCTAGGGGAGGCGCTCCCACCTCTCCTGGTTACACGAGATGGGGTGGGAGGGGCGCACAGCCCCTTAGTGGGCTGGTGTGCCCCTTCCCCTTGGGCCATAAGGCCCCACAACACTTGTCGAGGCCTCCGAAACCCCTTTCAGACACGCTGGTCATCACCCGGTACCGCCGGAACAATTCCGGACTCCAATACCCTTCGTCCAATATATCGATATTCACCTCCAGACCATTCCTGAACTCCTCGTCATGTCCGAGATCTCATCCGGGACTCCGAACAACCTTTGGTAACCACATACTATTTCCCATAACAACTCTAGCGTCACCGAACCTTAAGTGTGTAGACCCTACGGGTTCGGGAACCATGCAGACGTGACCAAGACATATTTCCGACCAATAACCAATAGCGAGATCTGGATACCCATATTGGCTCCCACATGTTCCATGATGATCTCATCGGATGAACCACGATGTCGGGGATTCAATCAATCCCGTATACAATTCCCTTTATCAATCGGTATGTTACTTGCCCGAGATTCGATCGTCGGTATCCCAATACCTCGTTCAATCTCGTTACCGGCAAGTCATTTTACTCGTTCCATAACGCATGATCCCGTGGCTAACTCCTTAGTCACATTGAGCTCATTATGATGATGCATTACCAAGTGGGCCCAGAGATACCTCTCTTCATACATAGTGACAAATCCCAGTCTCGATTCGTGCCAAGCCAACAGACACTTTCGGAGATACCTGTAGTGCACCTTATAGCCACCCAGTTACATTGTGATGTTTGGTACACCCAAAGCATTCCTACGGTATCTGGGATTTGCACAATCTCATGGTCTAAGGAAATGATACTTGACATTAGAAAAGCTTTAGCAAACGAACTACACGATCTTGTGCTACTCTTAAGATTGGGTCTTGTCCATCACATCATTCTCCTAATGATGTGATCCCATTATCAATGACATCCAATGTCCATGGTCAGGAAACCATAACCATCTATTGATCAATGAGCTAGTCAACTAGAGGCTTACTAGGGACATGTTGTGGTCTATGTATTCACACATGCATTACGGTTTCCAGTTAATGCAATTATAGCATGAACAATAGACAATTATCATGAACAAGGAAATACAATAATAACCATTTTATTATTGCCTCTAGGGCATATTTCCAACATATAAATCTTGTGTCCCTTGTGTTGTGAGTTCTCGAGTTCGTTCTTGAGATCTTAGTTAGTTAGGACGCAGATCGGTAGGGAGGAAATCTTCGCGCGCACCCTAGTGTTCGAACCTTGAGGGTTTTGCCGGAACCCGTGATCCGACATTTGGTGCGCCAGGTAGGGGTGCGTCAGAGCTTCCCTTCTGTTGCTCTGCATCGAGTTGCTCCGTTGTCTCCATGGTGGACGCTCGCCGTGCTCGGGCTGAGCGCCGCGCTGCCCTTGCCACCCGTGTCGCTCAGACGGCTCCCATCGGCGGGCCACCTTGTCGTTCTATGTCGCCTGCCGCCAATGCCGCCACCGACCCGGCGGGAACGAGCAGCAAGCATCCTCGCTGCACCCCTCGGTGCGGCGGGACGGCCGCATCGCTACTCCATCGCTGACCCTGGTCGGTTCCTCGTCCCATGCACGTGGCACTTCCATGGACGCACGGGCCACGCTCCTCACGACACACGAGCTCCTGCACTACTGCCCGGTCGACGACCTCTACGAGGACTGGCTCGACCGCATCGCCGAGCTCGTCCGCGCTGCAGGGGGCTCCCCTGTGTCGTCCTTTTCTCCGCCTCGCCCTTCGCCAGCTACAGGCGACGTAGCTCACGGAGCACCTCCACCACCTCTGCCCCAATACGGTGACTTGGCGCCAAGGCGTGCGGCCCACGACGCGACCCATCGTGTCCGGTGCCCGCGCGTGAAGAAAGAAGCTGTCAAGAAGTCCCTCGACCGCAAGAGAATGCTCCACCACTCCTCGCTCCACTGTGCCAGGATCGTTTGCTGCGGCAAGGCCCCGCGCCATTTTCCGTAGCGGCGCGCGGACACCAAGACCAAGCTTCACCTCCAAGGCAGGCCCCGGTGACCATGGCTGACTGCCGTGCCTTCACCCCCGAGCTGCGTAGCGTTGCCTGGCCGGGCAAGTTCAAGCCAGATCTGCCTCCTCGCTACGATGACACCCCCGACCCCACGGAGTTCTTGCAGCTCTATGAGCTGAGCATCGAGGCGGCCAACGGCGACGAGAAAGTCATGGCGAACTGGTTTCCCATGGCTCTTAAGGATGGTGCCCGCTCCTGGCTCCTCAATCTGCCCCCAGGCTCGATCTCCTCCTGGGACGAGATGCGCAACCATTTCATTGCCAACTTCCAGGGAACTCGCAACTGCCCGCCGGCTGCGGGTGACCTACGTCGCGTCAAGCAAGAGCCGGGAGAGACCCTCCAGAAATACATCCAGCGGTTCAACAACATCCGCCTCAAGATCCCCAAGGTGACGGACGAGGCCATCATCTCCGCGTTCTCTGACAGCGTCCGCGACGTCAAGATGAAGGAGGAGCTCGCCATCCACGAGGAGTTGTGCACGTCTCTGGAGTTGCTCAACCTGGCGACCAAGTGCGCAAGAGCTGAGGAGGGGTGCCTCTCCCTCCTCGATCTCCCAGCTGCTGACCCGGAGGAGATGAAAGCCAAGGGAAAGGACGTGAAGCGCAAGGGAGCAGCCGTGCTCGCTGCGGAACCAGACACCAAGCATGGTAGAGACCAGCTCGAGTCATCCAAGAGCAGCCGACCATTCTGCGCCTTCCACAACATGAATACCCACAACACCAGCGACTGTCAAGAGCTCAGAGCTATTCGCGAAGGACGCTTCGGTCGACGCCCCGAGCTCGGCGACCGGGGGTACGACCGAGGAGGAGGACGTGGCGGCGAACGCTGGAATGACCGTGGCCCGCGCCAGGAGTGGCGCGACCGGCCTCACGAGGACCGCTGGCAGGATCAGCCTTGCGAGGGCGCCTGGAGGGACCAGCCTCGTGAGGATCGACCTCAGGGAAACGCCGGTCTACCTCCACTACCACCACCGCCAAGAAGGAGTGACGACAACCACCAAGACGAGGGGGCTGGGGGCTTCCAGGAGCCGTGTGCTATCGCCTGCATCTTGGGCGGAGCTCAAGCCCCAGCCTCATAGCGTATCTTCAAACAGTTTGCTCGTGAAGTGAATGCAGTCCTCCCCAAGCTCGAGGCCACGCACCCGGTGCCCCTCTCGGGCAGGGCTCGGGGGCTCTCTTCTGGAGGGCCTTAGACTTTGCCAACATCACGAGGGAGATGCTTGGGCACCACTTGGAGGCGTGCTTCGCGACACGTTTCCCTCAGGAGGATAGAGGGCAAGGAGCGCCCACCGTTCAATAGTTCAACACCAAGGCCACCCAGGAACTGCAAGATGCAAGGGCCATGCGCGGAGACCGCCTCCCACCAGGCGCAGCTCCCCATCCAGGCGAGGATGCTAGGCTGCGCATCTGCATTGACGTCCCAGGGCTCAATAAGTCTGCCTCTCAGGAGCTTTTCTGGCCTTCGCGCATGGGACGCTGCGAGGGCCCGCCTCACAGCTACGTTCACATGCCTTTTGGCCTGTCAAGCATGGCGACCGCCTATCAGCGCAACCTGCAGAGTATCCTGGCGGCTCAGGAGGCCAGGCACCACGCTGTGCTAACAGAGATGGAGATGGTCCTCAAGGAACCACCTGGACCCCCAGAGCCTCCCAAGGCTCATGGCCCCTGTGGCTCATGAGGAGCAACCCTTTCGCCGCGTACCTTCAGCTGCCTCAACTCTCCTTCGTCGACATAACCAGGTGACATTTTCCAAGTTCATTTAGCTGGGAGCGCCCCTCGGGCTGCATCATTCCCAAGCCGCGTGGGTCCGTCCTTGTGGCATGTATCCCTTTTATGTCTTTAGCTTACCTTGTTGGGGGCGCCCCTCGGACTGCATCATCCCCAAGCCGCTCGGGCCTGACCCAGTGGCATGCATGTCCCTTGCATTTACTTAAGCTAGTATGCTTTCCATGCCTAATTTACATATAACTGCTACCTGCTCGATCGTTGCCTCCCACGCGGGCTACTCACGCTGGCACGTCGTTGGTGCACGGGTCCGTCCGTGCCACGTCGGCAAACCTGAGCGGTCGAGCCATGGCTCGCGGCACGCCACCTCACCAGGCCCTCAGTGCCTTCATTTCCTCGAGGAGCAACCAGCGATAGGCTGGCAACCATAATGGCAAACTATGTTCCTCCTTGTGCTGACTTGCAGGAATCTCATGAGGATAACAGTGAACGACACCGCGAGCCCCTTCTTATTCCATGTAATCTGCTTGCACGTTAAAAGGGAGGCTCCTGATCATCATGACTCAGGAGCTCTTACTGGCTCTCCAGCCCTCACCCCCTGGCCTTGACCACGACACGCGACCTGGCATACCAGCGGTGGCTGAGCTCGCTCGGGGGCCGGGACCTAAGGACGTAGAGCATGAAGGAGAGCGTGGGAGAGGGGGAGACTCGAATGGGCCTGACCTAGCTATGCTGCGAATGCTTATGCACAAACCCGGTGCATCACGAGGAATCAACCCGGAATCGACAAGATAAGTCCCGCACTCAGACCAGCTAATCATGGGAGCCTGAGAGTCGTGCTCGCTGACGGTGTCATGGACTAGGGGGTACTCACCCCGTCGTCTCCCGATCAGTTGGATTGGGCCGAAGACCCCCGTGGCTGTTAAGTCATTGGCCAGTTCGGACAGCCGATGACATATATGAGGAAGATTCCACAAGACTTGCTGATCAAGACAAGGACTCCTCTCCACCGATGTATTCGACTAGGACTCTTGTTATCCTAGGCCTCTGGTATGTTATATAAGCCGAGGCCAGGCTAGTCCATAGAGGAGGAGATTACTCATCACACCCTTAGGTCTTAGACCACAACATATGATCTCGAGGTAGATCAACTCTTGTAACCATATATTCATCAAGATCAATCAAGCAGGAAGTAGGATAATATCTCGATAGAGAGGGCCCGAACCTGGGTAAAACATCGTGTCTCATGTCTCCTGTTACCCATCAATCCATGACGCACAGCTTGGGACCCCGTACCTGAGATCTGCCGGTTTTGATACCTACAATGGTGCTTTCATTGAGAGTTCCGCTGCGTGATCGGCAAAAGGATCAATGGCTCGCCTGCAGATCAACTGCGACATCGACGTCTTCGGCGCCGCCTCGACTGGTCACCTTGACTTGAACGAGGACTATGCCCTACCTCCAATCATCATGTTCAGATGAGGGCCTTCATCAATATCAACCCCGATCTCTATCAATATCATGGAGGAATCATCCATGGAGCTCGGGGGCTCAACGTCAACATTGCCCTCGGCAACCGTGCTGTTTTTTCTGGACAGCAAACTTGTATCCGCCGCCACTACCTCCTCGAGTATCGTCTTAATGATTGCTTTGGTGGAATTGTGCGGAATTGAGTCTACAACAACCCTGGAAAATTTCGTTGACTTCCAATGGAGGAATCTCTGGTAATGTACGATATACCGGAGCCGTGTCAAATCTGGACGGGAATATGGACGAGTTTAGGGCGTGGTCTCCAGAGCCAAGATCGGAGGTCCTTTGGAAGATCCAACCGTTCATCGGCTGCGGAATTCCCATATCTACAACCCCTCAAAAAATTTAGGTCGATTCGACCATCCAAACTCTAGGAACCTTCCGATTAGTGCATCACTTTTCAGATCTGTTTTCTGCGCGAGAACGAATCCGACCCGAGTTCATCTTTTTTATGAACGGGATTTCAGACATCCTTTTTGAAGGAAGTTTTGTATGGGGTATTGTGTTTTGTCCCAAACACATCCCGCTAATTTTAAAATCTTTTCCAATATATCTTCACTATCGCGCTGGTGTCAAACCAACCCAACAACGTTGCTCTACGGCTGCCAACCTGCGCTAGACACATCATCGCTTTGTTGAGTCGAGTTCAACTTCCTCGGATCATCATCTCGGCAAGCTGAACAAGAGTTTGGCATCACGAAGGATAAATCATCACCAACGTCGCCTCCCCACGGATTACATGGAGCGGGCACACCGGCATCGCCGCACGGTCACTTCATCAAGCCAGCATTGACCACGTCATAAGTTACGACCTGCATCGGCATGGGCACACCATTGCTTCATCGAGCCGATGTCCATCACGCTGAACTATTTCAACACCTCAGCTGACATGGCAGTGATCTCTACTACACAACTTTCTTCTTGTAGACGTTGTTGGGCCTCCAAGTGCAGAGGTTTGTAGGACAGTAGCAAATTTCCCTCAAGTGGATGACCTAAGGTTTATCAATCCGTGGGAGACATAGGATGAAGATGCTCTCTCTCAAGCAACCCCGCAACCAAATAACAAAGAGTCTCGTGTCCCCAACACACCCAATACAATGGTAAATTGTATATGTGCAATATTTCAGCGAAGAGATGGTGATATAAGTGGTATATGGATAGTAGATAATAGTTTTTGTAATCCGAAAATATAAAAACAGCAAGGTAGCAAGTGATAAAAGTGAGCATAAACGGTATTGCAATGATAGGAAATAAGGCCTAGGGTTCATACTTTCGCTAGTGTAAGGTCCCTCAACAATAATATCACAATTGGATCACATAACTATCCCTCAACATGCAACAAAGAGTCCCTCCAAAGTCACTAATAGCGGAGAACGAACGAAGAGATTATGGTAGGGTACGAAACCACCTCAAAGTTATTCTTTCCTAACAATCCGTTGGGATATTCCTATAAGTGTCACAAACAGCCCTAGAGTTCATACTAGAATAACACCTTAAGACACAAATCAACCAAAACCCTAATGTCACCTAGATACTCCAATGTCACCTCAAGTATCCGTGGGTATGATTATACGATATGTGTCACACAATCTCAGATTCATCTATTCAACCAACACATAGAACCTCAAAGAGTGCCCCAAAGTTTCTATCGGAGAATCACGATGAAAACATGTGCCAACCCCTATGCATAGGTTCATGGGCGGAACCCGCAAGTTGATCACCAAAACATACATCAAGTGAATCACGTGGTATCCCATTGTCACCACAGATACGCACGGCAAGACATACATCAAGTGTTCTCAAATCTTTAAAGACTCAATGCGATAAGATAACTTCAAAGGGGAAACTCAATGCATTACAAGAGAGTAGAGGGGGAGAAGAAACATAAGATCCAACTATAATAGCAAAGCTCGCGATACATCAAGATCATGCCAAATCAAGAACACGAGAGAGAGAGAGAGAGATCAAACACATAGCTACTGGTACATATCCTCAGCCCCGAGGGTGGACTACTCCCTCCTCGTCATGGAGAGCGCCGGGATGATGAAGATGGCCACCGGAGAAGGATTCCCCCTCCGGCAGGGTGCCGGAACGGGTCTAGATTGGCTTTCGGTGGCTACGGAGGCTTCTGGCAGCGGAACTCCCGATCTTTTCTGCTCTCGGATGTTTTTAGGGTATATGGAGATATATAGGCGGAAGAGGTACGTCAGGGGGGCCACGAGGGGCCCACGAGGGTGGAGGGCGCGCCCAGAGGGGGTGGGCGCGCCCCCTGCCTTGTGGCCTCCTTGTAGGTCCCCTGACGTGCACTCCAAGTCTTCTGGGCTTCTTCTAATCCAAAAATAAGTTCTGTGAAGTTTCAGGTCAATTGGACTCCGTTTGATTTTCCTTTTCTGCAAGACCCTAAAACAAGCTAAAAACAGAAACTGGCACTGGGCTCTGGGTTAATAGGTTAGTCCCAAAAATGATATAAAAGTGTATAATAAAGCCCATAAACATTCAAAACAATAGATAATATAGCATGGAGCAATCAAAAATTATAGATACGTTGGAGACATATCAGGCAGCTGCAACATCTCCTTACCAACCTGCTCCATCCCCTCGTCTGGACCAGGGGCTTTGCCTTCCCTTCATCAACCTACCCCGGGGACTTCGGAGTCGTCAGCTGACCAGCTTCGTCAAGTTAGCTGGACCGGGGGCTTTGCCTCGGCGAGTCAACCTTTACTAGCATCGCCATGCCGTCGCTTCACCACCCATCAGGCAATGGGTATGCGGATCAAATCCCCATTTTGGGGAGTCAATTTTCTTCGGACTGCTACAACAAACAAACCAGGTGCTATTAATCCCAGCAAATTTTGTTTGTTTGGTTTATTTTTTCCAAGGAATTATTACTCTGGTTTGTTCCATCATCTGTACACAGGTCTATCAAATGGTGGCCGCATTAACGACGGTCGCGTGGTGGTTCGGTCAGTTTCCGTACATAGTTCGGCGAACGCCGCATCCGGAACTCGGACCGACCTGTGAATTCAAGCTTTGCCACACCTTTAACGCATCACACCGATGCCCTGCATGGACATTGACTTCGGTACCAGGCCACATATCTTTAAATAAATTATTTTGCGTAAATTAATTATGCGAGGATTTTTATATATTTATATTATTATTGTTGGACTGCACTATTTTACATGTGCAGGTAATTGACTTCGACTGTGTCACGTGGTATCTTCGGCAAGCTGACGTCGTCGTCCCAATCGGCGTAAATCGGCTTGCATGATCACCTTGTTGGTCGTGTTGCCATACCGACGTGTTCGGTTGCCTCGGGGATTTCGGCATCGCCGAGAGAGCTCTACCTCATGGAGTGTTCGATGCACATGCCATATTTCCTTTATTACTCATTTTGCATAAATTATTTATTATGCAACAAATTTCTTTAGTATTATTACTATTATCTCCAGTTTGCACTATTTTTTGTGCACATGTAAATGATACGGGTCGGGCAGTGTTGTCACCTCGGCTGGACGGGGGGCTTCGTCAACACTTCGTTAACCCACGCCGGGGACTTTCGCGTCACTCTGGCGGCCTGCATTGGTCGTGCTATGTCACCACTTCTAAGTGCCGAGCTCTTCGCTCCGCCACCTCGGGGCCGGCTTGGGGAATGGAACCTTATCCCACATCAAGCTCGAACCGCGTCATCAATGCCGAACACATTAACTAGCTAAGTCGCTTTCATGCTCGAAAACTTTTAGCTTTAAATTTTGTTCGGTTAGACCAAGCATTATACCTTTTTGGCAAAAAGTTGCTTATAAAAAACTTCCTTGTCAAAACTTTGTTTGTGACACACAAATTCAAATACCCGTCTACTTGGGGGCTTCCTTTATGAAGCCTTTCCTCTTGCATATGATTATACTTGTATGGATTCGTTCCTTGTTCGTGTATTACGCCACAATATGCACCATGTTGACTTAAGTGTTCCGCAAGCCGGGTTGCCTTGCTCCTGTGTTTATCCCTACATTCCCGATTGTTCGGCTAGGGAGTAAAGGGAGCACCTCTGCGATTGTCACGATCGGGTCATCCGAGCTTGGACCTCAAACTGGGTGAAGCCGAAAGCTAGCGCTCTTATTGTTTTCAATCATGGTTGGCACACAACAGAATTCATGAGTACAAAAAATCTATTTCACAACTCTCATAGTAACAATGAGCAACCGAAGAAAGGTATCGGTGGGGGTACTATTTTCTTCGAAGATGCTTCTTACACTTCTTCAGTAATATAGCATAAGTTCCCTGAGCGCCCTTTGTCTATTATAGCCTTATGGCCTGATTGCCTGGTTATCGGAAACATCGTTGATATTCTCGACAGGTGGAGTACATAACACTTTTCGGCCCTTGATCGAAGAGGGAGAAGCCGACGATCGGTTAAGACGCGTTCAAAGTTCAGGTGAACACAGATATGATATAAGTACTTCAGTACATACAATCATTATACATAAAATTATTTTACCCAAGTCACTTGGGGGCTCTTAAAATTTATATGAGTTGTTTTGTAGTAAATGTGTTTTCTTCTTGGTTGTTGCAAAGTCTTTTTCTACCGCTCCTTTTTCGACTCGAGTGTATGTTCAATAGCCGGATAGCCTGTCTTCTCTCTAAAAGCCGCTTGAGTTTAGTTTTCTAAATTGACCTCGGAGAAGTACTCTACCTTTGGGATAAGGAGCTGGAAGCCATAGGCTGACCCACTTGAAGTCTTGAGATCGGATGTGTCATGTTAAAACACGACAGAAGCACAATATTTTTCCAATTTTCGGATTGGCACCGAACACTTGATCTTGTTCGGACGTCAAGTTTTTACTGATGTTTTTTGGTTTTCCAAGATTATGGCACTTTTAAACTATTTGTGTGTTTCTAGCATAAGTCTCGCAGTGCAACGCCGGACACCTTTAGATATCCGGCAAAAATATTCTCGGATATTGCTATACATGCATCGGTTTCAAATTGTGTCTTCGGTCAAATAGTTGGGTTGCCCGGCTCCTGTGCTTGCCTCCTACGTTCTGCGTTGTTAGGCTAGGTGTGAAAGGGAGAACCACTACGATTGTGCTTCCAGCTCGCATGGTTAAGAACCTCAGTGGAGAAAGCCGAAAACTGACTGTCATAATAAGCGTAAACTGGTCAGCGATCCGATGACTATGTTAAATGACAGGCCGTTCATAGCATTGGCCGAAGTGTTTACGGCTTGACCTCGGCTGTCGCCGAACACTAACCGGGGGCTCGTAGCTAGCTCCCCAGCTTAAAGCTCTTATGACTAAGCGAAAGTTATAAAGCCCGCATATCTAATTGCCTCATTTCCGCTAACGCAACCACCTTCGGGCACCGAGACGTCGGCTAAGGGTTGTCTTGTTATTGCGGAGACACCCTGCATAGTATCTACAAAGGGTTAGAAGCCTCCGATGGGCCACTTTTCAACTAATAAACGATCATAGCTTAGTCAAAATAAACATATCATCGTCATTTGTATTTAATATACAAGGGCTGCCTTTTGTAACCATCGTTATAAAGCCATAAATATGAATCAATTTGACTTAAGATTTTTGCCAAGCTGGATTGCCTGGCTCCTGTGCTTACCCCTACGTTCCCGATTATTCGGCTAGGCGGTAAAGGGAGCACATTTGTGATTGTTACTACCGGGTCATCCGAGTTAGTACCTCAGACTGGGTGAAGCCGAAAGCTGGCGATCTTAAAGGATCACATTGGTCGGCAACGACAGAAGTGAAAATTTTGGTTCATTAAGACCACATAGTTCGGGAACTTTCCCCAAACTAAATCCTCAATATTTTTCTCCCACATTGATCGGAGGTGAGGTTTTATGATCATGGTCGGCATGACAACCCAAAGAGAGGAACCGATAGCGGGACTATTTTCTTTGGAAGATGTTTTTTTACATTACATAGTAATATAACATTCTATCTGCATACCTTTGTTTATAAAACCATATGGCCGGATTGCCTTGTTTGTCATAAACCTTTGCCCTTGTAAAGGCTTTATAAAGTAGGACAAACACTCCCCAGCTACTGGTCGAGGAGGTTGAAGCCGATGGTCGGTCAACAAAGTTTTGTACAATGCGGATCCGAGCATTAATGACGTAAAGTACTTGGATACATAGGCAACCGAGCAACTTACATAAAACTCTCCTAAACCCCAAGTGGCATTGATTTCCTATCTATTAAGCCCCTTGGGGCCAACCTTGGCGAGCCCAGCTTTCGCTGGCTCTAGGTCCTTTAAGAGATCTTTATTCTCTTTTCGAGAAGTTTTTGTTAAACACAACAAATTTTTTCTGTCAAACGGATATCGATCCTTAATTCGGTCCCCCGTGCCCACATTAAGGCTCGGGGGCTACTGGGTTTTGCGTTCATTATTTATAAATATTAAAGGGGCACATCGATCCCCTGATCTGGTGTTGCACCCGATCAGTGTCTCGGGGCCTACTGCATTGCCTATTCAATGCAGAAAATTCAAAGTGCTTAGTGTTCGACATAACCAAACTATGGACAAGCGCGTCCTCGGATGACAATAAGTACCATATGGGACTTATCCGGCATCAAGTTGATACATCACGATGACTTCTCACGACCCTCTCTCAGGGGCCCGTCCGCCGATCACTATTACCTCTAATATATTACACTGCGTTTCTATTCCTATGTATGCTGTCGAGCTAGGAGTTGATCTTCAGGACGATTTTACGACCTGAGTCTCAGAAGCTACTAGTATTAGTGGTTTCATATTTTCCTTCAGGTGCATCTCGGAGTTTAGACCGACAAACACCTTGAGGGCTACTGGCAATACATCTCGTCAGCAAATAAATTTATACGCATTGGAAATAAAATCCATAAACAATCAGCCCAAGCCCGAGGTGGTGCATCAC
The DNA here is from genome assembly GCF_002162155.2 of Triticum dicoccoides. NCBI lineage: Eukaryota > Viridiplantae > Streptophyta > Magnoliopsida > Poales > Poaceae > Triticum > Triticum dicoccoides. The sequence goes on along the minus strand of NC_041384.1, from coordinate 627,219,202 downwards.
CTCGAAAGCAGTCCGACATAAAGCTCGGATGCAAGTGGCTGGCTCTATAGAGAGAATTTCTGTCATTAAGCTTGGCTAACCTCCTTTAAACTTCTTCAACCCAAGGTGATCTATGACACCTCGGATACAGTCCGGCGTTAGAGCTTGGATACAGTCCGGCGTTGGTGCTCGGCTGCAAAAGATACCGTGAATGCAGTCCGACGTCGGAGCTCGGATGCAAGAGGACACTGCCGCCCGGGAACAACTTCAAACCCGAGGTGGGCGTAAAAATAACAAGGCATTGATAAAAGCCGATAAATTAAAGGGGCTCCTCGGATACCCGACACGTAAAATCTTCGGATTTACTTCGGCAATCCTCAACATCGAAGATAAGAAGATTTGTTGAACCAGTTTTCAAGACCGACGACCGAAAATGAAGAACGGTTCGGAAGAATCGAGGAACGTCCCCAACTTGAAGACCGGTTCAGGGGGCTACTGACGGCGTCATGGACTAGGGGGTACTCACCCCGTCGTCTCCCGATCAATTGGATTGGGCCGAAGACCCCCATGGCTGTTTACTCATGGGCCAGTTCGGACAGCCGATGACATATACGAGGAAGAGTCCACAAGACTTGGTGATCAAGACAAGGACTCCTCTCCACTGATGTATATGACTAGGACTCTTGTTATCCTAGGCCTCTGGTATGTTATATAAGCCGAGGCCAGGCTAGTAGATAGAGGAGGAGATTATTCATCATACCCTTAGGTCTTAGACCACAACATACGATCTCGAGGTAGATCAACTCTTGTAACCATATATTCATCAAGATCAATCAAGTAGGAAGTAGGGTATTACCTCCATAGAGAGGGCCCGAACCTGGGTAAAACATCGTGTCCCCTGTCTCGTGTTACCCATCGATCCATGACGCACAGCTTGGGACCCCCTACCCGAGATCTATCGGTTTTAACAGCGACACTCACTACAATCCTGTTACGGCAACGCCGCCTCCCTTTCTTAACTTACCATGGCTGCTTGAGCGCTAAGGGGGACCCCTTAAGCATCGCGTCTCAGGAGCTCTTACTGGACCACGGGCCGCTCATCTCCTGGCCTTGACCACGGCACGCGACCTGACATACCAGCGACGGCTGCAGCTTGCCTGGGGACCAGGACCTATTAGCGTAGAGCAACAAGCCATCGTGAGGTTAGAAAGGGGAGACTGAGCCTAAACAGGATTTGCGTTCACAGGTTTCGATAATCAGGACAATATCAACAAAAGACATTACAGACACTTTACATGCCCAAACGGCGCACTTCTTGATTCCTCGCAGGGAACAAAAGATGAGAACCTAGGAGAAGCCTATCTACACGCCCCCGCGGCGGACGCCATCATCAACATCAGGCCACATGAGGCCGGCACCAACCCCATCCAGATCAACGATGGTGGCGGCCGGACGTTGCGGCCCTGCTCCGGGCGCTGCGAGCGCTCGGGGGCACGTAGCTGTCGTCGCTCATCTCCGGAGTCTCGTAGAGCTCAGGAGAACCACTGGACTCCCAAGAGTCGCTGCTGCTGGAGTAGCCGCAAGCAGAGCGCGCATCATCCTGGTGCTCCCCTCCAGTGCAACACTCTAGGCGGCGGCCCTCCGCATCGAGGACCTTGAAGAACAACATGGAAGCGCTGTCGTATTGAAAGTGGATCGCGAGGGCGCCCTCCGCACGGCAAACCCGCGCGACCTCACCCCAGCCGCGGGTCATGAAGATCTTGCCGGGGGAGACCACTTCGACCTCTGCTCCGATCGCCAGAGTGTCGGAGTCGGCATGCTGCAACCAGACCTCAAGGGGTCCCCTCGGTGGCAGCATGTCAGAGAAGAAACGCGGGAAGCAAATCCAAGAGCTTGGGGGCATCACTGCCCATAGCACGTGCTCGCATGAGGAGTCCGCTGCATGGACTCCTGGAGCGACGGCGGGCGTCACCGCGACACGTCAACCTTGGCCATGGTGCGCGCGTCGATTCTCATCGTTCCTTCCTCCCGAGACCTGGCTTGGGCATACAAGGGCAGCGGATACCCTGGAGGAGGCCACTCGCACCAAGGCCTTGTCACCACCTGCATCGCCGTTGCGTTGCGGTGAACCGGCCTCATCTTCGGCGGGAGCAGCTTAGGCTCATCGCGGGGGCCCTTTCCTTTCTCCTTAGTGGAGAATCTTCGGATCGACGCCATTGAAGTTGCTATTAGCAGTGGAGCGGAGGAGGAATAAGCAAGCGGAATGGGAAGGAATGGGCGACGGGGGCTCTACCCCACTCTCATTTATAGCAGGAGAAGGCCAACCAGCGCCCCCCATGATCACAGGTAATGATGGTTTTCCTTGCATGTTGCAGGGACCTGTCAAGTCGAGCTATTGCCGAGGCAGGATGGGGAAGCGGAGACGCCCACGACCAATCGACCGCCACACATCGACCGAGGCCGCAGGCTATTGGGGCCCGCGGCGCTCCGCGCTTGACCTTTAGCTTCGCCTTGAAGGCAAGCCCGAGCACGCCTTGGGCCCGGGGGCTACTGCCGGTGTTTTGGGAACGGAGGTCCCCAGACTTGCCTGCCTGCGGCCCATGGCGTGGCTGTGTTGGCAGGCCAGTACGTCCCTTCTTCATCAACAAGGCATCCAAGACCCTCGCGAGGGGCCAAGCCTCGCGAGACGGATGACACAAGACCTCCTCAGGAGCGGCCTCGCCAGGCAGGCTCGCGAGGGGCGGAGAGATAAAGGCAAGGCAGACCTCGCGAGGTTCTCATGACGTGAGCCATGACGATCAAGACCAGGCGGGCGCCGGCGCGTGCAGCGTCCTTGTTTCCAGTTTGGTGCTAAGGAGGCAAGCGCAGGCGCGGAGTACTGATGCATCAAGCAAAGGTTACCATATCGGTGCAACGAGACCAAGACCAGCAGGACGACAAGAGGACGACAAGACAGAGGTCACCATGGAGCCCATGGCAGCGTCACCACCAGAGCCTTTTGCAGGCGAAGACCGCTTTTGTCAGGATAAGCTGTACGAGTTGTCCCCTTTCAAATTGGCCGATGTTGGCTCCCTTCCCGCTCAATATTTGGGGAGAGGACCAGGGCCTATATAAGTAGAACTAGCCACCATCATAGAGGCGGAACTCATTTAGAGGCATCTCACCTAATCCTTAGCCACACACCGAGCACAAGAACACCTCAACCTGAGGAAGCTGTTCTTCCCCTTGTACTGTTCATCATCAGCCCAAGAGGCAATCCACCACCACCACGCTGGAGTAGGGTATTACACCACAACGGTGGCCTAAAACAGTATAAATCTTGTGTCCCTTGTGTTGTGAGTTCGTCGAGTTTGTTCTTGAGACCTTAGTAAGTTAGGACGCAGATCGGTAGGGAGGAAATCTTCGCGCGCACCCCAGTGTTTGAACCTTGAGGGTTTTGCCGGAACCCGTGATCCGACATCGGCTGGCAGATGTTTGCCCACGTGCGCGACCTAAGTGGGCGGTGTACCCTCCACTTCAAGTATGATGGTGCTGCGATCCTCTTTGTGAGGGTATTTGGTGAAGATGGTCGCCGTGCAGGGTGTTTCCCGAAGACAGTGGCGGCGACGGTGAGCTCGGCCTGGGCGACGACCGTGACGAGGCCGAGGGAGAGCTTCCCCTTGGCGACGGCCGCGGTTCTCCCAGCGACAGCTTCTCCGCTAGTGAGAGCACCAGCAGCGGCGGCTACGACCAGCCGCCTCGTCGTCGGGTCCGCTTCAAGGATGGCGGCGGGTCGTCCCGCCGCTGCGCGGCGGTGAAGCGCGAGATGGACTCAGATTGAGCTGAGTCTGGGAGGCCCTCGGAGCCGCGCCTCGTCAGCTGCCGCGGTCATGCGGGACGCTTTTGTTTGAGCTTTCCTTTCTTCCTGCATTTTGGAAAAGGTAGATGGCCCTGCTAGGGCGTGTAATGAACTGTGATCTCTATGCTGCTATGTTATGCTTATTGCTCTAACGTTGTTCGTGTTCCACGTAGATGCAAAAATAAGGAGGTAACTTAGCTTGATACGCTCAGGGTAGTTTCTCGTCTCGGGAGGGTGCGCCTCCTGGCATTTAGTGAGGCCTCCTTGTTGCCGACTCGGGAGCCGCTGACCTCGGGAGGCGTCCCGAAGTTGCAGAGTTTGTCATGTCATCTGTCGGGTGCCTTACTCCTCCTTACGTGAGCCCTCAGGCATGGGCTAATCATGGCTTAGCGCACCGCGTCGCGGTACCCGTGGGGCACGGACTTAGGAGGGTGCGCCAATCGCAAGCTCAATCAAGGGCGCCTCACGGAGATCAAGGGAGCCGAAGCTCTAGGGCGACAGGGCTTTGGCGAGGTGCGTCCAGGGTTTAGGCTAGCCCAGCGCACGCACACACCTGACCATGCAACATTTGGCGTGCCAGGTAGGGGTGCGCTGGAGCTCCGCCTCTTCGCTCGTTCCGCCCCTCCGCCCGCTTCGTCTCTTTGTTCAGCCCTCATGGCAGGCGCCACCCTACCGGTTGGATTGACAGGCGCGCGTGGAGGCACCATGGGCCTCCGGGCCTTCACCCCCGCCTTACGACGGGTTTAGTGGCCGTGCAAGTTCAAGCCAGATATGACGCCTCGCTACGATGGCCCGGCGGATCCAACAGCCTTCCTGTTGGTGTACGAGGAGGCCATTCGGGAAGCCAGAGGAGATGACAGGGTCATGGCCAACTGGTTACCCATGTCCACCACCACTGACTCGGGCGCGCTCTCGTTGCTTTGCATACCCACTATCTGCAATGTGGCGGTGACCAAGACCCTCCTCGACAGCGGGGCTGGCCTCAGCATGCTCTCCGTGGAAGCTTTTGGCTTGCTCCACGTGTCGTAGGGCCGGCTCCGTCACACCAAGCCTTTCTCCGGAGTTGGCGGCGGTTCCACCAGCCCCCTAGGGAAGATCCACCTCCCAGTCACCTTCGGTACTCACGACAACTATCGCACCGAGCTTATTGACTTCGACATCGCTCGCATCAGCCTCTCGTACAACGCCATCCTCGGGTACCCAGCCCTGGCTCAGTTCATGGTAGCAACTCACCATGCATACAACCTCATGAAGATGCCGGGAAGCAACAACGTCCTCATCGTGGCTGGAGATACCAAGGAGGCCCTGATGGCCCTCAAGCTCACCTTTAGGGCTGCGACAGCGGTGCACCCCGCAGGTGAAGTAGCACCTGGGACCCAAGGGGCTGCGCCAGCAAAGAAGAAGCAATTGTTCTCCCAAGACCGGGACACGATGACGCAGGTGCCGATCAATGAGGACGGGGCCTCGGGAGCCACCTTCACCATAGGTACCGACCTTGCCCCAAACCAAGAAGAGGCGTTGGTGAACTTCCCGCGCGCGAATAAGCAGGTATTCGCCTGGGAGCCCAAGCAACTGGTTGGGGTCCCGAGGGGGACAATCGAACATCACCTAAGGGTGTGCCCGAATGTGTGCCCGGTGAAGCAGAAGGCGCGACGATAGTCCGCAGAGAAGCAGTCCTTTATCATCCAGGAGACCCGCAAGGTACAAGATGCAGGTGTCATCCGTGAGGTTCGGTACCCAGATTGGCTGGCGAACCCGGTGGTCATTCCCAAGAAAGGCGGGAAGGAACGCATGTGCGTTGACTTCACTAACCTCAACAAGGCCTGCCCTCAAGACCCGTTCCCGCTCCCGTGCATTAATCAGATCATTGGCTCCACCGTCGAGTGTGACTTGTTGTGTTTCCTAGATGCCTTCTCAGGTTACCACCAGATCAAGATGGCAGTGGAGGACCTAGAGAAGATGGCTTTCTTAACCCCGTGTGGGGTATACTGCTACATCTGCATGCCGTTCGGGCTGCGTAACGCTGGGGCGACATTCCAGTGGCTGATGGACATTGCTCTAAGCCAGCAGCTCGGGAGGAGCGCTGAGGCCTACGTTGACGACATTGTGGTGAAATCTCGGGAGGCAAGGACCCTCATTCATGATCTGGAGGAGACTTTCGCCAGCCTGCGCAAGGTAGACCTGCGGCTCAACCTGGAGAAATGCGTGTTCAGCGTCCCCTCCGACAAGCTGTTGGGTTTCCTCGTGTCGCACAGGGGGATCAAGGTGAACCTGGAGAAGGTCAAAGCAATAGAAGACATGAGCCTGCCGCAGACTCTCAAGGAAATGCAAAAACTCGTGGGCTGCGTAACCTCATTGGGGCACTTCATCTCCAAGATGGGGTAGCACGCCTTCCCGTTCTTCAAGCTGATGAAGAAGAAGGGACCGTTCGAGTGGACTCCGGAGGCCGACACGGTGTTTCAAGACCTCAAGAGATACCTAACCAACACACAAGTGATGGTGGCACCTCGTCCTCTCAAGCCCTTGGTGCTTTACCTGGCCGCCACACCTCATTCTGCTAGCGCAGCGCTGGTGACCATCTGGGAGGAGTGCCATGCCAAGAGCCTTCCACCCGACGCCACGCATCCGGTCAGGATGGTGCCGCACCAAGACGGTGCCCCTGAAGCCACAATAGAGCCAGCAGATGACCTGGCAGCACAAGACGACGGTGCACGTAACTTGAGAGGTCCCGCCAGCCTCAGGGAGCGCCCCAGCCTCAGGAGATCTCGGACACCACCAACACTTCCACCCTCGTCGAACACCCGGTGTACTTCGTCAGCACGGTGTTGCGAGACGCGCGGGCACGCTACCTCATGCCACAGAAGCTTCTGCTCGTGCTCCTCATGGCCTCGCGCAAGTTACGCACTACTTCCAAGGCAACCCCATCAAGGTCATATCATCCTACCCACTAGAGAGGGTACTCCAGGGCCCCAATGCCGCGGGAAGGGTCGCCAAGTGGAACATCGAGCTGCAGGTGTTCCAGCTGGAGTTTAGCACCACCAGGGTCATCAAGGGAGCCGCGCTTGCCGACTTCGTGGTGGAGTGGACTGACGCCCCAGGGCCCGAAGCGGGCAAGGACCGGCCTCTCTTGCCACAGAGAGGAGCACCAAGCAGTTGGGTCATGTACTTCGACGGCGCCTTCGCGCGCCAGAGCGTGGCGGCTGGGGCTGTGTTCATTTCGCTCACCCAGGACAAGCTCTACTACGCTATGTAGCTCTGCTTCCAGCAAGGCGAGAAGGTCTCCAACAACATCGTGGAATACGAAGGGTTGATCGCGGGACTTAAGGCTGTGGCGACCCTGGGGGTGAAGTGCCTCACCTTTAAGGGTGACTCCTAGCTCCTCGTCAACTGTTCCAACAAGGTGTACAAGCCGAAGGACGAGCACATGGAGGCGTACCTCGCGGAGGTAGAAGCAATTCTTGGGCCTAGAACTGCAGCATGTGCCCCGCGGCACAAATAAGGAAGCTGATAATATCACCAAGAGGGCGTCAATACGTCAGTCCCAGGAGCCTGACGTCTTTGAGGAGCGGATCTTCAAGCCTTCAGCGGCCCTGCCGGCTGCGGAGCCTACGCCGCCTCAGGAGGAGCTTCCCCTGCCACCAGCCTCAGGAGCTCCTGCCTGTGGCCAGACCTCAGGAGCGCACCTCGCACTTGAACCCCAGGAGGGGTGCTGGAATGAAGAACTAAAGGCGTACCTACTGCAAGGGGCCCTGCCGGAGAAGGAGGAGGACACGGAGTGCGTAGCTCGGCAGGCTACCGCCTACCGCATCTAGGACGGCGAGCTATACCAAAAATGACCGAATGATGTTTCCTTGCGATGCATCTCCAGGGAGCAGGGGCGTGAGCTCTTAGCTGACATACACGGTGGAGAATGCGGACATCACTTGTCGTCGTGCACCTTGGTGGGCAAGGCATCCCGTAGCAGATCCTATTGGCCCACGACACTCAATGACACAGCCGAGCTGGTGAAATCTTGCAAGGCCTGCCAGTTCCATGACAAGAAAATCCACTAGCCTGCCCAGGGCCTCCAGACCATCCCCCTCTCATGGCCGTTTGTGATATGGGGGCTGGATATCCTGGATCCATTCCCTCGAGCACCCCGGGGCTACCGCTACCTCTACGTCGCCATCGACAAGTTCACCAAGTGGGAGGAGGTGGAAGCCGTTCGCACCATCCCATCTGGCTCCACAATTAAGTTCATCAAGGGCCTCGTGAGCCGGTTCAGAGTCCCTAGTCGCATCATCACCGACAATGGCTTGCAGTTCACTAGCAATCTCTTCAAAACATGTTGTGCTAATCTTTGAATGCAGGTATGCTACGCCTCAGTGGCACACCCCGGAGCAACCGCCAAGCTGAGCGCGCCAACACGGAGGTCTTGGGAGGCCTTAAGACAAGGACCTTCAAGAAGAAGCTCGATGCCTATGGCAGGGGCTGGCACGACGAGCTCCAGTCCATGCTGTGGTCCATCCGCACTACTGCCACCAAGCCAACAAGCAAGACCCTGTTCATCCTCGTCTACGGAGCCGAAGTGGTTCTCCCTCACGAGGTCAAGCATCGGTCCGCGCGGGTCTTGGCGTTTGACAAGACACGTCAGGACGCCATGCGGGGGATGGACCTCGTGCTGGGGGAGGAACGCCGCCGCCAAGCCTCGCTTTGAATGCCAAGGTACCACTGCCGCTGCGACCGCTCCAGGACGCTCGAGGTGGGCGACCTCGTCCTGAGGCGAGTGCTCTCCAGGGAAGGGTTGCATAAGCTCTCACCCATGTGGGAGGGCCCGCTTAGGATTGCTCGCATCTCCAGGCCTAGCGCTGTGCGCCTGGAGATGCAAGACGGGATCCCCATCCAGAACGCTTGGAACATCCAACACCTCCAGAAGTTCTACCCATGAAGCAAGGCCCAATGCCTGTGAAGGTTTTCGCTCGTGACACTCTCACATAATAATTAGTGGGGATGTACATGCCCCGGAGTCTCAGGAGTGCCGCCCTCGGGCCTCGGGGGCTCCCTCCCACGTCCTAGTGGCAGCACTTAGCTCCATGCTGGTGAGAAGACTAGACTAGGTGACGGACGCGGCTGTTCATTTGCTTTCTATAGCTGGTTGCAACCTTTTTATGAAATTTGGAGTTCTGGCGTTTCTCGATTGCTTGGTTGAGCCCCCCTTTCCCTCTATTTTTTGTTCGCTTATTTGTTTTGCATCAGGGAGGACGGCAGTTGCCCGATGCTCTCGCGCGTGCGCCCCGCGTGGGGGCTGGGCAGGTGTGTGCGTGTGCTGGGCTAGCCTAAACCATGGACACACCTCGCCAAAGCCCTGTCGCCCCAGAGCTTTGGCTCCCTTGATCTCCGCGAGGCGCCCTCGATTGAGCTTGTGATCGGTGCACCGTCCTAAGTCCGAGCCCCACGGGTACCGTGACATGGTGCCCTAAGCCATGATTAGCCCATGCCTGAGGTCTCCCGTAAGGACTAAGGCACCCGACAGATGAAAAAACAAACTCTGCAGCTTCGTGATGCCTCCCGAGGTCAGCGGCTCCTGAGTCGGCAACAAGGAGGCCTCACTAGATGCCAGGAGGTGCGCCCTCCCGAGATGGGAAACTACCCCGAGCGTATCAAGCTAAGTTACCTCCTTCTTTTTGCATCTGCGTGGAACACGAGCAATGTCGGAGCAATAAGCATAACATAGCAGCGTAGAGATCACAGTTCATTACACGCCCTAGCAGGGCCATCTACCTTTTTCAAAATGCAGGAAGAAAGGAAAGGTCAAACAAAAGTGGCCCGCATGACCGCGGAAGCTAACAAGGCGCGGCTCCGAGGGCCTCCAGGACTTAGCTCAATCCGAGTCCCTCTCGCGCTTCACCGCCGCGCAGCGGCGGGATGACCCATCGCTGTCCTCGAAGCGGGCCTGGTGGCGAGGCGGTTGGTCATAGCAGCCGCTGCTGGTGCTCTCACTGGCGGAGAAGCTGCCACCACTGGGCGAACCGCGGCCGTCGCCAAGGGCAAGCTCGCCCTCGGCCTCGTCATGGCCGTCGCCCATGCCGAGCTCAGCATCGCCGCCGCTGTCTTCGGGGTAGCACCCTCGCGATGACCATCTTCCCAAAATACCCTCACGAAGAGGTTCGCGACGCCATCATACTTGAAGTGGAGGGTACACCGCCCACACAGGCCGCGCGCGCGGGCAAACGTTTGCCAGCCACGGGCCAGGGCCACGTTCCCCATGATGGTGACCTCCACCACGACCCATGAGGCCTTGCTGTAGCAACCATCGGCCTGCAGCCATAGGCCGTCAAGACCCTGGGCCAGCAGCTCGCCGGCAAAAGAGCGCGGAAGCTGGAGCCAGGTGACAACCGAACTTTCCGACAACATGGCGAACTCCAGGAGCACCTCCGCCGAATGGAAGTGCGGCCGAGGAGGCCGGTCGACCACAGCATGCCTCCCCTTGGTGCAAGGGCTGCTCCGCCTAGAGCGGCCCTCGCCGTGGGAGGAGGCACCCCTTCGGGCGCCGTGGACGACGCCAGTCCCTGAAGGAGTGCGGCCGTGCCTCCGAGGAGCCACGACGGGGGTCATGGCGTGCTTACGAGGATGGCCCCGCCCCCTCTTGGGCGGTGGCGAGCCGGGCTCCTCCTAGCGAGCCTTCCCCTTCTCCGCGGTCGAAAACCTCTTCGCGGGCGCCATGGGGACAGCGGCAAGACAGCGAGACAAAGAGGAAGAAGAAGGAGCAATCGGAGAGGAAGCAAAGATGAGCGAGGGGGATCTACCCCTCCCCTCATTTATAGCCAGAAGGAGGCCAACCGCCGTCCCTCATGATCGCACGTAATGATGACTTTCTCCTGCATGCAGCGGCGTCTCGTCAAGTCGGACGGTTGCCGAGGCAACATGGGGAAGCGGAGGCGCCCACGTCCCATCAATCACCACGCGTTGACAAAGGCCGTAGGCGGTTGGGGCCTGCAGCACTCCACACTTGCCATTTGGCTTTGCCTCGAAGCCAAGCTCGAGCGCGCCTTGGGCCCGAGGGCTACTGTCGGCATCCTGGGAATGGGGGTACCTAGACTTGCCTACCTGCGGCCCATGGCGTGGCTCCATCAACAGCCCGATACGGCCCATCTTCAGCGGCAACAAATCAAGACCCTCATGAGGGGCCGAGCTTCACGAGGCGGATGGCACCAAGACCTCCCTAGGGGCGGCCTCACTAGGCTGGCTCCCGAGGAGTGGAGATATCTATGCAAGGGGCACCTCGCGAGGTGCACGTGACGTGAGCCATGACGACCAAGGCCAGGTGGGAGCCAGCGGGCGCAGTCTACCAGTTTCCTCTTTGGTGCGAAGGAGGCAAGCATAGGCACGGGGTCCCGTGGAATCAGGCAAAGGTTTCCATATTCGTGCGACAAGACCATGACCAGCAGGACGACAGGACGGATGTCATCGCGGAGCCCACATCAACGTCACCACCAGAGACTTTGGCAGGCGAAGACTACTTTTATCAGGATAGCTTGTACTAGTTGTCTCCCCTTCAAACTTGGCCTTTGTGGGCTCCCTCCCCGCCTAAACATTTGGGAAGAGGACCAAGGCCACTATAAATAGGACCTAGCCACCACCGTAGAAGGGGACAGATCATTCAGATCACCCCCTCAACCACAACTCATCGAGCTCAAGAACACCTCACCTCCCAAGGCTGCTCATCCACCACACTAGTTCATCCTCAGCCCCTCGAGGCAATCCACTCACAAACTGGAGTAGGGTAATACACCGCAAGGTGGCCCGAACCAGTATAAACCCCCGTGTATCTTATTCTTTGGGTTCGTCGAGCTAGGACATGGAATTGTTGAGCGAGTGATAACCCACAAGTATAGGGGATCGCAACAGCTTTCGAGGGTAGAGTATTCAACCCAAATTTATTGATTCGACACAAGGGGAGCCAAAGAATATTCTCAAGTATTAGCAGCTGAGTTGTCAATTCAACCACACCTGGAAACTTACTATCGGCAGCAAAGTGTTTAGTAGCAAAGTAATATGATAGTGATGGTAACGGTAACAAAAGAGTGACGAAAGCAAAGTAATGTTTTTGGTATTTTGTAGTGATTGCAACAATAGCAACGAGAAAGTAAATAAGCGTAAACCAATATATGGAAAGCTCGTAGGCATCGGATCAGTAATGGATAATTATGCCGGATGTGGTTCATCATGTAAAAGTCATAACATAGGACACATAACTAGCTCCAATTCATCAATGTAATGTAGGCATGTATTCCGAATATAGCCATACGTGCTTATGGAAAAGAACTTGCATGACATCTTTTTTCCTACCCTCCCGTGGCAGCGGGGTCCTAATGGAAACTAAGGGATATTAAGGCCTCCTTTTAATAGAGTACCGGAACAAAGCATTAGCACATAGTGAATACATGAACTCCTCAAACTACGGTCATCACCGGTAATTATCCCGATTATTGTCACTTCGGGGTTAACGGATCATAACACATAATAGGTGACTATAGACTTGCAAGATAGGATCAAGAACTCTCATATATTGATGAAAACATAATAGGTTCAGATCTGAAATCATGGCACTCGGGCCCTAGTGACAAGCATTAAGCATAGCAAAGTCATAGCAACATCAATCTCAGAACATAGTGGATACTAGGGATCAAACCCTAACAAAACTAACTCGATTACATGATAAATCTCATCCAACCCATCACCGTCCAGCAAGCCTACGATGGAATTACTCACGCACGGCGCTGAGCATCATGAAATTGGTGATGGAGGATGGTTGATGATGATGACGGCAATGAATCCCCCTCTCTGGAGCCCCGAACGGACTCCAGATCAGCCCTGCCGAGAGGTTTTAGGGCTTGGCAGCGGCTCCCTATCGTAAAACCCGATGATTTCTTCTCCCTAATTTTTCTCTCCCCGAAAGCAGATATATAGAGTTGGAGTTGGAGTCGGGGGGTCTCCAGGGGGCCCATGAGGTAGGGGGCGCGCCCTAGGGGGGCACCCCCACCCTCGTGAATAGGGTGTGGGCCTCCTGGTCTTCATCTTTGGCGAGGATTTTTTATTATTTATTGTAAGGTATTCCGTGGAGTTTCAGGTCATTCCGAGAACTTTTGTTTTCTGCACATGAAACAACATCATGGCAATTCTGCTGAAAACAGCGTCAGTCCAGGTTAGTTCCATTCAAATCATCCAAGTTAGAGTCCAATGAAGGAAATATGCCCTAGAGGCAATAATAAAGTTATTATTTATTTCCTTATATCATGATAAAAGTTTATTATTCATGCTAGAATTGTATTAATCGGAAACATAATACATGTGTGAATACATAGACAAACAGAGTGTCACTAGTATGCCTCTACTTGACTAGCTCGTTAATCAAAGATGGTTATGTTTCCTAACCATGGACAAAGAGTTGTCATTTGATTAACGAGATCACATCATTAGTTGAATGATCTGATTGACATGACCCATTCCATTAGCTTAGCACCCGATCGTTTAGTATGTTGCTATTGCTTTCTTCATGACTTATACATGTTCCTATGACTATGAGATTATGCAACTCCCGTTTGCCGGAGGAACACTTTATGTGCTACCAAACGTCACAACGTAACTGGGTGATTATAAAGGAGCTCTACAGGTGTCTCCAAAGGTACATGTTGGGTTGGCATATTTCGAGATTAGGATTTGTCACTCCGATTGTCGGAGAGGTATCTCTGGGCCCTCTCGATAATGCACATCACTTAAGCCTTACAAGCATTGCAACTAATGAGTTAGTTGCGGGATGATGTATTACGGAACGAGTAAAGAGACTTGCCGGTAACGAGATTGAACTAGGTATGGGATACCGACGATCGAATCTCGGGCAAGTAACATACCGATGACAAAGGGAACAACGTATGTTGTTATGCGGTCTGACCGATAAAGATCTTCGTAGAATATGTGGGAGCCAATATGAGCATCCAGGTTCCGCTATTGGTTATTGACCGAAGACGTGTCTCGGTCATGTCTACATTGTTCTCGAACCCGTAGGGTCCGCACGCTTAAGGTTACGATGACAGTTATATTACGAGTTTATGCATTTTGATGTACCGAAGGTTGTTCAGAGTCCCGGATGCGATCACGGACATGATGAGGAGTCTCAAAATGGTCGAGACATAAAGATTGATATATTGGACGGCTATATTCGGACATCGGAAGTGTTCCGGGTGATTTCGGAGAAAACCGGAGAGCCGGAGGGTTACCGGAACCCCCCCCCCCCGGGAGAAGTAATGGGCCATATGGGCCTTATTGGAGAGAGAGAGGGGCAACCAAAGGTGGGCCGCGCGCCTCCTCCCCCCTGGTCCGAATTGGACTAGGAGAGGGGGCCCCTTTCCTTCTCCCTCCCCACTTCTTTCCCCCTCCTAGTAGGAGTCCTACTCCTACTAGGAGGAGGACTCCTCCTTGGCGCGCCATAGGGGCCGGCCGGCCTCCTCCCCCTTTCTCCTTTATATACGGGGGTAGGGGGCACCCCTAGACACACAAGTTGATCCACGTGATCATATTCTTAGTCGTGTGCGGTGCCCCCTTCCACCATAGTCCTCGATAATATTGTAGCAGTGCTCAGGTGAAGCCCTGCGACAGTAGTACATCAAGATCGTCACCACGCCGTCATGCTGACGGAACTCTTCCCCGACACTTTGCTAGATCGGAGTCCGGGGATCGTCATCGAGCTGAACATGTGCTAGAACTCGGAGGTGCCGTAGTTTCGGTGCTTGATCGGTCGAGCCGTGGAGACGTATGACTACATCAACCAAGTTAACGCTTCCGTTGTCGATCTACAAGGGTACGTAGATAGCACTCTTCCCCTCTCGTTGCTATGCATCACCATGATCTTGCGTGTGCGTAGGAATTTTTTTGAAATTACTACGAAACCCAACAGTGGCATCCGAGCCTAGGTTTTATATGTTGATGTTATATGCACGAGTAGAACACAAGTGAGTTGTGGGCGATATAAGTCATACTGCTTACCAGCATGTCATACTTTGGTTCAGCGGTATTGTTGGACGAAGCGGCCCGGACCGACATTACGCGTACGCTTATGCGAGACCAGTTCCCCCGACGTGCTCTGCACATAGGTGGCTTGCGGGTGACAGTTTCTCCAACTTTAGTTGAACCGAGTGTGGCTACGCCCGGTCCTTGCGAAGGTTAAAACAGCACCAACTTGACAAACTATCATTGTGGTTTTGATGCGTAGGTAAGATTGGTTCTTGCTTAAGCCCGTAGCAGCCGCGTAAAACATGCAACAACAAAGTAGAGGACGTCTAACTTGTTTTTGCAGGGCATGTTGTGATGTGATATGGTCAAGACATGATGCTAAATTTTATTGTATGAGATGATCATGTTTTTTAGCCGAGTTATCGGCAACTGGTAGGAGCCATATGGTTGTCGCTTTATTGTATGCAATGCAACCGCGCTGTAATGCTTTACTTTATCACTAAGCGGTAGCGATAGTCGTGGAAGCATAAGATTGGCGAGACGACAACGATGCTACGATGGAGATCAAGGTGTCGCACCGGTGACGATGGTGATCATGACGGTGCTTCGAAGATGGAGATCACAAGCACAAGATGATGGTGGCCATATCATATCACTTATATTGATTGCATGTGATGTTTATCTTTTATGCATATTATCTTGCTTTGATTGACGGTAGCATTATAAGATGATCTCTCACTAATTATCAAGAAGTGTTCTCCCTGAGTATGCACCGTTGCGAAAGTTCTTCGTGCTGAGACACCACGTGATGATCGGGTGTGATAGGCTCTACGTTCAAATACAACGGGTGCAAAACAGTTGCACACGCGGAATACTCAGGTTATACTTGAAGAGCCAAGCATATACAGATATGGCCTCGGAACACGGAGACCGAAAGGTCGAGCGTGAATCATATAGTAGATATGATCAACATAGTGATGTTCACCAATGAAACTACTCCATCTCACGTGATGATCGGACATGGTTTAGTTGATTTGGATCACGTGATCACTTAAGAGGATTAGAGGGATGTCTATCTAAGTGGGATTTCTTAAGTAATACGATTAATTGAACTTAAATTTATCATGAACTTAGTCCTGGTAGTATTTTGCAAATCATGTTGTAGATCAATAGCTCGCGTTGTTGCTTCCCTGTGTTTATTTTGATATGTTCCTAGAGAAAATTGTGTTGAAAGATGTTAGTAGCAATGATGCGGATTGGATCCGTGATCTGAGGTTTATCCTCATTGCTGCACAGAAGAATTATGTCCTTGATGCACCGCTAGGTGACAGACCTATTGCAGGAGCAGATTCAGACGTTATGAACGTTTGGCTAGCTCAATATAATGACTACTTAATAGTTTAGTGCACCATGCTTAACGGCTTAGAATCGGGACTTCAAAAGACGTTTTGAATGCCATGGACCATATGAGATGTTCCAGGAGTTGGAGTTAATATTTCAAGCAAATACCCGAGTTGAGAGATATGAAGTGTCCAACAAGTTCTATAGCCAAAAGATGGAGGAGAATCGCTCAACTAGTGAGCATGTGCTCAGATTGTCTGGGTACTACAATCGCTTGAATCAAGTGGGAGTTAATCTTCCAGATAAGATAGTGATTGACAGAATTCTCTAGTCACCGTCACCAAGCTAGTAGAACTTCGTGATGAACTATAGTATGCAAGGGATGACGAAAACGACTCCCGAGCTTTTCATGATGATGAAATCGATGAAGGTAGAAATCAAGAAAGAGCATCAAGTGTTGATGGTATACAAGACCACTAGTTTCAATAAAAGGGCAAAGGGAAGAAGGGGAACTTCAAGAAGAACAGCAAGCAAGTTGCTGCTCAAGTGAAGAAGCCCAAGTCTGGTCCTAAGCCTGAGACTAAGTGCTTCTACTGCAAAGGGACTGGTCACTGGAAGCGGAACTGCCCCAAGTATTTGGCGGATAAGAAGGATGGCAAAGTGAACAAAGGTATATTTGATATACAGATTATTAATGTGTATTTTACTAGTGTTCGTAGCAACCCCTCGGTATTTGATACTGGTTCAGTTGCTAAGAGTAGTAACTCGAAACGGGAGTTGCAGAATGAACAGAAACTAGTTAAAGGTGAAGTGACGATGTGTGTTGGAAGTGGTTCCAAGATTGATATGATCATCATCGCACACTCCCTATACTTTTGGGATTAGTGTTGAACCTAAATAAGTGTTATTTGGTGTTTGCGTTGAGCATGAATATGATTTGATCATGTTTATTGTAATACAGTTATTCATTTAAGTAAGAGAATAAATTGTTGTTCTGTTTACATGAATAAAACCTTATATGGTTACACACCCAATGAAAATAGTTCGTTGGATCTCGATCGTAGTAATACACATAATCATAATATTGAAACCAAAAGATGCAAAGTTAATAATGATAGTGCAACTTATTTGTGGCACTGCTGTTTAGGTCATATTGGTGTAAAGCGCATGAAGAAACTCCATGCTGATGGGCTTTTGGAATCACTTGATTATGAATCAGTTGATGCTTGCGAACCATGCCTCATGGGCAAGATGACTTAGACTCCGTTCTTCGGAACAATGGAGCAAGCAACAAATTTATTAGAAATCATACATACTGATGTATGTGGTCCGATGAATATTGAGACTCGCGACAGGTATCATTATTTTCTGATCTTCACAGATGATTTGAGTAGATATGAGTATATCTACTTGATGAAACATAAGTCTGAAACATTTGAAAAGTTCAAAGAATTTCAGAGTGAAGTGGAAAATCATCGTAACAAGAAAATAAAGTTTCTACGATCTGATCGTGGAGAAGAGTATTTGAGTTATGAGTTTGGTCTTGAGTTAAAACAATGTGAAATAGTTTCACTACTCACGCCACCTGGAACACCACAGCATAATGGTGTGTCCGAATGCCATAACCATACTTTATTAGATATGGTGCGACCTATGATGTCTCTTACCGATCTACCACTATCATTTTGGGGTTATGCATTAAAGACAGCTGCATTCATGTTTAAAAGGGCACCATCTAAGTCCGTTGAGACGACACAACCTGAACTGTGGTTTGGCAAGAAACCAAAGTTGTCGTTTCTTAAAGTTTGGGATTGTGATGCTTATATGAAAAAGTTTCATCCTGATAAGCTCAAACCCAAATCGAAGAAATATGTCTTCATAGGATACCCAAAGGAGACTATTGGGTACACCTTCTATCACAGATCCGAAGGCAAGACATTCGTTGCTAAGAATGGATCCTTTCCAGAGAAGGAGTTTCTCTCGAAAGAAGTGAGTGGGAGGAAAGTAGAAAACTTGATAAGGTAATTGTACCATCTCCATTATTGGAAAGTAGTTCATCACAGAAATCTGTTCTTGTGACTACTACACCAATTAGCGAGGAACCTAATGATGATGATCATATAACTTCAGATCAAGTTACTGCCGAATCTCGTAGGTAAACCAGAGTGAGATCCGCACCAGAGTGGTACGGTAATCCTATTCTGGAGGTCATGTTACTTGACCATGATGAACCTACGAACTATGAAGAAGCGATGGTGAGCCCAGATTCCGCAAAATGGCTTGATGCCATGAAATCTGAGATGGGATCCATGTATGAGCACAAAGTATGGATTTTGGTTGACTTGCCCGATGATCGGCAAGCCATAGAAAATAAATGGATTTCTTAAAGAAAGAGTTGTATATGATGCAACCAGAAGGTTTTGTCAATTCTAAATGTGCTAACAAAATAAGCAAGCTCCAGCGATCCATCTATGGACTGGTGCAAGCATCTCGGAGTTGGAATAAACGCTTTGATAGTATGATCAAAGCATATAGATTTATACAGACTTGTGGTGAAGCCTGTATTTACAAGAAAGTGAGTGGGAGCACTACAACATTTTTGATAAGTATATGTGAATGACATATTGTTGATCGGAAATAATGTAGAATTATTCTGCAAAGCATAAAGTAGTGTTTGAAAGGAGTTTTTCAAAGAAAGACCTCGGTGAAGCTGCTTACATATTGAGCATCAAGATCTATAGAGATAGATCAAGACGCTTGATAAGTTTTTTTTTCAATGAGTACATACCTTGACAAGATTTTGAAGTAGTTCAAAATGGAATAGTCATAGAAAGGGTTCTTACCTGTGTTACAAGGTATGAAATTGAGTAAGACTCAAAGCCCGACCACGACAGAAGATAGGAAGAGAATGAAAGTCATTGCCTATGCCTCAACCATAGGTTCTATAAAGTATGCCATGCTGTGTACCAGATCTATTGTATACCCTACACTGATTTTGGCAAGGGAGTACAATAATGATCTAGGAGTAGATCAGTGGACAGCGGTCAAAATTATCCTTAGTGGAATAAGGATATGTTTCTCGATTATGGAGGTGACAAAAGGTTCGTCGTAAAGAGTTACAGCAATGCAAGTTTTGACACTGATCTAGATAACTTTAAGTCTCAATCTGGATACATATTGAAAGTGGGAGCAATTAGCTAGAGTAGCTCCGTGCAGAGCATTGTTGACATAGATATTTGCAAAATACATACGGATCTGAATATGGCAGACCCGTTGACTAAAATTCTCTCACAAGCAAAACATGATCACACCTTAGTACTCTTTGGGTGTTAATCACATAGAGATATGAACTAGATTACTGAATCTAGTAAACCCTTTGGGTGTTGGTCACATGGCGATGTGAACTATGGGTGTTAATCACATGATGATGTGAACTATCGATGTTAATCACATGGTGATGTGATCTAGATTATTGACTCTAGTGCAAGTGGGAGACTGAAGGAAATATGCCCTAGAGGCAATAATAAAGTTATTATTTATTTCCTTATATCATGATAAAAGTTTATTATTCATGCTAGAATTGTATTAACCAGAAACATAATACATGTGTGAATACATAGACAAACAGAGTGTCACTAGTATGCCTCTACTTGACTAGCTCATTAATCAAAGATGGTTATGTTTCCTAACCATGGACAAAGAGTTGTCATTTGATTAACGGAATCACATCATTAGTTGAATGATCTGATTGACATGACCCATTCCATTAGCTTAGCACCCGATCGTTTAGTATGTTGCTATTGCTTTCTTCATGACTTATACATGTTCCTATGACTATGAGATTATGCAACTCCCGTTTGCCGGAGGAACACTTTGTGTGCTACCAAACGTCACAATGTAACTGGGTGATTATAAAGGAGCGCTACAGGTGTCGCCAAAGGTACATGTTGGGTTGGCGTATTTCGAGATTAGGATTCGTCACTCCGATTGTCGGAGAGGTATCTCTGGGCCCTCCCGGTAATGCACATCACTTAAGCCTTGCAAGCATTGCAACTAATGAGTTAGTTGCGGGATGATGTATTACGGAATGAGTAAAGAGACTTGCCGGTAATGAGATTGAACTAGGTATGGGATACTGACGATCGAATCTCGGGCAAGTAACATACCGATGACAAAGGGAACAACGTATGTTGTTATGCGGTCTGACCGAGAAAGATCTTCGTAGAATATGTGGGAGCCAATATGAGCATCCAGGTTCCTCTATTGGTTATTGACCAGAGACGTGTCTCGGTCATGTCTACATTGTTCTCGAACCCGTAGGGTCCGCACGCTTAAGGTTACGATGACAGTTATATTATGAGTTTATGCATTTTGATGTACCAAAGGTTGTTCGGAGTCCCGGATGTGATCACGGACATGACGAGGAGTCTCGAAATGGTCGAGACATAAAGATTGATATATTGGACGGCTATATTCGGACACCGGAAGTGTTCCGGGTGATTTCGGAGAAAACCGGAGAGCCAGAGGGTTACCGGAACCCCCCCGGGAGAAGAAATGGGCCATATGGGCCTTAGTGGAGAGAGAGAGGGGCAGCCAAAGGTGGGCCGCGCGCCTCCTCCCCCCTAGTCCGAATTGGACTAGGAGAGGGGGGGGGGGCGCCCCCCTTTCCTTCTCCCTCCCCACTTCTTTCCCCCTCCTAGTAGGAGTCCTACTCCTACTAGGAGGAGGACTCCTCCTTGGCGCGCCATAGGGGCCGGCCGGCCTCCTCCCCCTTGCTCCTTTATATACGGGGGCAGGGGGCACCCCTAGACACACAAGTTGATCCACGTGATCATATTCTTAGCCGTGTGCGGTGCCCCCTTCCACCATAGTCCTCGATAATATTGTAGCAGTGCTTAGGCAAAGCCCTGCGACAGTAGTACATCAAGATTGTCACCACGCCGTCGTGCTGATGGAACTCTTCCCTGACACTTTGCTGGATCGGAGTCCGGGGATCGTCATTGAGCTGAAGTGTGCTAGAACTCGGAGGTGCCGTAGTTTCGGTGCTTGATCGGTCGAGCCATGGAGACGTACGACTACATCAACCAAGTTAACGCTTCCGTTGTCGATCTACAAGGGTACGTAGATCACACTCTTCCCCTCTCGTTGCTATGCATCACCATGATCTTGCGTGTGCGTAGGAATTTTTTTGAAATTACTACGAAACCCAACATCCAAAACAAGGGCAAAAGTGTTTGGAAAAGTAGATAGGACGGAGACATATCAACTCCCGCAAGCTTAAACCCTTGCTTGTCCTCAAGAAATTCAGTTGACAAACTGAAAGAAATAAAGAAAAACTTTTACAAACTCTGTTTGCTCTTGTTGTTGTAAATATGTCAAGCTAGCATTCAAGTTTTCAGCAAAGATTATAACTAACCACATTTGCAATAATTCTCAGGTCTCATGATTACCCATATCAATAGCATAATCAACTAGCAAGACATAATAATAAATCTCGGATGACAACACTTTCTCAAAACAATCATAATATGATATAACAAGATGGTATCTCGCTAGCCCTTTCTGAGACCGCAAAACATAAATGCAGAGCACCTTTAAAGATCAAGGACTGACTAGACATTGTAATTCATGTTAAAAGAGATCCAATCATAGTCACACCCAATATAAATTAAGAGTGATGAATGCAAATGACAACTACGCTCTCCAGCTAGTGATTTTAATAAGAGGGTGATGACTCAACATAAAAGTAAATAGATAGGCCCTTTGCAGAGGGAAGCAAGGATTTGTAGAGGTGCCAGAGCTTGGTTTTGAAATAGAGATAATTAATATTTTGAGGGGTATACTTTCATTGTCAACATAACAACCAAAAGATGGCGATATCTTCCATGCTACACACATTATAGGCAGTTCCCAAACAAAATGGTAAAGTTTATACTCCCCCTCCACCAACAAACATCAATCCATGGTTTGCTTGAAACAACGAGTGCCTCCAACTATCAATAGTCCCAGGGGGAGTTTTGTTTTGCAATTATTTTGATTTAGTTTGCATAAATCATGGGCCTGTGCATCCCGGTGACCAGCCATTTTCTCGTGAGTGAGGAGGAGTCCACTCCTCTTGAGAATAACCCGCCTAGCATGGAAGATACAAGCAGCCCTAGCTGATACATGAGCTATTCGAGCATACAAAATAGAATGATTATTTGAAGGTTTAGAGTTTGGCACATACAAATTTACTTGGAACGACAGGTAGATACCGCATATAGGAAGGTGTAGTGGACTCATCTGGAATAAATTTGGGGTTTAAGGGATTGGATGCACAAGCAGTATTCCCGCTTAGTACAGGTGAAGGCTAGCACAAGACTAGGAAGCGACCAACTAGAGAGCGACAACAGCCATGTACATGCATTAATATTAATAAACATTGGATGCAAGCATGAGTAGGATATAATCCACCATGAACATAAATATCGTGAAGGCTATGTTGATTTGTATCAACTACATGCGTGAACATGTGCCGAGTTGAGTCACTTAAATCATTCAAAAGAGGATACCACCCCATCATACCACATCATAACCATCTCAATAGCATGTTGGCACGCAAGGTAAACCAATATAACTCATAGCTAATCAAGCATGGCACAAGCAACTATGATCTCTAATTGTCATTGCAAACATGTTTATTCATAACAAGTTGAATCTAGAACGATGAACTCATCATATTTACAAAAACAAAAGAGGTCGAGTTCATACCAGCTTTTCTCATCTCAGTCAGTCCATCATATATCATCATAATTGCCTTTCACTTGCATGACCGAACAATGTGAATAATAATAAGAGTGCACGCGCATTGGACTAAGCTGGAATCTGCGAGCATTCAATAAACAGGAGAAGACAAGGCAATATGGGATCTTTTGTCAGATAAACAATAATGCATATAAGAGCCACTTTAACAATTTAATCATGGTCTTCTCCTACTCACGCCCAAAGAAAAGAAAAGAAATAAAACTATTTACACGGGAAAGCTCCCAACAAGCAAAAGAAGAACGGGAAATATTTTTGGGTTTTCTTTTTAATTACTACTACAAGCATGGAAAGTAAATTAATTAAAAGCTACAACTAATTTTTTTGTTTTTTCTTAAGGTTTATTAAACACACAAGAAGAAAGCATAAAAAGGAAAATAAACTAGCATGGATGATACAATGAAAAAGTATGAGCACCGACATCTAGCAATGAGTGTGTGTGAACATAAATGTAATGTCGGTGAGAAATACATACTCCCACAAGCTTAGGCTTTTGGCCTAAGTTGGTCTATGGCCACGGCTGGCCTGGCTGATATCCGTAGTAGAAGTTGGGGTCATACTGCGACAAAGAATAGTTGGGGTCGTATTGTGATGAAGAAGACTCTGACTGCCATTGGCTGACAGCCACCTCCGGATCCCAAGAATAAACAGACTATCGTGGAGGCTCCTCTTGTGGTTCCGGTTCCGAGGCTGGTGCAAGGTTTCGGTAGGCATGAATAGCCGCCAACGGAACAAGGTACGTGCCTACAGTCAAATCAAACAAAGAAGGATCAGGCAAGGTAATAGTCTCAGGATGATGTTTATTAAAGAACAATTGATATTTAAGCTCTCCTTCCCTATTCTTAACAATAAAATCATGTGCCACCATACTTTTATAATCTAAATAAACATGAGGCAGCACCTTTTCTTCCTTCTCATAATGCCTAATAGGTATGTTAAAATGTGCAGCTAGGCATGTAGCATAAATGCCTCCAAAGACGGGACCCTTAGTACGGTTCATACTTAACCGTCTAGCAATAATGCCGCCCATACTAAAAGAGTTATCACCGATAAGCCGTGGTGCAAAATGGTAATATCAGGGATACTCAGGTTTCCACAGTTTCCACGACCAATTAAGCAACGACTAGCAAATAATGCAAAATAACATAAAACAGGAAATTGTATGCTAGTGATTCGTGAATCAGAAACCTTCCATGTTTCCCCTACGGTGATAGTGTCAATAAATCCCTCCACATCATCACAATGTGGAGGGATGTATTGCCCCCAAAAGGGACTAAACAAACCCGACAGAAATCATAGAATGACATCTCCTTATGCTCATCATATAAATGAAACTCCACTGTAGGTGGCGAGTTCCTAGAATGGAAATGAAAGTTTTGCACAAAGGTATTTGTGAGTAAGAGATACTGATCGCATTTGTCGTGGAGGAAAGCAGTGAGGCCTGCATTTTGAGCCAGTTCATAAAAATCTTCATAAATACCGGCTGCTCTCAAGAAATCATCGGAGGGCCATTCACACGCCCGAACCTCCGCGGTGCGAGGCAGATTATACTTAGGCTTAGGTGCCTTTTCCTTCGAGCTTTGGCTCGATGAGCCTCTCAATAGTCTCCTCATTATATTCTGAAAAATTCTGAAATTTTTAGTAACTTCAAAATATAAGTAAACCAAACTCAATAATATTGATAGCAACTACTCCTACAAGTGCCTAGGGCCTATATCATGCATCAAAACTACTTTTGACCATATAAATTTGACATGCAAGCTCAAGAACAGGGTCACCTAAGCAGCAAAAATTTGCAATGAATAAAGCACTAGAACAAAAACTAATTGGACCAACGGAGGAGTCACATACCAAGGAACAATCTCCCCAAGCAGTTTTGTGAGAGGTGCTTTGAGCAAGGAGATCGAAAATTACAGCAAAGAGGGCTAGAACTCGTGCTTGAGTTGGTTTTTCGTGTTTGTGGGAGGAAGATGAAGTGTGTGGGCGCAAGAATAAGTGGAGGAGGGCCACCGTGGGCCGATGAGGCAGGGGAGCGCCCCCAGGGGGTAGGGCGCGCCCTCCACCCTCGTGACCAGGTGGCAGCTCCCCCCGCAGTAATTTTTGCACCATAAATCCTCAAATATTCTCGAAAAAATCATATTAAATTGGCATGTCATTCTGAGGACTTTTATTTTTGGGGTATTTTTATATTGCATGGATGAGGAAACAGACAGAAAAATACTATTTTTACTTTATTTCAACTAAATAATAGAAAGTATAGAGAGGGTACAAAAGGTTGTGCTTCTAGTTTCATCCATCTCATGCTCATCAAAAGGAATCCACTAACAAGGTTGATCAAGTCTTGTTAACAAACTCATTCCGATTAACATGAAACTGGAGAAATTTCGAATAACACTAGGTTACCTCAACGGGGATATGCACATCCCCAACAATAAGTATATCATATTTCTTCTTGACAGTAGGAAGAGGAAATTCAAAACCTCCAAATATAATTGATGGAATTTTTCCTATAGAATTGATACTATGAACTTGACGTTGTTTCCTCAGAAAGTGTACCGTATGCTCATGAAAAGTGACATTGCCTTTGTTGCAATCAATAACAGCCCCTGCAGTATTAAGAAAAGGTCTTCAAAGAATAATAGACATACTATCGTCCTCAGGAATATCAAGAATAACAAAGTCCGTTAAAATAGTAACGTTTGCAACCACAACAGGCACATCCTCACAAATCCCGACAGGTATAGAAGTTGATTTATCAGCCATTTGCAAAGATATTTCAGTAGGTGTCAACTTATTCAAGTAAAGTCTACGATATAAAGAGAGAGGCATACCACTAACACCGGCTCCAAGATCACATAACGCAGTTTTAACATAGTTTCTTTTAATGGAGCATGGTATAGTAGGTACTTCGGGATCTCCAAGTTTCTTTGGTATTCCACCTTTAAAAGTATAATTAGCAAGCATGGTGGAAATGTCAGCTTCCGGTATCTTTATTTTATTTGTAACAATATTTTTCATGTACTTAGCATAAGGATTCATTTTGAGCATATCAGTTAATCGCATACGCAAAAAGATAGGTCTAATCATTTCAGCAAAGCGCTCAAAATCCTCATCATCCTTTTTCTTGGATGGTTTGGGAGGAAAAGGCATGGGTTTCTGAACCCAAGGTTCTCTTTCTTTTCCATGTTTCCTAGCAACAAAGTCTCTCTTATCATAATGTTGATTCTTTGATTGTGGGTTATCAAGATCAACATCATGTTCAATTTCTACATCATTATCATTACTAGGTTGAGCATCATTATGAACATCATCATTAACATTATCACTAGTTTCAGGTTCATTGCCAGATTGTGTTTCAGCATCAGACATAGAGATATCATTTGGATTATCAGGTGGTTCAACAATAGGTTCACTAGAAGTTTGCACAGTTCTATCATTTTTCCTTTTCTTCTTTTTAGAAGAACTAGGTGCATCAATTTTATTTCTCTGAGAATCTTGCTCAATTCTCTTAGGGTGGCCTTCAGGATACAAAGGTTCCTGAGTCATTCTACCAGTTCTAGTAGCCACTTTAACAACATAATTATTTTTCTTACTATTCATTTCATCGAGCAATTCTTTTTGAGCTTTAAGTACTTGTTCTACTTGAGTGGTAACCATAGAAGCATGTTTGCTAACAAGTTTAAGTTCACCTCTAATATTAGCCATATAATCACCCAAGTATTTAATCATATCAACATCTTGTTTTAATTGTCTACCAAAATAAGCATAGAAGTCTTCTTGCTTAAACATAAAATTATCAAACTCATCCAAGCACTGACTAGCAATTTTAGTAGTAGGGATTTCAGCTTTATCATATCTATAGAGAGAATTTACCTTTACTACCTGTGTCGGGTTATCGAGGTCTGGATGTTCTTCAATAAATAAAGGATTAAGATCATATGTTTCTTCAATAGGCGGTAAATTAAGACCATGTATTTCTTCAATAGGAGGTAAATTCTTAACATCTTCAGCTTTAATACCTTTTTCTTTCATAGATTTCTTTGCCTCTTGCATATCTTCGGGACTGAGAAATAGAACACCTCTCTTCTTTGGAATTGGTTTAGGAATAGGATCATTAATTGGAGCAGGAACTGGCTTAAGAGGTGCCCAATTATTTTCATTTGTCAACATATTGTTCAATAAGATTTCAGCTTCATCCGGTGTTCTTTCCTGAAAAGAGAACCAACACAACTATCCAGGTAATCTCTAGAAGCATCAGTTAGTCCATTATAAAAGATATCAAGTATTTCATTTTTCTTAAGAGGATGATCAGGCAAAGCATTAAGTAACTTGAGAAGCCTCCCCCAAGCTTGTGGGAGACTCTCTTCTTTAATTTGCACAAAGTTGTATATTTCCTTTAAAGCAGCTTGTTTCTTATGAGCAGGGAAATATTTAGCAGAGAACTAATAAATCATATCCTGGGGACTACACACACAACCAGGATCAATAGAATTAAACCATATCTTAGCATCACCCTTTAATGAGAACGGAAATATTTTGAGGATATAAAAGCAGCGAGATCTCTCATCATTAGTGAATAGGGTGGCTATATCATTTAATTTAGTAAGATGTGCCACAACAGTTTCAGATTCATAGCCATGAAAAGGATCAGATTCAACCAAAGTAATTATATCAGGATCAACAGAGAATTCATAATCCTTATTAGTAACACAGATAGGTGAAGTAGCAAAAGCAGGGTCAGGTTTCATCCTAGCATTTAGAGATTGCTTATTCCATTTAGGTAATAACCTTTTGAGTTCATATCTATCTTTGCAAGCTAAAATAGCAAAAGAAGTTTTTTGATCAAATAAATAACCCTCAGGAATAACAAGTGATTCTTCATCATCACTTTCATCATCATAATCAGATTCCATATTTTCAATTTCTCTAGCCCTAGCAAGCTGTTCATCGAGAAAATCACTAAGTGGCATAGTAGTATCAGGCATAGAGGTAGTTTCATCATAAGTATCATGCATAGCAGAAGTAGCATCATCAATAACATGCGACATATCAGAACAAATAGCAGAAGCAGGTGTAGGTGTCGCAAATATAATCATAACAGAAGGTGAATCAAGTGCATAGCTAGATGGCAGTTCCTTACCTCCCCTCGTAGTTGAGGGATAGATCTTGGTTTTTGGATCGATCAAGTTCTTCATAGTGTCCAGCAGATATAAATCCCAAGTGACTCAAAGAATAGAGCTATGTTCCCCGACAACGGCGCCAGAAATTAGTCTTGACAGCCCACAAGTATAGGGGATCGCAACAGCTTTCGAGGGTAGAGTATTCAACCCAAATTTATTGATTCGACACAAGGGGAGCCAAAGAATATTCTCAAGTATTAGCAGCTGAGTTGTCAATTCAACCACACCTGGAAACTTAGTATCTGCAGCAAAGTGTTTTGTAGCAAAGTAATATGATAGTGATGGTAACAGTAACAAAAGAGTGACGAAAGCAAAGTAATGTTTTTGGTATTTTGTAGTGATTGTAACAATAGCAACAGGAAAGTAAATAAGCGTAAACCAGTATATGGAAAGCTCATAGGCATCGGATCAGTGATGTATAATTATACCGGATGCGGTTCATCATGTAACACTCATAACATAGGGTGACACAGAACTAGCTCCAATTCATCAATGTAATGTACGCATGTATTCCGAATATAGTCATACGTGCTTATGGAAAAGAACTTGCATGACATCTTTTGTCCTACCCTCCCGTGGCAGCGGGGTCCTAATGGAAACTAAGGTATATTAAGGCCTCCTTTTAATAGAGTATCAGAACAAAGCATTAGCACATAGTGAATACATGAATTCCTCAAACTACGGTCATCACCGGTAAGTATCCCGATTATTATCACTTCGGGGTTAGCGGATCATTACAAATAATAGGTGACTATAGAATTGCAAGATAGGATCAAGAACTCTCATATATTGATGAAAACATAATAGGTTCAGATCTGAAATCATGGCACTCGGGCCCTAGTGACAAGAATTAAGCATAGCAAAGTCATAGCAACATCAATCTCAGAACATAGTGGATACTAGGGATCAAACCCTAACAAAACTAACTCGATTACATGATAAATCCAATCCAACCCATCACCGTCCAGCAAGCCTATGATGGAATTACTCACGCACAGCGGTGAGCATCATGAAATTGGTGATGGAGGATGGTTGATGATGACGACGGCGACAAATCCCCCTCTCCGGAGCCCCGAACGGACTCCAGATCAGCCCTCCCGAGAGGTTTTAGGGCTTGGTGGTGGCTCCGTATCGTAAAATGCGATGATTTCTTCTCCCTGATTTTTCTCTCCCTGAAAGTTGATATATGGAGTTGGAGTTGGAGTTGGGGGGTCTCCAGGGGGCCCACGAGGTAGGGGCGCGCCGTAGGGGGGGGGGGCGCCCCCACCCTCGTGAACAGGGTGTGGGCCCCCTGGTATTCATCTTCGGCGACGATTTTTTATTATTTATTGTAAGGTATTCCCTGGAGTTTTAGGTCATTCCGAGAACTTTTGTTTTCTGCACATAAAACAACATCATGGCAATTCTTCTGAAAACAGCGTCACTCCGGGTTAGTTCCATTCAAATCATACAAGTTAGAGTCCAAAACAAGGGCAAAAGTGTTTGGAAAAGTAGATACGACGGAGACGTATTAGCAAGCTAGTTGGGGAGATGGTGTTCTTCATGCGCATCCCAGAGTTCGAACCTCTCAAGGGTTTGCTGGAACCCGAAATCCGACAAACAAAAATAGACCACTCATCAAGGGTGCATGACCATGAAAGATATTACTCATATAAATAGAACAACCATTATTCTCCGATTTAAGTGAATAACTGTTTCGCATCAAACAAGATCCAGATATAATGTTCATGCTCAACACTGGCACCAAATAACAATTATTTAGGTCTGAAACTAATCCTGACGGTAGATGCAGAGGCAGCGTGCCGACGGCGATCATCACCTTGTCCTTAGCCAATCTTCGTTTAATCCGTAGCCCCTGTTTCGAGTTGCAATACGAGCAACAGAACTAGTATCAAGTACCCAGGCGCTACTACGAGCATTAGTAAGGTACACATCAATAACATGTATATCGAATATACCTTTCACTTTGCCATCCTTCTTATCCGCCAAATACTTGGGGCAGTTCCGCTTCCAGTGACCAGTCCCTTTGCAGTAGAAGCACTCAGTCTCAGGCTTAGGTCCAGACTTGGGCTTCTTCACTTGAGACGCAACTTGCTTGCTGTTCTTCTTGAAGTTCCCCTTCTTCCCTTTGCCCTTTTTCTTGAAACTAGTGGTCTTGTTAACCATCAACACTTGATGCTCCTTCTTGATTTCTACCTCCGCAGCCTTTAGCATCGCGAAGAGCTCAAGAATTGTCTTATCCATCCCTTGCATATTATAGTTCATCACGAAGCTTTTGTAGCTTGGTGGCAGTGATTGAAGAACTCTGTCAATGACACTATCATCAGGAAGATTAACTCCCAGTTGAGTCAAGTGGTTGTGGTACCCAGACATTCTGAGTATATGTTCATTGACATAACTATTCTCCTCCATCTTGCAGCTATATAAATTATTGGAGATTTCATATCTCTCAATTCGGGCATTTGCTTGAAATATTGACTTCAACTCCTGGAACATCTCATATGCTCCATGACGTTCAAAATGTCTTTGAAGTCCCGATTCTAGGCCGTAAAGCATGGCACACTGAACTATCGAGTAGTCATCAGCTTTGCTCTGCCAGACATTCATAATATCTGGAGTTGCTCCTGCAGCGGGTCTTGCACCTAGCGGTGCTTCCAGGACATAATTCTTCTGTGCAGCAATGAGGATAATTCTCAAGTTACGGACCTAGTTCGTGTAGTTGCTACCATCATCTTTCAACTTAGCTTTCTCTTGGAACGCATTAAAATTCAAGGGAATGGTAGCACAGGCCATTGATCTACAACAACATAGACATGCAAATACTATCAGGTACTAAGTTCATGATATATTAAAGTTCAATTAATCATATTACTGAAGAACTCCCACTTAGATAGACATCCCTCTAGTCATCTAAATGATCACGTGATCCATGTCAACTAATCCATGTCCGATCATCACGTGAGATGGAGTAGTTTTCAATGGTGAACATCACTATGTTGATCATATCTACTATATGATTCACGTTCAACCTTTCGGTCTCAGTGTTCCATGGCCATATCTGCATATGCTAGGCTTGTCAAGTTTATCCTGAGTATTCTGCACATGCAAAACTGGCTTGCACCAGTTGTATGTGTACATAGAGCTTACCACACCCGATCATCACGTGGTGTCTCGGCCCGACGAACTGTAGGAACGATGCATACTCAAGGAGAATACTTATACCTTGAAATTTAGTGAGGGATCATCTTATAATGCTACCTCCGTACTAAGAAAAATAAGATGCATAAAGGATAAACACCACATGCAATCAAAATATGTGACATGATATGGACATCATCAGCTTGTGCCTTTGATCTCCATCTCCAAAGCACCGTCATGATCTCCATCATCACCAGCTTGACACGCTGATCTCCATTGTAGCATCGTTGTCGTGTCGCCAACTATTGCTTCTACGACTATTGCTACCGCTTAGTGATAAAGCAATTACATGGAGATTGCATTTCATACAATAAAGCGACAACCACAAGGCTCCTGCCAGTTGCCGATAACTTTTAGAAAACATGATCATCTCATACAACAATTTATATCTCATCACGTCTTGACCATATCACATCACAACATGCCAGACAAAAACAAGTTAGACATCCTCTACTTTGTTGTTGCAAGTTTTACATGGCTGCTACGGGCATCTAGCAAGATCCGTTCTTACCTGCGCATGAAAACCACAACGATTTTTCGTCAAGTGTGTTGTTTTAACCTTCAACAAGGATCGACTATAGCCAAACTCAATTCAACTGAAATTGGAGAAATAGACACCCGCCAGCCACCTGTGTGCGAAGCACGTCGGTAGAACCAGTCTCATGAACGCGGTCATGTAATGTCAGTCCGGGCTGCTTCATCCAACAATACCGCCGAATCAAAGTAAGACATTGGTGGCAAGCAGTATGACTATTATCGCCCACAACTCTTTGTGTTCTACTCCTGCAAATAACATCTACACATAGTCCTGGCTCGGATGCCACTATTGGGGAACACAGTATTTCAAAAAATTTCCTTCGATCACGCAAGATCTATCTAGGAAATGCATAGCAACGCGAGGGGAGAGTGTGTTGATACGTCTCCAACGTATCTATATTTTTTGATTGTTCCATGCTATTATATTATCAACCTTGGATGTTTTATACGCTATTTTATATGATTTTTGGGACTAACCAATTAACCTAGAGCCCAATGCCAGTTTTTGATTTTCCCTTGTTTTAGAGTATCGCAGAAAAGGAAAATCAAACGGAGTCCAATTGACCTGAAACTTCATGGAACTTATTTTTGGATCAGAAGAAGCCCACGGAGTATCGGAGTTGGACCAAAAGAGTCCCGTGCTTCCCACGAGGGTGGGGGGCACGCCCACCCCCTGGGCGGGCCCCCCTACCTCATGGACGACCCAGAGGTCCACCGACATACTTCTTCCTCCCATATATACCCATATACCCTAAAAACATCGGGGAGCACAATAGATCGGGAGTTCCGCCGCCAGAAGCCTCCGTAGCCACCGAAAGCCAATCCAGACCCGTTTCGGCACCCTGCCGGAGGGGTAATCCCTCTCCAGTGGCCATCTTCATCATCCCGGTGCTCTCCATGATGAAGAGGGAGTGGTCCACCCTTGGGGCTGCGGGTATGTACCTGTAGCTATGTGTTTGATCTCTCTGTCTTGCGCTCTTGAGGTGGCACGATCTTGATGTATCGCGAGCTTTGCTATTATAGTTGGATCTTATGATGTTTCTCCCCCTCTACTCTCTTGTAATGGATTGAGTTTTCCCTTTGAAGTCATCTTATCGGATTGAGTCTTTAAGGATTTGAGAACACTTGATGTATGTCTTGCGTGGGATACCTGTGGTGACAATGGGGTATTCTATGATCCACTTGATGTATGTTTTGGTGATCAACTTGCGGGTTCCGTGACCTTGGGAATCTATGCATAGGGGTTGGCACACGTTTTCGTCTTGACTCTCCGGTAGAAACTTTGGGGCACTCTTTGAGGTTCTATGTGTTGGTTGAATAGATGAATCTGAGATTGTGTGATGCATATCGTATAATCATACCCATGGATACTTGAGGTGACATTGGAGTATCTATGTGACATTAGGGTTTTGGTTGATTTGTGTCTTAAGGTGTTATTCTAGTACGAACTCTAGGGCTGTTTGTGACACTTATAGGAATAGCCCAACAGATTGATTGGAAAGAATAACTTTGAGGTGGTTTCGTACCCTACCATAATCTCTTTGTTTACTCTCCGCTATTAGTGACTTTGGAGTGACTCTTTGTTGCATGTTGAGGGATAGTTATGTGATCCAATTACGTTATTATTGTTGAGAGAACTTGCACTAGTGAAAGTATGAACCCTAGGCCTTGTATCCTATCATTGCAATACCTTATGCTCACTTTTACCATTAGTTACCTTGCTGTTTTTATATTTTCAGATTACAAAAACTATTATCTACTATCCATATTGCATTTGTATCACCATCTCTTTGCCGAACTAGTGCACCTATACAACTTACCATTGTATTGGGTGTGTTGGGGACACAAGAGACTCTTTGTTATTTGGTTGCAGGGTTGCTTGAGAGAGACCATCTTCATCCTATGCCTCCCACGGATTGATAAACCTTAGGCCATCCACTTGAGGGAAATTTGCTACTGTCCTACAAACCTCTGCACATGGAGGCCCAACAACGTCTACAAGAAGAAGGTTGTGTAGTAGACATCAAGCTCTTTTCTGGCGCCGTTGCCGGAGAGGCAAGGAAAGCGGCACTAACACCCCGTCAACTAAGCTCTCTTTTGGCGTCGTTGCTGGGGAGGTTAGCACTTGAAGGTATATCTTTAGATCTTGCAATCGAATCTTTTTGTTTCTTGTTTTAGCACTAGTTTAGTTTATAAAAGAAAGCTACACAAAAATATGGAATTGAGTTTGCCTCATACGCTTCATCTTTTTAATATCTTTCGTGAGTATGATGGAAAGGAAAATTGTGCCAAAGTGTTAGAAGAAGAATGCATTAAAATGTTTGGCACTAAATCTTTGAACGATGAGCATGATTGGAATGTTGTTAGTATGAACTCCTTGAATATCCATAGTACTAATGATGATTGCACTAGTTATGATGAAAATGCCTCCTATAAACATGTCAATTTTTGTGGAGTGCATTGGCTAAATAGGGAAGATAGATATTGCAAGAGGCATAAGCATTTAGAAACTAAATGGT
Organism: Triticum dicoccoides; assembly: GCF_002162155.2. Classification (NCBI taxonomy): domain Eukaryota; kingdom Viridiplantae; phylum Streptophyta; class Magnoliopsida; order Poales; family Poaceae; genus Triticum; species Triticum dicoccoides. Next base: position 627,184,820 of record NC_041384.1, on the reverse strand, counting down.
TGCAAGAAAGGCTAAATGTTAGTGCTGAAAATTTAAAATTTCTTAGCCATACTTGTGATCTTTGCAACGAACATGGTCATTTAAATATCAAATGCAAATTGTTTCATGATTGAATCGTGTCCAAAAATTGTGATGACTTGATTTCCCTTGCACATCATAATGAACTTAGTCTGCTTTTAGGTTCTGAAGAATTGAAACGTCAAACTATGTTTATTCCAGAATATAACATCGAGAAATTCCTCGATATTGATCTAGAAGAAATTTATATGTATTGTGCGGTGAATTGTATTGAAAATCATTATATTGCCAATTACATAAAAGAAAAGAAAACAAATAGAAGATGAAGAGAATACTAATGAAAGGGAAGAGACTTCCCAATGTCCTCCTATTATTTCTTATGATGAATCAGGTAACGAGGAGGAGCCTTCTATTCAACCAATCTCATTAATAAGGTGTAACACCCACGATGCGGCTATATCTCCCACGTGTAGGAGCACGACTTAGAGGCATAGCCGCATTGTAGGCATGTCGCAAGAGGGGTAATATTTACACATCCCATGTACTGAATAAGAAAGAGGTACATAGTTGGCTTACAATCGCCACTTCACACAAAACATGAATAAAGCATTAAATCATCCAGATACAATCAAGGTCTAACTACGGAACCAAAATAAAAGAGGACTACCCCTAATGCAAAAGATCCCCGATCGCCCCGACTGGGCTCCACTACTGATTGACTGGAAACGAACCAACACAACGAACAAGATCTTCATCGAGCTCCTCCTTGAGCTTGGTTGCATCACCTGCACGGTTCAACGGCACCTGCAAGCTGGTTTTGAAATAATCTGTGAGTCACGGGGACTCAGCAATCTCACACCCTCGTGATCAAGACTATTTGAGCTTATGGGTAGGAAAAGGTAGTGAGGTGGAGCTACAGCAAGCACTAGCATATATGGTGGCTAACTTACGCAAAATAGGGCGAGAAGAGAAGGCAAAGCATTGTCGTGAACTAGAAGTGATCAAGAAGTGATCCTGAAACTACTTACGTTTCAAGCATAACTCCAACACCGTGTTCACTTCCCGGACTCTGCCGGAAAGATACCATCACGGCTATACACGCGGTTGATGCATTTTAATTAAGTTAAGTGTCAAGTTCTCTACAACTTTCGAAAGTTCCCATATGCCCATAACTGCGGCCACGACTTTCGAAAGTTCAAATCCTGCAGGGGTGTCCCAACTTAGCCCATCACAAGCTCTCACGGTCAACGAAGGATATTCCTTCTAGAGGGAAGTCCCGATCAGACTCGGAATCCCGGTTAGAAGACATTTCGACAAGGTAAAACAAGACCAGCAAAGCCGCCCGGATGTGCCGACAAATCCCGATAGGAGCTGCACATATCTCGTTCTTAGGGCACATCGGATTGTCCAAGGTTCCGGTAGGCCAGCCCGGTGTTTCCCCTGGTGGCCACCGGCAGCTGACAGGTTGGACCAACACTTAGAGGAGCACTGGCCCAGGGGTTTAAATAAAGGTGACCCTTGAGTCTGCAGAACCCAAGGGAAAGAAAAGGCTAGGTGGCAAATGGTAAAACAGATGTTGGGCCTTGCTGGAGGAGTTTTATTCAGGGCGAACTATCAAGGGGTTCCCATTATTACCCAACCGCGTAAGGAACGCAAAATCAAGGAACATAACACCGGTACGACGGAAACTAGGGCGGCAGGAGTGGAACAAAACACCATACATAAGGCCGAGCCTTCCACCCTTTACCAAGTATATATATGCATTAATTAAATAAGAGATATTGTGATATCCCAACAATAAACATGTTCCAACAAGGAACAAACTCCAATCTTCATCTTGACCTTCAACTAGCAACGCTATAAGAGGGGCTGAGCAAAGCGGTAACATAGCCAAACAACGGTTTGCTAGGACAAGGTGGGTTAGACGATGAACATGGCAATTTGGGGGGCATGATAAGCATGTGGTAGGTATCGCAGCATAGGCATAGCAATAGAGCGAGCAACTAGCAAGCAAAGATAGAAGTGATTTCGAGGGTATGGTCATCTTACCTGAGATCTCGCAAGGAAGAAGAATGAGTCCATGAAGAAGACAATTGGACGTAGTCGAACGGATCCTCAGACACAAGACGTTATCGGAACCAACCCGAAGAAGCAACACCGGAAAGAAGCAAACAACATGGTAAACAACCACCACATAAGCATGGCATGATGCACAACCAAGTATGATGCATGTCCGGTTTAATGATACATGGCATGGCAAAGTGCACAAACAATCCTACAAATTAAGTGGAGCTCAATATGCAACGAGTTACATATTGACGGAACACCACATTCAAGTTATTTAGTTCGATCTTGTTTATGTACCCAACAATATTAAATGTTGATTAGCATGGCAAGGGGTGAAGCAAATGAAAACTACCTATCTAGGCAAGTTTAAATGAGGCCGGAACAACAAACAACAAGTCCGGAAAATCCTCATGTGCATATTTTAGGTTTGGTATTGATCTGCCCTAAACACAATTTTAGAGTTGTTAAACATGCAAAGCAAGTACACCATGTTAAACTAGGCATTTTTCTACCCCATTTACATATAAAGTTTATTAGGTTTGGAGCTATGGTTATTTAGTTATGAATTAAATCATTTTAACATGGCATAGGAGCAAATTTAACCAAACATCATTTTAAACATGGATGAAAGTGACATATTATGAAACTAGATGAACAACTAAGCATATTTCATATATAAATTGTTCTAATCCGATGCACGGTTAATTAGTTATTAGATGTATGAAGTATAGGGGGTTTTCTGCAAAAACTGTTGTCTCTGAAAAAATACTAAAAACGCAAATCTGAAAAAAAAACAGGAACTGGGCCGAAACAGGGGACCGGCCCAACAGTGCACAGGGACAGGGGGCTGCTTACCAGGCCTTATGGGCCGGTCGGTGGAGAAGGGAGGCCGGCAGGGAGCTGGGCCTTGGCGAGGCAAGGAGGCCCACGCGCGGATCTGGCCCAATCGGGCGACATGCGCGGTCAACGGGGATCGAGCGGGTCCAGGCACGGGCAAAACTCGTCGTCGCGGTCACCGTCCTCGTGTGCGTGTTGTGGGACTTGGCGTGCGGGCGCAGCGACCTGAAGAAGGCGGCGCCGATGGCAGGGAATGGCCGGGAACAGGGGTCTCCGGCCCGGATCTGGTTCGTGGCGGCTTGGGGAGGCGGACGAACTCCAGGACGAGTGCGCGGTGGCCGGGGCAGTCCATGGAGGCGCGACGGGGTTGATGGAGGCCGGCCAGACCTGGCCATTCCGAGGTCAGGCGGCGAAGCTTGCTGGGTGTGTTGGAGGCGCTGGGTGGCTCAGCACGCTGAAGGAGCACGTCGGTGCGGGAATGGTTTCAGGTGATGAACTCCTCGTCGAGGGAAGCAGAGGAGGCGAGGTCGCATGGTAGACCGATGGCACAGGACTCACGATGGTGGTGGGGAACTTGGCGGCAGCAGCAGGACCAGGAAGGATCGTCGGGGCTCTTGGTGGCATCGACCCAAGGCGCTGGTGTGCTCGCAAGACGGCGCGGCGCGGCGTTGGAGCTGCCGCGGGTGAGGGACAAGGCAGAGCAGCGGCTGCGGCAACTCCTGTTGAGGAAAAGAGAGAGGTCCGGGAGATTAGAGACCAGAGGGAAAAGGAAGATTGCGGAAGGAGGAGAAGAAGGTAGGGCGAGCAGCGGCACTGGCCCGATGCGGCACAGAGGAGGCCATCGGAGAGGCGCTGTAGGTGCTTGGTGGGGATCGAAGGATTGGGGAACAGGGGAGATAGAGCGCTGTTGTTGGTTGGATCAATTTTGGTGGGGATTGGTTGGCGCTGAAAATTAGGAAGGAAGGGGCTGGCTATCTAGATCGGGGAAGGATCCCGAGAGAACAGTGGCGGCGGCGGACACGGGAATAGGTGGATGGGACTGGTTAGGACTAGGGTTAGGCTGGTTATATAGCTGGTGGGATTAGGTTAGGGGGTAACTTGTCCCTCCGTTCGAAATCGGGCGGTCAGGAAAAATAGGCTAGGGAGTCCAAATAATAAAACGGTGATGTTTTATAGACGTTTGGGGATGATCCGGACACAACGGTAGTGATAGTCCGAGTCGGGTTCGGGACAACTTTCGGACGCGCGCGCGAGGAAGGCCGTGGGCTGACGAGAGAGGTTAGGTTGGACCTGGCGGTATGTAGTGGGCTGTGTAGACGGTCTCGAGCTGAGAGAAGAGAAGGGAGGGAGGCCCGGCGACTGTTTTCGGAGACCTAAAACGTCTGACGTGTGCCCGGCTATAATGTCGTTATAGTTTAATGGTTGGGCTATCAAACAAACTCCGAATGCGATGAAACTTGACAGGCGGTCTATCTACACTATAATAAGACCACGCGCCAACTTTCAAGCCAATCCAAGAACATTTTCCAGCCACTTATAAAATACTATTTCGGACATGCCGCGGGTGCGTGCAAGTGTGTCTGGGCTCAGAATAGACAACGGACGGAACAAGGAGACCGGGATGGATGCAAGTTTTGAAAACATGATGATGCAATGCGGATGATGACATGGCAAGATGCAACACGCAAGCGAATGACATGGCAACGACATCGAATAACTGGAAGACACCTGGTACATTGTTCTCGGGGCGTCACAACACTCCACCACTACGAGAGGATCTCTTCCCGGGATCTAGGATGGCACCGGAGGGAAACGGAAGAGGAAGAGAACATGTTAAAACTAAGTTGCTTCTTTGACAAACAAGTGAAACCAAAGAACCTTGTGAGGTTAAACAATTGGAAAGATGAATACAACAAAGATGAACAAAGTTGATAAGTCTCTGTTAGAAAAGAGGAACAAGGGAGAACCAATTTGGGCAGCACTCCGGATGAAAAGAGATGCAAGACTTGATAAGGTGAAAAGAACTTGAGCAGAGGACACAACACTCTGATTAAATGGATAAGCACGAAAACAAGACGATCCTCACCATTTGAGATGATGATTGAAGAGAGTAACATCACAATGCCTCCGGAACAAAAGTAAGAATGGAAAGGAATGAATGGAGGGAAACAAGATCTTCTACCTCAAATGAGCTTGAAAAGCATCTTTAGGAGAAGGGTCGAACGGAGTTGTTGGAACACCAACAATGAAAGGATAAGCTTGAAGTGGGCTTATGGAAAACATCTCAAAATTATGAGTTGAAATTCTGCCACTAACAGAAAACAAAATTGGATTGATAAGAACAAGGAGACGAGAAACTTATTTCACCGGGAGGACTAATGAAGAACTTGGATCATTTATAAGCACCATAGATAGCAACAATCCTTAGGGAAGGCTTTAGGTGAAATATAACCCAAGATAATTCCAATGAAGAGATTGGTGGATTAAAATATCTCAATCTTGACAACCTGGGAATCTTGAAACACAAACTCAAATTGTCAAGAGTGACATAACACCACCTCAAAAGATAAGATAGAACGAATTGCACTTTGGAATGCAAGATGAAGAACACTTGAGCTCCTTTGAAAAGAATCTCGATGAACACTTCAAAAAGGAATTAAATCCTTGATGAGGCATCATGTAGAGCCTCCATGAAGAACTCTGATAATAAAGAATGATCAAACGAAAGGAAACAGAAGTTGAAAACACAAGGTGAAACCTTGCGATGATTTAGATGAATCTTCGTGGTAATTAGAGTTTGGAACTCCAAGAAAAAGAGAAGATGAAACAAATGAAATCAATAATTTTGATGAATCTTCGGAAATAAAATATGAACAACTTGGAACCGAGAATTTGATATCATGAACAAACTCCGGTAGAAAAGAATTAAACACTTGGAAGAAGCCAAAATAAGAATTACGTTATGCGTATCCTTCACCAATTTAAATTGATGACAAGCAACGGATTTGGCATACTACTTATTCTTGCAGAAAGGATTTAGATAGATATAGCGCCAACTTGAGAAAGTCTTCAACGAACCACCGGTAGAATTTGGAAAGCACGAATGCATTGATATGATAAACGAAGGAAGAAGAATCTTCGAAGAACCACCGTAAGAATTGAATATGAGCGAAGAAAAGATAACGGAACACCGGGAAGAATTAGAGAACTAATGAAGATACTTGAGGGAGTGAGAACGAAGAGATCACGAGCTGATTAGAGAAAACTTGAATGATGCACCGGTAAGATTTGGAGAATGAGAGCTGAAAGCTGGAATGAATAATTCTATGATGATAGCCTCCGGACAAACAAACTGAAAATACTCTGAATTACTCCGGATGGGTGAAAAGAATTCTCACAATCGAAAACAATGGTGTGAGGATGGCATCAAGCTAGAACCATGAATCTTGAAGGGAATGGAGCAAGATATGGAGGAAAACTCTTCTTCGGTCTTCAAGTGTTGAGAATGCCAAAGAGAAACACCACCATTAACAGTTGAGATACTCCGGGATGACGAATAAAAAGGTTGAGCCAACGGTGAAAAGAATTTGATAGGTCTTGGAGAAAATACATAAGACTAATGATAACTCATTCTTACGTCAAACTTTGAAAAGAATTTGAGAAGCTCGGGGAAAATTAGAAGAGTCAGGTAAGATCCTGGGAAAATACCTGTGGGTTAAGGACCACTCAAGAGAAACACCATAGAATGATTTAAAAGAGAGAATGCACCAGTTGAGTTTAAATGGCTTGAAAGAGATAACCACCTCGAAAGAGGTTGAACAAATGCAAAGTGGAAGCATGAATCTTCGAGATATCTTCAGCACTCCAGAACAATTGAATAGCGAGAAAGAGAGGTGCACCGGCATGAGAAGGCATTGGGCAAAATGAAAGGACTATGCTCAATACCAAAGCTAGAATTGAATCCAACGGAGAAGGAAACTAATGAAGAATGATGAACTAGTAGAGCATCTTCAAGAGAACCACCGGGTAAGAACATTGATTGAAAAGAATGAAGAGAGTTCACATGAATAAAATATATACTTGATTAAGAAGTTCGAGTCCTTGACGCAAAAGGGTGGGTGGGCGGGGGAAAACAAAGACAACTTGGGACGGATGAAACAAACACCATTGAAAATACTTAGAGTTGATCTTTCGGAAGTTGAAAAAGATCAGATTCACTTAAAGAGAAACACGCCGGTTGAAAAAGATTTGACATGACAATCTTGATTATCATGAAGGATTAGTATTCACATATGAGTATGAGAACACCGGTTCGGAAAGGTATGGAATCAACACTTGACTCCGAAGCAACTCGAATACCACAACAGAAATCAAAAACAAAGGATTGGCTTGCAGAATAAGCCGGAACAAACATATGATAGAGATTTTGTCCGAAGTTTTCATGGTGGGGCCCACACGGGCTCGATCGCACCATCATGTACAAGGCAGTACACATGACATACGAAGCGTCCCCGAGTCAGCATAGCCAAGGACTCTTTAAGACACAACGAGACCACTGTAAAACCAACCGTGGATAGGCGGACCACTAGACGTCGAACCCCAATTTCATATCATACATCTGTCGGAAAGATATCCTAGGAGCTATTTGAATTCCCACTTATAAACTTCCGAAACTTTCTAGTTATGCAATCAGGTGTTGGGGATACACGGGAAGCATAATATCTCACCCAAAACTAGCAAATCCTACATCCAACTGTATCCATCCTTCAACACATAACCAAGAAACCTTCGGAAATCATTTACCTCAACCTTCGAAAAGCATCCGTTATACGAGTTATGGCAAAGACTCCCGAACTCCCGCCCCAGTACTGGGTGGCGTCGAGGTTATCTCACCAACAACTGCATAAATGAGATTTTCGATGTCGGCGAAACTCGGGTATTCTAGAACTGCAACGATAAAAGTGTGACGACAACACCTCGGAGCTGAACTCCCCGGGACACTGCCACAACCCCTAAATGTCAGGAAGCACCAAGAACAATGTTCTCATCACAAAACCATCGGAACGATTCCAAGATACCTGCGTGATCCTAATTTTTTTAGTGAAATTTGAGAAGAGAAGAGTCAAAACTCTACGTCAGGTTGCCTCACCAGAGCGACGAAGGAACTGAGGAGTGAAAAGAATCCTACTCTCCGATATATATAATCCTAAAAGACTGAAAACATTTTTCTAGACTCAACAACGCCAACGATTTGTTCAAGCAAGGAGCTCCTAAGTCGGGGAAGGCTCTGATTACCAACTTGTAACACCCACAATGCGGCTATATCTCCCACGTGTCTGAGGATGACTTAGAGGCATAACCGCATTGTAGGCATGTCGCAAGAGGGGTAATCTTTACACATCCCATGTACTGAATAAGAAAGAGGTACATAGTTGGCTTACAATTGCCACTTCACACAAAACATGAATAAAGCATTACATCATCCAGATACAATCAAGGTCCGACTACGGAACCAAAATAAAAGAGGACTACCCCTAATGCAAAAGATCCCCGATCCCCCCGACTGGGCTCCACTACTAATTGACTGGAAACGAACGAACACAACGAACAAGATCTTCATCGAGCTCCTCCTTGAGCTCGGTTCCGTCACCTGCATGGTTCAACGGCACCTGCAAGCTAGTTTTGAAGTAATCTGTGAGTCACAGGGACTCAGCAATCTCACACCCTCGCGATCAAGACTATTTGAGCTTATGGGTAGGAAAAGGTAGTGAGGTGGAGCTACATCAAGCACTAGCATATATGATGGCTAACTTACGCAAAAGAGGGCAAGAAGAGAAGGCAAAGCACGATCGTGAACTAGAAGTGATCAAGAAGTGATCCTGAAACTACTTACATTTCAAGCATAACTCCAACACTGTGTTCACTTCTCGGACTCTGCCGGAAAGAGACAATCACGGCTACACATGCAGTTGATGCATTTTAATTAAGTTAAGTGTCAAGTTCTCTACAACCGGACATTAACAAATTCCCATCTGCCAATAACTGCGAGCATGGCTTTCGAAAGTTCAAACCCTGCAGGGGTGTCCCAACTTAGCCCATCACAAGCTCTCACGATCAACGAAGGATATTCCTTCTAGCGGGAAGACCCGATCAGACTCGGAATCCCGGTTACAAGACATTTCAACAAGGTAAAACAAGACCAGCAAAGCCGCCCGGATGTGCCGACAAATCCCAATAGGAGTTGCACATATCTCATTCTCAGGGCACACCAGATTGTCCAAGGTTCCGGTAGGCCAGTCTAGAGTTGCCCCTGGTGGCGAACGGCAACTGACAGGTTGGACCAACACTCAGAGGAGCACTGGCCCGGGGGTTTAAATAAAGATGACCCTTGAGTCTGCAGAACCCAAGGGAAAGAAAAGGCTAGGTGGCAAATGGTAAAACCAATGTTGGGCCTTGCTGGGGGAGTTTTATTCAGGGCGAACTGTCAAGGGGTTCCCATTATTACCCAACTGCGTAAGGAACGCAAAATCAAGGAACATAACACCGGTATGACGGAAACTAGGGCGGCAAGAGTGGAACAAACCACCAGGCATAAGGCCGAGCCTTCCACCCTTTACCAAGTATATAGATGCATTAATTAAATAAGAGATATTGTGATATCCCAACAATAAACATGTTCCAACAAGGAACAAACTCCAATCTTCATCTTCACCTGCAACTAGCAACGCTATAAGAAGGGCTGAGCAAAGCGGTAACATAGCCAAACAATGGTTTGCTAGGACAAGGTGGGTTAGAGGCTGAACATGACAATTTGGGGGGCATGATAAGCATGTGGTAGGTATCGCAGCATAGGCATAGCAATAGAGCGAGCAACTAGCAAGCAAAGATAGAAGTGATTTCGAGGGTATGGTCATCTTGCCTGAGATCCCACAAGGAAGAAGAACGAGTCCATGAAGAAGACAAACGAACATAGTCAAACGGATCCTCACACACACGACGTTATCGGAACCAACCCGAAGAAGCAACACCGGAAAGAAGCAAACAACATGGTAAACAACCACCACATAAGCATGGCATGATGCACAACCAAGTATGATGCATGTCCGGTTTAATGATACATGGCATGGCAAAGTGCACAAACAATCCTACAAATTAAGTGGAGCTCAATATTCAACGAGTTACATACTGACGGAACACCAAATTCAAGATATTTAGTTCGATCTCGTTTATGTACCCAACAATATTAAATGTTGATTAGCATGGCAAGGGGTGAAGCAAATGAAAACTACCTATCTAGGCAAGTTTAAATGAGGCCGGAACAACAAACAACAAGTCCGAAAAATCCTCATGTGCATATTTTAGGTTTGGTACTGATCTGCCCTATTTTAGGTTTGGTACTGATCTGCCCTAAACACAATTTTAGAGTTGTTAAACATGCAAAGCAAGTACACCATGTTAAACTAGGCATTTTTCTACCCCATTTACATATAAAGTTTATTAGGTTTGGAGCTACGGTTATTTAGTTATGAATTAAATCATTTTAACATGGCATAGGAGCAAATTTAACCAAACATCATTTTAAACATGCATGAAAGTGACATATTTTGAAACTAGATGAACAACTAAGCATACTTCGTATATAAATTGTTTTAATCCGATGCACGGTTAATTAGTTATTAGATGTATGAAGTCTAGGGGGTTTTCTGCAAAAACTGATGTCTCTGAAAAAATACTAAAAACGCAAATCTGAAAAAAAACAGGAACTGGGCCGAAACAGGGGGCCGGCCCAACAGTGCACAGGGACTGGGGGCTGCTTACCAGGCCTTATGGGCCGGTCGGTGGAGAAGGGAGGCCGGCAGGGCGCTGGGCCTTGGCGAGGCAAGGAGGCCCACGCATGGATCTGGCCCAATCGGGCGACGTGCGCGGTCAACGGGGATCGAGCGGGTCCAGGCGCGGGCAAAACTCGTCGCCGCGGTCACCGTCCTCGTGTGCGTGTCGTGGGACTTGGCGTGCGGGCGCAGCAACCTGAAGAAGGCGGTGCCGATGGCAGGGAACGGCCGGGAACAGGGCTCTCCGGCCCGGATCTGGTTCGTGGCGGCTTGGGGAGGCGGACGAACTCCAGGACGGGGTGCGCGGTCGCCGGGGCAGACCATGGAGGCGCGACGGGGCTGATGGAGGCCGGCCGGACCTGACCGTTCCGAGGTCAGGCGGTGAAGCTTGCCGGGTGTGGTGGAGGCGCTGGGTGGCTCGGCACGCTGCAGGAGCATGTCGGTGTGGGAATGGTTTCAGGTGATGAACTCCTTGTCAAGCGAAGCAGAGGAGGCGAGGTCGCAGGGTAGACCGACGGCACGGGACTCACGATGGCGGCGGGGAACTTGGCGGCAGCAGCAGGACCAGGAAGGATCGCTGGGTCTCTTGGTGGCATTGGCCCAAGGCGCCGGTGTGCTCCCAAGACGGGGTGGCGCGGCATTGGATCTCCCGGCGGGTGAGGGACGAGGCAGAGCAACGGCTGCGGCAACTCCTGTTGAGGAAAAGAGAGAGGTCCAGGAGGTTAGAGACCAGAGGGAAAAGGAAGATTGCGGAAGGAGGAGAAGAAGGTAGGGCGAGCGGCCGCACTGGCCCGATGCGGCAGAGAGGAGGCCATCGGAGAGGTGCTGTAGGTGCTTGGGGGGGATCTAAGGATTGGGGAACAGGGGAGATCGAGCGCTGCTGTTGTTTGGATCAATTTCGGTGGGGATTGGCCGGCGTTGAAAATTAGGAAGGAAGGGGCTGGCTGTCTGGATCGGGGAAGGATCCCGAGAGAACAGTGGCGGCGGCGGACACGGGAATAGGTGGATGGGACAGGTTAGGACAAGGGTTAGGCTGGTTATATAGCAGGTGTGATTAGGTTAGGGGGTAACTTGTCCCTCCGATCGAAATCGGGCGGTCAGGAAATATAGGCTAGGGAGTCCAAATAATAAAACAGTGATGTTTTATAGACGTTTGGGGATGATCCGGACACAACGGTAGCGACAGTCCGAGTTGGGTTCGGGAAAACTTTCGGACGCGCGCGCGAGTAAGGCCGCGGGCTGACGAGAGAGGTTAGGTTGGACCTGGCGGTATGTAGTGGGCTGTGTAGATGGTCTCGAGCTGAGAGAAGAGAAGGCAGGGAGGCCCGACGACTGTTTTCGGAGACCGAAAACGTCCAACGTGTGCCCGACTATAATGCCGCTATAGTTTAATGGTTGGGCTATCAAACGAACTCCGTATGCGATGAAACTTGACAGGCGGTCTATCTACACTATAATAAGACCACACGCCAACTTTCAACCCAATCCGAGAACATTTTCCTGCCACTTATAAAATACTATTTCAGACATGCCGCGGGCCCGTGCAAGTGTGTCTGGGCTCAGAACAGACAACGGACGGAACGAAGAGACCGAGACGGATGCAAGTTTTGAAAACATGATGATGCAATGCGGATGATGACATGGCAAGATGCAACGCGCAAGAGAATGACATGGCAACGACAGCGAATAACTGGAAGACACCTGGCACATCGTTCTCGGGGCGTCACATAAGGAGCTTCAAAAAGAGGGTCGAACCTACATATGATGTGAAGAAGAAAAAGAAAAGATGGAGAAGCAAAGGTAGAAAGGTATCCCTCCCAAATGATTTTACTCCTACTACTCATTGTGATGATGATAATTGCTATACTATTGGTGCTATCCATACTATTAATGATGAGAGTGATTATGCTTATAATATGAAAAGTCCCAAGCTTGGGGATGCTATGTTTGATGAAGATGATGTTTTTGAGAATATATTTGCTACAATTAATGTTTGTCCCAAGCTTGGGGATGCTACGTTTAATGAAGATGATATTTTTAGCCTCTCAAGTTTCAATATGCAAATTTATAATAATGATAGCATGCCTCCTACTTATGATGATTATATTGACGAAAGTGGGTTTGGAAGAGTGTCAAATTTAGGAAGTAATGATACCACTATTTTGGAGGATGTTGAATCTTATTATGATAATTATGAAAGTGGATTTGGAGAGGTCATGACTTTATTTAGTGATGATTCCACTATATTGGAAGAGGTTTCAATCGATTATGATGAGAACAAAGTTGCTACTTATGATAATTATTGTGATGATACATATGCTATAAAAGGTAGTGATGATTATATTTATAAAACTTTTCATTATTATGATTACCCTTTTTCTGAACATTACTCTTCTAATGTGGAAACAATTTATAGTATTCGAGTCTCTTATGATGCTCGCACTATCCCGAATGAGAAGAATTTTGCTTTTGTGGAGAGTAATAAAATTTCTATGCTTGTAGATCATGAAAAGAATGCTTTATGTGATAGTTATGTTGTTGAATTTATTCATTATGCTACTGAAAATTAATATGAGGGAGGAATATATGCTTGTAGGAGTTGCAATAATATCAAGTTTCCTCTCTATGTGTTGAAAATCTTGAAGCTATGCTTGTGTTACCTTCCTATGCAAGTTGATTATTGTTCCCATAAGTTGTTTGCTCACAAAATCCCTATGCATAGGAAGTGGGTTAGACTTAAATGTGCTAGTCATATTCTTCATGATGCTCTCTTTATGTTTCAATTCTTACCTTTGTGAGCATCATTGAAATCATCATGCCTAGCTAGGGGCGTTAAACGATAGCGCTTGTTGGGAGGCAATCCAATTTTATTCTTGTTCCTTGCTTTTGTTCCTGTTTAGTAATAAATAATTCATCTAGCCTCTGGTTAGATGTGGTTTTATGTTTTAATTAGTGTTTGTGCCAAGTAGAACCTTTGGGAAGACTTGGGTGAAGTCTTTTTGATCATGCTGTTAAAAACAGAAACTTTAGCGCTCACGAGATTAGCTAATTTTTTTTACTGGAGAATGCTATTTAGTTGATTATTTTTGAATATGATTAATAGATAAATTCCTCAGGTCCACCAATTTATTTGAGAATTTTATAAGTTCCAGAAGTGGTCGAAACCTACAGATTACTACAGACTGTTCTGTTTTTGATAGATTCTGTTTTCATCGTGTTGTTTGCTTATTTTGATGAATCTATTAGTAGTATCGGAGGATATGAACCATAGAGAAGTTGGAATACAGTATATATTACACCAATATCAATTTAGAATGAGTTCACAACAGTACCAAAAGTGGTGATTTATTTTCTTATACTAACGGAGCTTACAAGTTTTCTGTTAAGTTTTGTGTTGTGAAGTTTTCAAGTTTTGGGTAAAGATTTGATGGACTATGGAATAAGGAGTGGCAAAAGCCAAAGCTTGGGGATTCCCAAGGCACACCAAGGTAATATTCAAGGACAACCAAGAGCCTAAGCTTGGGGATGCCCCGGAAGGCATCCCCTCTTTCGTCTACTTCCATCGGTAACTTTACTTGGAGCTATATTTTTATTCGCCACATGATATGTGTTTTGCTTGGAGCATCATTTTATTTTATTTAGTTTTTCTTGCTGTTTGAATAAAATACCAAGATCTGAAATTCTTAAATGTTAGAGAGTCTTCACATAGTTGCATAATTATTTGACTACTCATTGAGCTTCGCTTATATAATTTGGAGTAGTTTGTCATTTGCTCTAGTGCTTGTCGGATTTTGGGTTCCGGCGGACCCTTGAGGTTCGAACACTGGGGTGCGCGCGGAGATTTTGCCCCCTACCTACCTGCACCCATCCGCCATGCTAGGATCTAAACTAAGGAAAGAACAACACAAGAGACACAGGGTTTATACTGGTTCGGGCCACCGTTGTGGTGTAATACCCTACTCCAGTGTGTGGTGTGGTGGATTGCCTCTTGGGCTGATGATGATGAACAATACAAGGGAGAACAGCCTCGCGAGGGTCTGTTCTTGGCTAGGGCGATGAACTGCTCGGAGGAGTTCAATCACCTTTCTCTCTCTCTCTCTCTCTCTCTCTCTCTCTCTCTCTCTCTCTCTCTCTCTCTCTCTTGTTTCCTCCAACTGACCGACCCTGATTTCGGCCCCAGCTTGTTTCTGGGTTGGCTGATTCTCGATCCTCTCTACCCTGGGGGTGGCTAGTCCTATTTATAGAGGCCCTGGTCCTCTCCCCAAATATTGAGCGGGAAGGGAGCCAACAATGGCAGGCTAATTTGAAGGGGGACAGCAAGTATCAGCTATCCTGACAAAAGCAGTCTTCGCCTGTGCAAAGCTCTGGTGATGACGCCGTCTTGGGCTCCACGGTGACCTCCGTCTTGTAGTCCTCCTGGTCTTGGTCTCGTTGCACCAAAATGGCAACCTTTGCCTGATGCCTCGGTACTCCGTGGCTGCGCTTGCCCCCTTTGCACCAAAGAGGGAAGGAGGACGCTGCGCGGGCTGGCACCCGCCTGGCGCCCTGAATCGTCATGGCTTGCATCACGGGCACCTCGTGAGGTACCCCGCTTTGATCTCTCCGCCCCCTCGTGAGCCAGCCTGATGAGGCCGTGCCTAAGGAAGCTCCGCGTCGTCCGCCCCATGAGACTTGGCCCCTCGTGAGGGTCTTGGGTTTGTGTTGGTGAAGATGGGCCGTGCTGGGCCCCCCTTTGAGCCACGCCGCAGGCCGCAGGTAGGCAAGTCTGGGGACCCCCGTTCCCAGAGCACCGACAGTAGCCCCCGGGCCCAAGGCGCACCCGGACTTGGCCGTGCAGGGAGGCGGAAGGGCAAGAGTGAAGCGCCGCGGGCCCTAACAGCCTGCGGCCTTGGGCGCCGCGTGGCGGTTGACTGGACGTGGGCGTCTCCACTTCCCCACGACGCCTCGGCAACTGCACGGATTGGACAAGTCCTTGCATGCAAAAACGGGTCATGATTGCCTGCGATCGTGGAGGCCGGCGGTTGGCCTTCGCCGGCCATAAGTACAGAACGATGCGCGCCCTTCCAGTCCACCCCTCCTTGCTTCTCCTTCTTCCCGATCCTTGCTCCGTCTTGCCGCTATGGCTCCGATCCGCCAGTTCTCGACGGCAGAGAAGGGTAAGGCTCCCCGAGAGGGGCCAGACCCTCTCCCGCCGAAGAAACGGCTCATCCCCCATGGCCCGGACGAAGGGGTCCTTCAGGTGGTGCCGAGGCCTTGGGGCGAGCTGGTGCCGCCGGGGTTCCCGCTTCCATTGTACGCCCACATCGAGGGCCCCGAAGGAGTTGATGCTGACCGCCACGGGCGGCGCCGCCGGGTCACTAAGGTGTGGGTCGTCCCCCCTGGGGTCCACACTAAGGGCTCCTTCCAAGACTTCGTGCTCCACGTCGCCATTCCTCTTCAGTCTTGGATCCGCCTTCCTCCCTTCTTCGCCTCCATCATCCCGCAGGGGGAGCCCCTGGAGCTCTGGCTGCAGCACGCCGGCTGCAGCACCCTCGCGACCGAGGCAGAGGTCGCGGTCGTCGCCCCGGGTGAGGTCTACATGACCCGGGGCTGGAGGGAGATCGCCCGGGTTTGCAGGACAAGGGGAGTCTTCGCGATCCACTTGGACTACGACGGTGCTTCGGTGATGCTCTTCAAGGTCTTCGATGTGAGCGGGCGCCGGCTGGAGTGCTGCCCCGGGGAAGGTGGCCAGGGCTCTGCTGTGACGAAGACTGGGCACGCCACCCACTCCCTTGGAGGCTCCTCAGGCGGTGGAGGCGTTGGGGGTTCCAGCGACTCCGGCGAGCTCTTCACGACCCCAGAGACGAGCGACGACAGCTACGAGCCCCTGAGCCGGCGCCGCTCCTGGAGCAGGGCGGGCTCGTCAGGCCGCCGCCGACTCTGATCTGGATGGGGTTGGCGTCGGTGCTTGATGGCCCACTCTTGATGATGGCGTCTTTTGCAGGGACGTGCATAGTTTGTGTCCCTTTAGGATCCGTTCCCTGCGAGGAATCAAAAACACGTCCTGTAGGGGCTTGTAAGGTACATGTGATCCTGTCTTGTATATATAACTCTTGTCGTAGAATTGCGCGAGTTGCTCATTCCATCTTAGCTTAGTCCTCCCTTTCGAACCTCACGAGGGCTTAGTGCTCTGCGCCGACAGGTCCCAGTCCCAAGGCGGCTTCAGCCGTCGCTGGTATGCCAGGTCGCGATGCCGTGGTCAAGGCCAGGAGGTGAGCGACCCGGAGTCCGGTAGGAGCCCCTGAGTCGCGATGCTCAGAAGGTCCCCTTTGGCGCCCAAGCAGTCGTCATTTGGTGAGAAAGGAGAGCGGCGTTGCTAACATGGGATAGCATTAGGTGCGGGGATGGTGCCACGGTAGCTGGCGCTTCCGGGCGATGACTTATCTCGAGGATCAGGGGCCACTCCCTGGTGTGTCACCGGGTCCGTGCATCGGCAGGCGCGAGGTTGCTTGGCGAGTTCCTCGTGTATCTCTCCCCTCTCGCTTTTGCTCCCCTTTATGCTCTACGTCCTCGGGTCCCGACCCTCGAGCGAGTCTCAGCCGTCACTGGTATGCCAGGTCGCGATGCCGTGGTCAAGGCCAGAGGGTGAGGGCTGGAGAGCCAGTAGGAACCCTGAGTCGCGATGCTTAGGCACCCCCCCTTTAACGTGCAAGCGGTTTGCACGGACGAGAGCGAAGGAGACACCGCAAGGGCCTCGCCTGACGTAGCTCCTTCGGAAGGTCCTGCAGGTCCATCATAGAAGAAGCAAAGGGTTGCCATGACAATTGACGGTCAGTCGTGGGTTGCTTCCGAGGGGTAGTGAGGCGCTGAAGGCTTGAGGAGGTGACGCTATGCGGGGCTGCCGCGGCCAGAGCTCAGCCATCCAGGTTTGTCGGCGTTGCAGGGACGAACCCATGCGCAAGCGTCGTGACGTTTGGGAGTAGCTTCGTTAGTTGGCGTCAGCTGAGCAGGCAACTGGGTAAAACACATTAGCCGCGAAGGAGTGGATTCGTTCAAAGAGATGTTGGGAATCCGGACATCACTGGGTCAGGCCCGAGCGACTTGGGGGGGGGGTCAGGCAGCCCGAGGGGCGCCCCCAACAAGGGAAGCTAACAACATGGAATAAAGGGATACACACCGCAGGGACGGACCCACGCGGCCTGGGAATAATGCAGCCCTGGGGGCGCTCCCAGCTGGAAGTGAAACTCGAAAGGTCTCACCTGATGATGTTGAGGACGAAGGGGTGTTGGTGTAGCAGGCTCGGTGGGCTACAGGAGCCGATCCTCACGAGCCCCCAGGCCCAGGTGCCTCGGGAGGCTCTGGAGGCGCTGACGGCTCCTCGCGGGCCATCTCCATCTCTGCCAGGGCTGCATAACGCCTGGCCTCTCGTGCCTCCGCGATGCCCCTCATGGGGCGCTGGTACGCGTCAGCCGCATTCGGCAAGTCGTAAGGCATGTGAACATAGCTGTGGGGTGGACCTCCGCAACGCCCCACTCGCGAGGGCCAGAGGCGCTCCAGAGAGGCGACTTGATTGAGCCCTAGTATGCTGATGCAGACGCGCAGCCCACCATCCTCGCCTGAATGGGGGGCCACTGCTGGCAAGCGGCGGCCGCCTTTCATGACTCTTGACTCCTGTAGCTCCTGAATGGCCTTGCTGACGAACTCCTGAGGATCTGGATCTCCTTGCCTTGCTCCTTCTCGAGGGAAACGTGCTTCAAAACAGGCCTCCATGTGGTGCCCAAGCGCCTCCCTCGTGACCCTAGCCAGGTCAGTGGCCCTCCAGGGGAGAGCCCTCGAGCCCTGCCTGAGGAGGGCGCCGGGCGCGCTTTCCTATGCGATGGAGGGAGGCTCCCCCTGGGCAGGTGCGGGCACAGAGGGGCCTGCCTCCTGAGTGGTCGGGTCGGACGATGTCTTCTTCTTGGGGGTGGTCTCGGGAGGCCTCCTGCTTCCACGATCCGGGTCTTCCAGTGACGCGGCCTGAAAGGCTCGTTCCAGGGAACACACCGCGTCCTTCTCTTCACAGGGCACCGTGATGACTCCGCTGCTTCCTGGCATCTTGAGGACGTTGTAGCCGTGGTGAGTTACGGCCATGAACTTGGCCAGTGCTGGGTACCCAAGGATGGCGTTGTACGGCAGGCGAATGTGACAGACGTCGAAGTCGATGAGCTCGGTGCGGTAGTTGTCGCATGCCCCGAAGGTGACAGGGAGGCGGACCTGCCCAATCAGGACCGTGGAGCCGTCAGTGATACCGGAGAAGGGCTTGGTTGGTTGAAGCTGGCTGTAGGGCACTTGGAGGTTGTTGAACGTCTCCACGGACAGGACGTTGAGCCCTGCCCCTCCATCGATGAGGGTCTTGGTGACCACCGCGTTGCTGATGATTGGAGAACAAAGCAAGGGGAGGACTCCGGCTGTAGCCGCACACTTGAGCTGATCTGCTGAGCTGAACGTGATGGCGCACGATGACCACCTGAGGGGGCACGTGGCTTCGAGCCTGGGGAGGACTGCATTCACCTCGCGGGCGAACTGCTTGAAGATGCGCTGAGAGGATGGGGCTTGTGCTCCGCCCAAGATGCAGGCGATCGCGCGCGGCTCCTGGAAGCCCCCAGCCTCCTCGTCCTGGTGGCGGTCCTCGTTTCTCCTTGGCTGCGGTGGCAGCGGTGGGAGGCATGCGTTGCCTTGCGGGCGATCCTCGCGAGGTTGATCCCTCTAGTCTCCCTCGCGAGGCTGATCCCTCCGTCTTCTCTCGCGAGGCGGGTCTTGCAAGCGATCCTCGCGAGGTTGGTCGCGCCACCCTTGGCGCGGCCCACGGTCTTCCCAGCGTCCTGCGTTTCTTCCTCCTCCTCGGCCGTAGCCCCGGTCACTGCGGTCGCGGCGATGGCCGATCCTTCCTTCTCGCATGGCTCGGAATTCTTGACATTCGTTGGTGTTGTGGGTGTGGAGGTCGTGGTACACACAGTACCGGCTGCCCTTGGAGGGTTCGGGCTGATCTCTGCCCCGCTTGGTGTCTGGTTCTGCCGCGAGCACGGCAGCCCCCTTGCGCTTCACGTCCTTGGCCTTGGGCTTCTTCTCTTCTGGGTCCACGGTAGGCAGCTCGAGGAGGGAGGAACGCCCTTCCTCAGCCCTGGCGCACTTGTTTGCCAAGTTGAACAGCTCCAAGGAAGTGCACAGGTCTTCATGCATCGCCAGCTCCTCCTTCATCTTGACGTCGCGCACGCTGTCGGAGAAGGCCGAGATGATGGCCTCCTCAGTCACCTTGGGAATCTTGAGGCGTGCGTTGTTGAAGCGCTGGATGTACTTCTGCAGGGTTTCCCCGGGCTGTTGCTTGATGCGGCGCATGTCGCTCATGGTGGGTGGCCGGTCGCGAGTGCCTTGGAAGTTGGCGATGAAGCGGGTGCGCATCTCCTCCTAGGAGGAGATTGTGCCTGGAGCCAGGTTCAGGAGCCAGGTGCGGGCCCCGTGCTTGAGTGCCATGGGGAACCAGTTTGCCATGACCTTCTCATCTCCGTTGGCAGCTTTGATGCCTAGCTCGTAGAGCTGGAGGAACTCTGCAGGGTCAGCCGTGCCGTCATAGATGGGAGGCAGGTCTGGCTTGAACTTTTCGGGCCATGCTACCCTACGTAGTTCGGTGGTGAAGGCGCGGCAGCCTGCTGTGGCCACGGGAAGCCTTGGGTGACAAAGAGCCTAGTCTTGCATGTCCCCACGCACTGCAGCTGGGAGCAGCGCGGGGTCTTGACGCGTGGGAGCAGGAGCATGGTCGCGACGTGCTAGAGCAGGGAGCGCCCGGGCAGCTTCTTGCGGGCGAGGGACTTCCTGGCAGCTCTTCTCTTGCCGCGCTGGCGCCTGACGGAGCAGGTTCCGCCCAGGGGCCACGTGCCTTGGGGCCATGGCGTCTTCTTGAGGAGGAGGCGGCCGGGGCGCCACCGGAGCCTCGTCGCCCGCGCGGGGCGGGGTGCGGTGCAATGGAACAGACGGCGCAGGAGAGCCCCCTGCGGCGCGGACGAGCTCGGCGACGCGGTCGAGCCATTCTTTGTAGATGTCGTTGATGGGACGGTAGAGCAGGAGCTCGTTTGCCGCGATGAGTGCAGCTCGAGCCTCCATGGGCGCGTGGAGCGCGCGGGACGAAGAACTAGCTGGGGCGAGCGAGGGAGTTGCGGTGCGGCCGTCTTGCCGCATGGACGGATGCTGGGACGATGCTTGCCGCTCGTCCCCCGCCGGGCCGGTGGCGGCGTTGACGGCAGGTGACGGGGAACGGCATGGATGCCCGCCGACAGGGGCCGTCTGGGTGATGCGGGAAGCGAGTGCGGCCCAGCGCTCGGCGTGGGCCCGACGAGCGTCAAACATGGGCGTGATGGTCGGAGGAGAACGGGGCGGTGGAAGACAAATTCCGGCGCACCCCTACCTAGTGCGGCAAATGTCGGATTTCGGGTTTCAACAGACCCTTGAGGTTCGAACACTGGGGTGCGCGCGGAGATTTCGCCCCCTACCTACCTGCACCCCTCCGCCATGCTAGGATCTAAACTAAGGAAAGAACAACACAAGAGACACAGGGTTTATACTGGTTCGGGCCACCGTTGTGGTGTAATACCCTACTCCAGTGTGTGGTGTGGTGGATTGCCTCTTGGGTTGATGATGATGAACAATACAAGGGAGAACAGCCTCGCGAGGGTCTGTTCTTGGCTGGGGCGATGAACTGCTCGGAGGAGTTCAGTCACCTTTCTCTCTCTCTCTCTCTCTCTCTCTCTCTCTCTCTCTCTCTCTCTGCTTTCCTCCAACTGACCGACCCTGATTTCGGCCCTAGCTTGTTTCTGGGTTGGCTGATTCTCGATCCTCTCTACCCTAGGGGTGGCTAGTCCTATTTATAGAGGCCCTGGTCCTCTCCCCAAATATTGAGCGGGAAGGGAGACAACAATGGCGGGCTAATTTGAAGGGGGACAGCAAGTATTAGCTATCCTGACAAAAGCAGTCTTCGCCTGTGCAAAGCTCTGGTGATGATGCCGTCTTGGGCTCCACGGTGACCTCCATCTCATAGTCCTCCTGGTCTTGGTCTCGTTGCACCGAAATGGCACCCTTTGCCTGATGCCTCAGTACTCCGCGGCTGCGCTTGCCCCCTTTGCACCAAAGTGGGAAGGAGGACGCTGCGCGGGCTGGCACCCGCCTGGCGCCCTGAATCGTCATGGCTTGCGTCACGGGCACCTCGTGAGGTACCCCGCCTTGATCTCTCCGCCCCCTCGTGAGCCAGCCTGATGAGGCCGTGCCTGAGGACGCTCCGCATCGTCCGCCCCGCGAGGCTTGGCCCCTCACGAGGGTCTTGGGTTTGTGTTGGTGAAGATGGGCCGTGCTAGGCCCCCCTTTGAGCCACGCCGCAGGCCGCAGGCAGGCAAGTCTGGGGACCCCCGTTCCCAGAACGCCGACAGTGCTTCACTTATATCTTTTTAGAGCACGGCGGTGGTTTTATTTTGAAGAAATAGATGAAATCTCGTGCTTCACTTATATTATTTTGAGAGTCTTTAGAACAGCATGGTAGTTTGCTTTGGTTATGAATTTAGTCCTAATATGATGGGCATCCAAGAGGGATATAATAAAAACTATCATATAAAGTGCATTGAATACTATGAGAAGTTTGATACTTGATAATTGTTTTGAGATATGGAGATGGTGATATTAGAGTCATGCTAGTTGAGTAGTTGTGAATTTTAGAAATACTTGTGTTGAAGTTTGTGATTCCCGTAGCATGCACGTATGGTGAACCGTGATGTGACGAAGTCGGAGCATGATTTGTTTATTGATTGTCCTCCTTATGAGTGGCGGTCGGGGACGAGCGATGGTCTTTTCCTACCAATCTATCCCCCTAGGAGCATGCGTGTAGTACTTTGTTTCGATAACTAATAGATTTTTGCAATAAGTATGTGAGTTATTTATGACTAATGTTGAGTCCATGGATTATACGCACTCTCACCCTTCCACCATTGCTAGCCTCTCTAGTACCGTGTAACTTTGGCCGGTACCATAAACCCACCATATACCTTCCTCAAAACAGCCACCATACCTACCTATTATGGCATTTCCATAGCCATTCTGAGATATATTGCCATGCGACTTACCACCGTTCCGTTTATTATGACACACTGCATCATTGTCATATTGCTTTGCATCATCATGTAGTTGACATTGTATTTTTGGCAAAGCCACCATTCATAATTCTTTCATACATTTCACTCATGAATCATTGCACATCCCGGTACACAGCCGGAGGCATTCATATAGAGTCATACTTTGTTCTAATATCGAGTTGTAATCATTGAGTTGTAAACAAATAGAAGTGTGATGATTATCATTAATAGAGCATTGTCCCCCAAAAAGGCCAAAAAAAGAGAAAGGCCAAATAAAAAAGAAAGGCCAAAAAAAGAAAGGCCAAATAAAAAATAAAAAATAAAATAAAAAAATAAAAGGGACAATGATACTATCCTTTTTTACACACTTGTGCTTCAAAGTAGCACCATGATCTTCATGATAGAGAGTCTCTTTTCTGTCACTTCCATATAGTAGTGGGAAATTTTCATTATAGAACTTGGCTTGTATATTCCAACAATGGGCCTCCTCAAGTGCCCTCGGTCTTCGTGAGAAAGCAAGTTGGATGCACACCCACTTAGTTTCTTTTGTTGAGCTTTCATACATTTATAGCTCTAGTGCATCCGTTGCATGGAAATCCCTACTCACTCACATTGATATCTATTAATGGGCATCTCCATAGCCCGTTGATATGCCTAGTTGATGTGAGACTATCTTCTCCTTTTTGTCTTCTCCACAACCACCATTCTATTCCACCTATAGTGCTATATCCACGGCTCACGCTCATATATTGCGTGACGATTGAAAAAGTTTGAGAACATCAAAAGTATGAAACAATTGCTTGGCTTGTCATCGGGGTTGTGCATGATTTAAATACGTTGTGTGGTGAAGATGGAGCATAGCCAGACTATATGATTTTGTAGGGATAGCTTTCTTTGGCCATGTTATTTTGAGAAGACATGATTGCTTGGTTAGTATGCTTGAAGTATTATTATTATTTTTATGTCAATATTGAACTTTTGTCTTGAATCTTATGGATCTGAATATTCTTGCCACAATAAAGAGAATTACATGGATAAATATGTTAGGTAGCATTCCACATCAAATATTCTATTTTTATCATTTACCTACTCGGGGACTAGCAGGAACTAAGCTTGGGGATGCTGATACGTCTCCAACGTATCTATAATTTTTTATTGTTCCATGCTATTATATTATCAACCTTGGATGTTTTATATGCGTTTATATGCTATTTTATATGATTTTTGGAACTAACCTATTAACCTAGAGCCCAGTGCCAGTTTCCATTTTTTCCTTGTTTTAGAGTATAGCAGAAAAGGAAAATCAAACGGAGTCCAATTGACCTGAAACTTCACGGAACATATTTTTGGATCGGAAGAAGTCCACGGAGTATCGGAGTTGGACCAGAAGAGTCCCGGGCTGGCCACGAGGGTGCGGGGTGGGGGGCGCGCCCACCCCCTTGGGCGCGCCCCCTGCCTCGTGGACAGCCCGGAGGTCCACCGACGTACTTCTTCCTCCCATATATATCCATATACCCTAAAAACATCGTGGAGCACAATAGTTCGGGAGTTCCGCCACCAGAAGCCTCCGTAGCCACCAAAAGCCAATCTAGACCCGTTCCGGCACCCTGCCGGAGGGGGAAACCCTCTCCGGTGGCCATCTTCATCATCCCGACACTCTCCATGACGAGGAGGGAGTAGTCCACCCTTGGGGATGAGGGTACGTACCGGTAGCTATGTGTTTGATCTCTCTCTCTCTCTCTCTCTCTCTCTCTCTCGTGTTCTTGAGGTGGCACGATCTTGACGTATCATGAGCTTTGCTATTATAGTTGGATCTTATGATGTTTCTCCCCCTCTACTCTCTTGTAATGGATTGAGTTTTCCCTTTGAAGTTATCTTATCGGATTGAGTCTTTAAGGATTTGAGAACACTTGATGTATGTCTTGCGTGGGATACCTGTGGTGACAATGGGGTATTCTATGATCCACTTGATGTATGTTTTGGTGATCAACTTGTGGGTTCCGTGACCTTGGGAATCTATGCATAGGGGTTGGCACACTGTCGGGTTTCGGGTTCCAGCAGACCCTTGAGGTTCGAACACTGGGGTGCGCGCGGAGATCTCTCCCCTACCGATCTACGTCTGATCCTCTCGTGCGAACTAAGATGAAAATGATGAACAACACAAGAGACACGATGTTTATACTGGTTCGGGCCACCGTTGTGGTGTAATACCCTATTCCTGTGTGTGGTGTGCTGGATTGCCTCTGGGGCTGATGATGGACAGTACAAGGGAAGAACAGCCTCGCGAGAGGTGTTCTTGAGCTGGTGCGATGAACTGCTAGGGTGAGTTCAGTTGCCACTCTCTCTCTCTGCTGGGGTTCTACCAGATCTCTCCGGGGGTCTCCCCCTACTCTGTGGTGGCTAGCTCTATTTATAGAGGCCCTAGGCCTCTCCCCAAATAATGAGCGGGAAGGGCACCAACAATTGGCCATTCCAAAGGGGAACATCTAGTACAAGTTATCCTGACCAAAGGTGGTCTTCGGCTGCCAAAAGCACTGGCGATGACACCGTCTTGGGCTCCACGGTGACCTCTGTCCTACCGTCCGGCTGGTCTTGGTCTCGTTGCACCGGAATGGTAACCTTTGCCTGATGTCTTGGCCTGTGCTTGCCCCCTTTGCACCAAAGGGGAAACAAGGACACTGCGCAGGCCGGCGCCCGCCTGGTCTCGATCGTCATGGCTTGCGTCACGGGTTCCTCGTGAGGTACCCCTGCCTTGATCTCTTTGCCTCCTCGCGAGCCTGCCTGATGAGGCTGCCTTTGAGGAAGCTTCCTGTCGTCCGCCCCGCGAGGCTTGGCCCCTCGCGAGGGTCTTTGAGCTTGAGCTGATGAAGATGGGTCACGCTGGGCCCCCGCTTGAGCCACACTGAAGGCCGCAGGCAGGAAAGTCTGGGGACCCCCATTCCTAGAACGCCGACAATAGCCCCGGGGCCCAAGGCGCGCGCGGGCTTGGCTTAGCAAAGAAGCGAAGGGGCAAACGCGAAGCGCCGCGGGCCCTAACAGCCTGTGGCCTTGGGCGCCGCATGGCGGTTGATTGGGAGTGGGCGTCTGCACTTCCCATGACGCCTCAGCAACTGCACGACTTGACAAGTCCCTGCATGCAAAGATATGGGTCATGATTACCTGAGGTCATGGTGCTCGGCGGTTGGCCTTCCCCGGCTATAAGTACGGGGCCACGTGAGCTTCGCCAGTTCACCCCTTTCCGTCACTCCTCCTCTTCTTCTTCCTCATCCTTGCTTCTTCTTGCTCCAATGGCACCGATCCGCCGGTTTTCAGCTGAGGAGAAGGGAAAGGCCCCCAGAGAGGGTCCTGACCACCTCCCGCCGAAGAAGCGGCCAATCCTTTGTCATCGGGACGAAGGCACCTGGAAGGTGGTGTCGAGGCCGTGGTACGAGCGGCCGCCGCCTGGGTTTCCGCTGCCCTTGCATGCTCGCGTCATAGGCCCCATGAGGGAGGCGCCGAGCAACACTGACAGCGTCGCCACTGACGCCGGCGAGTCACAGTGGTGCGCATCGTCCCCACTGGAGTCCACGCGGAGCGCTCCTCTCACGAGCTTCTGCTTCACGCCGCCATGACTCCAACTTCGTGGATCTGCCTTCCTCCATCCTTCGCCTTCGAGATGCCACCGAGCGGGGCCATGGAGCTCTGGCTGCAGCACGCCGACTGTGGCACCCTGCAACCGGAGCGGAGGTCGCGGTCATCGCTTCGGGCAAGGTCTTCATGACTCGGGGCTGGGGTGAGATTGCCCAGGTCTGTCGCGCGGACGACGCCTTGGTGATCCATCTTGAATATGACGGCGCCTCCTTGATGTTCTTCAAGGTCTTTGATGCAGAAGGATGCCGGCTGGAATGCTGCCCTAAGGGAAGCGGTAGTGGTGACGAACTGGCGAGGACCAGCCCCACCCGTTGGTCCTCCTGCAGCTCCTCAGGCAGCAGCGGCGGGACTGCGGGCTTCAGCGGCTCCCCCGAACTCCTCACGACCCCGGAGACGAGCGACGATAGCTACGAGCCTCCGAGCTCGCGCCGCGCTCGGAGTGAGGCAGCTGCATCGGGCCGCCAACGCCACTGATCTGGATGGGATTGGCACCATCACTGGGTAGCCCACTGTTGATGATGGCGTCGCCTGGGGAGGTGCTAGCAAGTAGAATTCCTTAGGGTTAGCACCTTTTGTTCCCTGTAAGGAATTAAAGCAACACCCCGCGGGGGTATGTAAGGCGTGTACCATGCTTTTGTAATTACTATATCCTTAATATGAATTGGCGTGAGGTGTCCGTTCTGTTCCGGCTAAGCTCCCCCTTTCTATCCTCACGAGGACTTGGCGCTCTACGCTGACAGGTCCCAGTCCCCAGGCAAGCTTCAGCAGTCGCTGGTATGCTAGGTCGCGATGCCGTGGTCAATGCCAGGAGGTGAGCGGCCCGAGGTCCGGTAAGAGCCCTCGAGTCGCGATGCTCGGGAGGTCCCCTTTAGCGCTCAAGCAATCCTTGCTGGGCGAGAAAGGAAGGTAGCGTCACCGTGACAAAGTTGCACTGGGCGGGGATTTAGCGCTGCGTTGGTCTAGCTTTTGCGACGGTGCAATTTATCTTGTGTGTCTGACGTAGTTCCTCGGAGAGGCGCCTGGCCCGAGAGGCGGTGGTCGAGGCACTGCTGGGTTAGGCCCTCGCGAGCTTCCTCCCACTCCCTCGCACTTTCCTTAAAGCTCTACGTCCTCAGGTCCCGGCCCTCGAGCGAGCTCAGCCGCCGCTGGTATGATAGGTCGCGATGCCGTGGGTCAAGGCCAGGGGGTGAGGGCTGGAGAGCCAGTAGGAGCCCATGAGTCTCGATGCTCAGGTACCCCCCCCCCTTTTAACGTGCAAGTGGTCCTTGCCGAAGAGAGGGAGAGAGATGCCCCCAATGTTGCTCCTAGAGTAGGTCCTGCACACCAATCATGAGGAGAAACAAGGCATGTCGTTACGGTCGCCGGCCAACCTATGGTCACTCCGAGGGAGTGGTCAGGGCACTGAGGGCCTGGTGAGGTGGCACCGTGCGGGGCTACCGCGGCCAGAGCTCGACCACTCAGGTTTATCAACGCTGCAGGGACGGACCCGTGCACACGCGCCATGCTTGAGCGAGCGGCTCTTCAAATAGGCGTCCATCGAGCAGGTGATTAGGTCAGGTATGTTAAGCACATAGGAGGAAATCCAATTTCAAGCAAGCGCAGGTAAAAGCAACCGCCGCTGGGTCAGGCCCGAGCAGCGTGGGGATGATGCAGTCTGAGGGGCGGCCCCAACAAGGTAAATAAAGAGCATAAACAAAATGGATACATGCCGCGGGGACGGACCCACACGGCCTGGGAATGGTGCAGCCCTGTGGGCGCTCCCAGCTGAAAGTAGAACTCTGAAAGATGTCACCTGGTGCTGTTGAAGATGAAGTGATGCTGAGGAAGTGAGCGATGCTCGGTGAAGATGTCGGCCCTCATGAGCCCCCAAGCCCAGGAGCCTCGGGAAGCTCTGGTTGCACGTGCAGGTCTTCGGGGACCATCGCCACCTCCGCCAGGACCGCGTGATGCCTGACCTCCTGAGCATCCAGAATGTTCCTCAACAGGCGCTGATGTGCGGCGACCGCGCTCGGCAGGCCGAAGGGCATGCGAAAGTAGCTGTGGGGTGGTCCCACGCAGCGCCCTACGGCCGAAGGCCATATGCGCTCCTGGGACGCAGCTCGGTTGAGCCCTGGTACGTTGACACAGACGCGCAGTCCTCCATCCTCGCCTGGATGTGGGGCCACGACAGGTAAGCGGCGGCTGCCGCGCATGACTCTGGACTCTTGTAGCTCTTGGGTGTTCCTTGCGATGAACTCCTGAGGGTTTGGTCTCCTTTGACTTGTACCTTTCTGAGGGAAGCATGCCTGAAAGCACCGCTCCAAGTGGTGCCCGAGCGCCTCCCCCGCGACCTTGGCAAGGTCGGTGGCTCTCCAAGAGAGAGCCCCCGAGCCCTGCCTGAGGAGGGCGCCGGGCGCGCCTTCCTATGCGCGAGAGGGCGGCGCTCCCTGATCGGGCGTGAATCCTGATGCAATACCTCCGGAGGTGCCTGCTTCCTTGTGGCTCTGGCTAGGTGAGGTCTTCTTCTTCTTGAGGGTCGCCTTGGGAGGCCTCCCGCTCCTGCGATCTGGGTCTTTGATTGCTGCGGCTTGGAACGCACACTCGAGCGAGCACACTGCGTCCCTTTATTCACAGGGTACGGTGATGACTCCACCGCTTCCTGGCATATTGAGGACATTATAACCATGGTGAGTCACTGCCATAAACTTGGCTAGGGCTGGGTACCCGAGGATGGCGTTGTACGGCAGGCGGATGTGAGCGATGTCGAAGCCGATGAGCTCGGTGCGGTAGTTGTTGCGTTGCCCGAAGGTGACCGGAAGGCAAACCTGCCCAATTGGAACAGTGGAACCATCGGTGACTCCTGAGAAAGGCTTGGTCGGCTAAAGCTGGTCGTATGGCACTTGGAGATTGTCGAACGTCTCGACGGACAAGACGTTGAGTCCTGCTCCGCCATTGATGAGGGTCCTGGTGACCTGCACGTTGCTGATGACTGGGGAGCAAAGCATCAGGAGGACTCCGGTCGTTGCCGCACACTTGAGCTGGTCTGCGGAACTGAATGTGATCACGCACGAAGACCACCTGAGAGGGCGCGTGGCCTCAAGCTTGGGAAGGACTGCATTCACCTCGCGAGCAAACTTCTTGAAGATGCGCTGTGAGGCTGGGGCCTGGGCGCCGCCCAGGGTGCAAGCAATTGCACGCGGCTATTGGAAGCCCCCATCCCCATCGTGTTGGTGTTGGTCTTCGTTCCTCCTCGGTGGAGGCGGCAGAGGAGGGAGGCCTGCGTTGCCGTGGGGACGGTCCTCACGAGGCTGGTCCCCTCCAGCCTCCCTCGTGAGGCTGGTCCTGCCAGTGGTCCTCGCGAGGGCGGTCACGCCACCCCTGCCGAAGGCCACGGTCTTCCCATCGTCCATCGCCTCTTCCTCCTCCTCGGCCATAGCCCCTGTCGTTGTGCTCTGGGTGTCGGCCGATTCACCCATCTCGGACAGCTCTGAGCTCTTGACATACATTGGTGTTGTGGGTGTGGAGGTCGTGGTACACGCAGTACCGTCCCCCCTTAGATGACTCAGGCTGATCCCTACCTCGCTTGGTGTCCGGTTCCGCTGCTAGCACGGCAGCCCCCTTGCGTTTCACGTCCTTGGCCTTGAGCTTCTTTTCTTCCGGGTCGGCTACCGGGAGCTCGAGAAGGGAGAGACGCCCTTCCTCAGCCCTGGCGCACTTGGTCGCCAAGTTGAACAGCTCCAGGGATGTGCACAGGTCTTCATGGATTGCTAGCTCTTCATTCATCTTGACGTCGCGCACGCCGTCGGAGAAGGCTGAGATGATGGCTTCTTCAGTTACCTTGGGGATCTTGAGGCGAGCGTAGTTGAAGCGCTGGATGTACTTCTGCAGGGTTTCTCCTGGCTATTGCTTGATGTGGCGCAGGTCGCTCACGGCCGGGGGCCGGTCGTGAGTGCCCTGGAATTTGGCGATGAAGCGGGTGCGCATCTCGCTCCAGGAGGAGATCGTGTCGGGCGCCAGGTTTAGGAGCCAGGTGCGGGCGCCATCCTTGAGCGCCATGGGGAACCAATTCGCCATGACCTTCTCGTCTCCGTTGGCGGCTATGATGCCCAGCTCGTAGAGTTGCAGGAACTCCGCGGGGTCCGCTGTGCCATCGTAGCGGGGAGGGAGGTCAGGCTTGAACTTGCCTGGCCATGTGATGCCGCGTAGCTCGGGGGTGAAGGCGAGGCAGCCCGCCGTGGCCACCGGCGCCCTTTGTTGGTGCTGGACTCGTTCTTGTGGGTCACCACGCGTCGCCACTGGGAGCAGCGCGGGAATTTGTTGTGGAGGCGCTGGGGCGCGATCTTGGCGCGCCGGTGCTGGGAGCGCGCGAGCACCTTCCCGAGGACGTGGGATCTCTTGGCAGCTCCCTTCTTGCTGCGCTGGCGCCGGACATGGAGGGTCTCGCCCTGGGGCTGCGCGCCTTGGAGCCAAGGCACCTTCTTGGGGAGGAGGCGGCGGAGGCGCCTCCTGATCCTCGCCCCCTGCACGGGACGAAGGGCGAGGCAGCGAGAGGGACCGCAAGGGGGAGCCCCCTGTGGCACTGACGAGCTCGGAGATGCGGGTGAGCCAGTCCTCGTAGAGGTCGTCGACGGGGCGATAGTGCAGGAGCTTCCGCGCCAAGAGCAGTGAGGCGTGCGCGTCCATGGGTGCACGACGGGCGTGGGACAACGAGCCAGCTGGAGTCAGCGATGTGGTAGCGGTGCGGCCATCCCGCCGCACAGAGGGGTGCTGGGACAAGGCCTGCTGCTCGTTCCCCGCCGGGCCGGTGGCGGCGTTGGCAGCGGGCGACGGGGAACGACGAGGGGGGCCGCCGACGGGCGCCATCTGGGCGACGCGAGCGGTGTGAGCAGCCCGGTGCTCGACGCGAGCCCGACGAGCGTCAGCCATGGACACGACGGATGATCACACGCGAACAGCGGAAGGAAGATTCCGGCGCACCCCTAGCTGGCGCGCCAAATGTCGTGTTTCTGGTTCTGGCAGACCCTTGAGGTTCGAACACTGGGGTGCGCGCGGAGATCTCTCCCCTACCGATCTACGTCCGATCCTCTTGTGTGAACTAAGATGAAAATGATGAACAACACAAGAGACACGATGTTTATACTCGTTCGGGCCACTATTGTGGTGTAATACCCTACTCCAGTTTGTGGTGTGGTGGATTGCCTCTGGAGCTGATGATGGACAGTACAAGGGAAGAACAGCCTCGCGAGAGGTGTTCTTGAGCTGGTGCGATGAACTGCTAGGGTGAGTTCAGTCGCCTCTCTCTCTCTGCTGGGGTTCTACCAGATCTCTCCGGGGGTCTCCAGGGGTCTCCCCCTACTCTGTGGTGGCTAGCTCTATTTATAAAGGCCCTGGGCCTCTCCCCAAATAATGAGCAGGAAGGGCGCCAACAATTGGCCATTTCGAAGGGGAACATCTAGTACAAGTTATCCTGACCAAAGGTGGTCTTCGGCTGCCAAAAGCACTGGCGATGACGCCGTCTTGGGCTCCACGGTGACCTCCGTCCTGCCGTCCGGCTGGTCTTGGTCTCATTGCACCGGAATGGTAACCTTTGCCTGATGCCTTGGCCTGTGCTTGCCCCCTTTGCACCAAAGGGGAAACAAGGACACTGCGCAGGCCGGCGCCCGCCTGGCACCCGCCTGGTCTCGATCGTCATGGCTTGCATCACGGGTTCCTCGCGAGGTACCCCTGCCTTGATCTCTCCGCCTCCTCGCGATCCTGCCTGATGAGGCTGCCTCTGAGGAAGCTTCCTGTCGTCCGCCCCGCAAGGCTTGGCCCCTCGCGAGGGTCTTTGAGCTTGAGCTGATGAAGATGGGCCACGCTGGGCCCCCGCTTGAGCCACGCCGCAGGCTGCAGGCAGGCATTTCTAGGGACCCCCATTCCCAAAATGCCGGCACACACGTTTTTTGTCTTGACTCTCTGGTAGAAACTTTGGGGCACACTTTAAGGTTCTATGTGTTGGTTGAATAGATGAATTTGAGATTGTGTGATGCATATCGTAAAATCATACCCACGGATACTTGAGGTGACATTGGAGTATCTAGGTGACATTAGGGTTTTGGTTGATTTGTGTCTTAAGGTGTTATTCTAGTGCGAACTCTAGGGCTGTTGGTGACACTTATAGGAATAGCCCAACAGATTGATTGGAAAGAATAACTTTGAGGTCGTTTCGTACCCTACCATAATCTCTTCGTTTGCTCTCCGCTAGTGACTTTGGAGTGACTCTTTGTTGCATGTTGAGGGATAGTCATGTGATCCAATTATGTTAGTATTGTTGAGAGAACTTGCACTAGTGAAAGTATGAACCCTAGGCCTTGTCTCCTATCATTGCAATACCGTTTATGCTCACTTTTACCATTAGTTACCTTGCTATTTTTATATTTTCAGATTACAAAAACTATTATCTACTATCCATATTGCACTTGTATCACCATCTCTTCACCGAACTAGTGCACCTATACAACTTACCATTGTATTGGGTGTGTTGGGGATACAAGAGACTCTTTGTTATTTGGTTGCAGGGTTGCTTGAGAGAGACCATCTTCATCCTATGCCTCCCACGGATTGATAAACCTTAGGTCATCCATTTGAGGGAAATTTGCTACTGTCCTACAAACATGTGCACTTGGAGGCCCAACAACGTCTACAAGAAGAAGGTTGTGTAGTAGACATCATGTGTCCACATACCCTCGTAGACCGAAAGTAGAAGCGTTAAGTAACGTGGTTGATGTAGTCGAACATCTTCATGATCCAACCGATCCTAGCACTGAACGTACGGCACCTCTGTGTTCAACACACGTTCAGCATGATGACGTCCCTCGAGCAGTTGATCCAGTAGAGGATGAGGGAGAGTTCCTTCAGCACGACGGCGTGGTGACGGTGATGATGAAGTTACTAGTGCAGGGCTTCGCCTAAGCACTACGACGATATGACCCAGGTGGTAAACTGTGGAGGAGGGCACCACACACGGCTAAGAGATTGTTTGTTGTGCTTTGGGGTGCCCTCCTACCCACATATATAAAGGAGGGGGAGGAGGAGGCCGGCCATAGGGGGGCGCGTGCCATAGGGGAGTCCAACTAGGATTCCCAATCCTAGTTGGAGTCCCCTTCCTTTCCAAGAGAGGGAGAGAGGGAAGGAGGAGGAAGGGAGAAGGAAAGAGGGGGGGCGCTGCCCCCTCCCTAGTCCAATTTGGACTGGCCATGGGGGGTGTCGGTGTCAAAACCGGCGGATCTCGGGTCGGGGGTCCCGAACTGTGTATCTAAGGTCGATGGTAACAGGAGACAGGGGACATGATGTTTACCCAGGTTCGGGCTCTCTCTATCGAGGTAATACCCTACTTCCTGCTTGATTGAACTTGATGAATATGAGTGTTACAAGAGTTGATCTACCATGTGATTGTAATGGCTAAACCCTAGAAGTCTAGCCTATATTACTATGGTAATGAGTCTATCCCCCTCCGGAGTTAGTCCCTGTCACAGCCCCAGTTCAGCCCTTGCTTGACTTTGCTTGTTCATCATGCCATCATGTTTAAATTCCAAAGAAACTTGAAATGGGGATTGCCTAAACCCCTAGCATCAAAGGAAGTCACTAGGTTCAACTAAAATATTTTCAGTAAATCCAAATGGCTTTCAAAAATGTTCATCATTTATGGAAAATGCTGTAAACAGTAACCAGAGGTGATGCACATTTTTCCATGACATATTTGGGCTCTGAATTAAATCATACTCTATTTGCATTTGGGCATTTAAAAGCTATAAAATATTTTAAATGCTCAAATAATCATAAACTAAAATGTTTACTATTGGATATATTATAAACAGTAGCCATGATTAGTTTCATGATTTTTGGAAATGTCTTAGCATTTTAATTAAGTCAAAACAATTGCAGAAAAATAGAAAACAGAAACAATTTAGAAAATAGAGAATAGAAACTTACCTGGGCCAACTCACCTGTGCAGCCACCTGGCGGCCCAAGTGGCCGGCCCAGCCCACCTGGCCCTCCCCTGTCGTCTTCCTCCCCGCGCCAATGGACAGCGCGCGTGGCCGAGGCACGCCGGCACGCGCCCGGCCACCTCCTGCTTGCCGCTCGCCCTCGATGCCCTGGCCTTCTCTGGTGACGCCACGCTACCCCCGACTCTCTCTCGCTCTCCCTCGTCCCCATTCCCCTGGCTCTCTCCCTCTCACCGGCCGAGCGCGTCCGTCGCCGCCGTTCACTGCCTGCGTAGCCACCGCCGCTCCCGTATCGCCTGAGTAGCCCAAGAGGCTCCGCCTGGCCCCCCTCTTCCTCGTCGCCAAGCCGCGCAAGCTAAGGATCACCATGTCGTCGTCTTCAAGCTCGTCACCACCGCATCTGCTCACCGGACTTCGCCAGTCGATTCGCCGCCGTCTCCGCCTCCCTGAGCTTGCCTTCTACCGCATCCAACCCACCTTGAGCTCCTGCACGTTTCCCCCTAACCCTGTGGCTTGCCGCTTGCCGTAGCCGTCGTTTCGCTGATGGCCGTAGCAAGTTTCCGCCTGAGCTCGCCGTCGGCGTAGCTCCGGTGACCATTTGGTCACCCCGGCGAGCTCAACGCGTTCATAGTGCCCCGTATAGCATTCCTAGCACAAAAACTAGCCCGCTCGCTCTCTACAGCATCGAACCCGTGGTCACCCGAACTCCGGCCACCGCTGCCAAGCTCGCCGACGTTGTTTCCGGCCTCCCCGCACCCAACCGCCTGCACCACTCGACCTGCGCGAGCTCCAGCTACTCGTAGATGGTCTTCGTCGTTGATTTGGTCGCCGGAGGAAGATTTCCGAGCCTCGCCGTCGTGTCTGGCCTCGCCGGTGTCGAGTCGCCGACAGGTTTGACCTGTTCGACCCAGGGTTTGACCTCCCTAGGGTCAACACATGTGGGCCCGCCCTTGACTAGATTAGTTTAGGACTAATTACCCCCGCTAACACTGACAGTGGGCCTAGTGGCTGTTAATTTGATTAGTTAGATTTAATTAACCCTCTTAGTTAATTGTGTCACTGACGTGTCGACCCCACTGATCAAGTTTGACCTGGACCGGGTCAGTTGACCTGCTGACGTCACGGTGACGTAGTGCTGACGCCATAACTCATTTTCTGGATTAATTTTAAATCAGGAAATTTCAGAAATTATCCTAAACTTCTAAAAATCATATAAAATCAACCGTAACTCCAAATGAAATAAATTATATATGAAAAATTATCAGAAAAATTCAAGGAATCTGTTTATGGCATTTGCATGCATGTTTGAACAACCTAGGGTTGCTGTACAGGGCAATTTGCATAATTGACATTTAAATAAGCACATATGGAGTTTGAATTTGAACCCTTGGTTCAAACCAACTTCATTTAATATGATTGCTAGTTGCATTAGCTCAATCAACAACATATTGCCATGACATTATCATGCATCATAATTGTTGCATTGCATTGATTGTGTTCCTCTTTGTTTGCCGGTATTTGTCCCCTCTTGATAGACGTGGTTTCGACGATGAGATCGATGACACCGATCAAGAACTATACTATCTTCAGAACTGCCAGGCAAGCAAAACCCCCTTGTTCATTTCGATACAAACCCACTCTCTCGCTCCTGCTCTCTTTTACTGCATTAGGACAACAACAATTCAACTGTTACATGCTGCGGTAGTTGAACCCCTTTCCTTTGCATGACCTGTCATTGCCACAGTAAATAGATGAAACCCACTAGCATGAGTAGGAGTTGTTTGAGCCCTGATGTACCTACTCATTCATGTTTGCTTGTCATGCCTGCTATTGCTTAGAGTTGAGTCAGGTCTGATTCATCAGGGATGAATTGGAATGGTGATGAATGTGTCCTACTGTGTGTGAGCTAAGTGTGTGAACACGATTTGGTAAAGGTAGCGGTGAGAGGCCATGTAGGAGTACATGGTGGGTTGTCTCATTGAAACCGTCCTCAGGAACTGAGGTCTGTGTTTATGATCCATGAAACAGCTACTACCACACGTTGGGCCCTGAAATATGACCCAGCTCGACTTACTGACCCCTCTGTCCTCTGTCCAGGAGTTGCAACTAGTTTCTGGTGTTTATAGGATATGTGTTGGTGGCCGTGCGTAGCACTGACCCTAGGGGTGGGCTATGATGCAGTAGATACACCATGGCATGGTGTACCGGGCGCCGTTTGGTGTCTCGGGAACCCTGCACACATCGTTTGGGGCTGTGAGCGAAACTCCAGCCGGATCTCCTCCCGGATGGAACCCGAATAGGCGATAAACCTAGACTAGAGACTTGTGCGGTTAGTCAGGTCGTGGTCTACACCCACGTCGGCTTTCGCTTGAAGTCTGCCGAGCACATGTCGTGTGCAGACGCTAAGTGGTGGAAACATGTGTGACGAAGTACACCCCTGCAGGGTATAAAACTATTCGAATAGCCGCGTCCACGGTAAAGGACTTCTGGGTTGCCTATAACAGTTCATAGACAAGTGAAAGTGGATACTCTAAAATGCGCATGATAAGCGTGAGTGCTATGGATGGCGTTCTCGTAGGGAGACGGGAGCGGATCCATAGTGGTGTATTGATATGGTGAATATGTGGACTCGTGTGCGCCACCGCAAAAGAGTTACTTGCAGTCGTAGTTTAAGATAGCCACTGAGTCAAAGCTGGCTTGCTGTAGTTAAACTCCACCACCCCCCTGTTGATACCGATGCATATGTAGCTAGTTCTGATGTAAGTCTTGCTGAGTACTTTTGTACTCATGTTTGCTTAATTTATGTTTTGCAGAGAGACTTCAGTCTCGCTAGTAGTTTCGCGTGGACTTCGACATTTAGCTTGATACCTCAGCTGCGATCTTGTGCCCTCGGCAGGATCTGGTAGATAGTCAGGCTTCTCAGCCTTTTTCATTTGTAGATGTTTGTACTCAGACATGTTGAGCTTCCGCATGTGTTTTGACTTGTATGCTCTGAATGTTGGGTCATGAGACCCATGTTTGTAATATCTCGCTCCTTGGAGCCTAATGAAATAAATACTTTGAGTCATAGAGTTATGTTGTGATGCCATGTTGTATTTACACATATCGAGCATATTGTGTGTATGATTGAAATGCTTGGTATGTGTGGGATTCGACAATCTAGTTGTTTATCCTTGGCAGCCTCTCTTATGGGGAAATGTAGTCTAGTGCTTCCATGAGCCATAGTAGTCCGCTACAGCCCGGTTCACCGGAGTCCTGCAAGCCCAGCACTACTGCTCAGGACACTTGACTGGCCAGCATGTGTTTCACTTTGTTCCTGTGTCTGTCTCTTCCGACAAATGTCACGCGGTGACATCCGGAGTCCTGCCTAGCCTGCTACAGCCCGGGTTACCGAAGTCCTGTTAGCCCGGTGCTACAGCCCGGATTCACACGCTAATGACCGACATGCTCGAAGTTGATTCATGTATGCCTGTCCCCATGGGTTAGTGCCGCTTTGGGTTCACGGCTAGCCATGTCGGCCCGTGTTCTTTGTCATATGGATGCTAGCGACACTATCATATACGTGAGCCAAAAGCGCAAACGGTCCTGGGCCAGGTAAGGTGGCACCCGTGGGAACACCGTGCGTGAGGCCGCAAAGTGATATGATGTGTTACATGCTAGATCGGTGTGACTTAGGATCAGGGTCCTGACAGTCCCCCGATTTATATAGACACCGGGAGGATCTAGGGTTACACAAGGTCGGTTACAAAGAAAGGAATCTACATATTTGGTCGCCAAGCTTTCCTTCCACGCCAACGAGAGTCCCATCCGG
Organism: Triticum dicoccoides; assembly: GCF_002162155.2. Classification (NCBI taxonomy): domain Eukaryota; kingdom Viridiplantae; phylum Streptophyta; class Magnoliopsida; order Poales; family Poaceae; genus Triticum; species Triticum dicoccoides. The sequence goes on along the minus strand of NC_041384.1, from coordinate 627,146,536 downwards.
ACACGGGTGCAGTCTTTGGTCTTCGTATCTTCACAGCCCATCAGTACGGCCGATGGCTAACAGGCCGGAAGCCCAAGGACCCCTTAGTCCAGGACTCCCTCAGTAGCCCCCGAACCAGTCTTCAATGACGAGGTGTTTGGCACGCAGATTGTCTTCGGCATGGCAAGGCGGGTTCCTCCTCCGACATCTTCCAAGTAATGTATTCGGCTTTTAATTCAATGCTGCACCCCTCGGCTTCTGTACCTCGATGTCTTCAGCTTCCACATGTCGAGCGAATGCGGACGCCCATGGTATTTTTTGCAAATAACACCCCGGCCGCGCAAGAAAGAGCGTCTATTTAAAGAAATTGGATCTCAGACCCATTCGGCACCACGCGGAGATAATCCTCATAGATTTCTAGGAAAGATCATTCCAACATGGCTAGCATTCCCCGCTCCTCCTCTCATTCCGACCCAGAGAAAGGCGAGTGGGAGAGGTGCACCGTATCCCATGGTCAGCTGGAGCAGCTGCAAACGTAGGGGTTTTTCCCTCCTGCAGATCTGGTCCCTGTTCGAGCAGGGTTAGCTTCCTTCAATGGCAAAACCCAGGCAGATGATTTCCTCAATCCATGTATGGGGGAACGAGTGTGCTTCGTCCCCTATTTGCTAAGAGGCGTGGGATTTCCACTTCACCCATTCCTCCGAGGGCTTCTGGAATATTATGGCCTCCAACTGCACAATTTTACCCTAGCCTCCATCCTGCATATCGCAGGCTACGTCTCCTTATGCGAACTATTCCTGGGTTGTGAGGCCCATTTTTATCTGTGGAGAAGGTTATTTTCTCTCTCCCGCGTAACCATGAGGGATCGATTTTTGAAGTAGGCGGAGCCGAAATATGGCGTATTGCTAAGACCGGATACCTATTCGGCACACCGAAGAAAGCTCCCGAAGAGTGGACCTCTGAATGGTTTTACATCGAGGACGTCGCACTTCCAGATCCAGTCCGGAGGGGTCTCTCCGAGTTTGCAAGTGTTCCTCTGAAGAAACGCCACAACTGGCGCCCTTGGAGCCTCGAGGAGGAAGACAGTGCGGAAGTTCGCCAACTCCTGAGCAAGATCGGGACGCTTGCCCAGTCCGAATATATGATAGTCGAAGTGATGGCGACCTCCATAGTGAGGGGTGTCCAGCCACTTCAATACAGAGGGCTTCCCATGTGGAACTACAATGGGGAAGATGACGCCTCCCGCCACGGCACGAAAGGTCTGGAAACCCCTGCCGCCCTAGCAACAATACTAGCCGAAATATTCAAGGGTGAGGAAGAGGAGTTTCTATACATAACGCACAGAGAAGGATATTCCATGTACAGTCCTCCTAGCTGGGTAAGCCCCCAACTCTTCTGTACTACTCATTCCACTCCCCGAGCTTCGCTCAATGAATATTAACTCGTCCATTTGTAATAGCACTGGCAAAAGATTTCTGAGGGAATTCATAGCCCCGCCCCGCAGCCTGAGGGCCGCAACCGGGACCTTGACCCCGGATTCGAAGAGGATCCGAATATATTTGTGGTGCTCGAGAATGGCATGTTTTACCAGGCGAGCTACGACGGCACCGAAGTGGCCATCATCGCCGATTACCCCGGTCTTCTCCCCGCCTCGCACGTAAGTAGTCAGGAGACATCTCCCCCGAAAGGGTTTCCTCGTTCCGCCTCACTCACCGCATTGTCTCGTGCTTCAAAGGGGAGGCGCTCAACATACCGTGCTACTCCAGGAGCGACTCCGAAGGGAGCGGTTCCCGCGCCAGGCAAGCCTTCGAAGAGGAAGGCAAAGAAAGACACGGTCGGGCCCTTGTCAAAGAGGTATGGGTTTGCAAATATGTTGTTTAATAGTCACATCCAATTGTGACATTCACGTTCGTCCCGTATCTGGGGAAGAGTCCGTCGGACTGTGTCCGGGGGTCCGGTCAGCAATACTCCCAACAACCGGGATCCAGCCTCAGCCGAGGGGATGGGGGACGATATGGGAGTGACGCCGGACTATCCTTCGACCGAGGGCTCAGAAAATATGTCCATCACCAACTCGGAAGTGGAGAGCGCCATGAATCATCGGCGCCGAAGGGCCAGTTTATGAGACCCCCGCTTTTCGGAAGAGGCGTTTAATGCCTTTAGCTCGGCTGATGCATACATCCGAGCTGCTCGAGATGTGCTTAGCAGAGCCACAAAGCAGCATTTAAAAGATGTGCATGTAAGTTTACTGTGTCTTAGTATGATAACTGTATGCCAGTAGCCCCCGAGACTTAAAGTAGTTGGAACAATTGATTTGAGGATCGCTGCATAATCAAGTTCTGTCAGAGAAGAATGACGTGCTACCCCAAGAGCTAGAAAAGTGCCGGATGCAATTAAACACAGTTACCGCCGAACTGGAAAAATCCAAGGCGGCGTCTTCCGGTAATATTTCCCTCCATCAAGAAATAGTTATTGTATAGCGACCGTGTTAACACTGCAGCTTTATCTCATAACAGTATCATCGGATCAACTGGTGGGAAAAGAGTCGATAAGACTGCATGCCGCAGGCGAGCGGGTTTTGACATGTGTCAGACAAGAGAAAAACAAACTCCAAGATGCAAACACCCAACTGGGCGAAGAGCTGAAGGATGTGCGGGCCCAGCTAATCGACTCCGTGAAGGAGAACAAAGAGCTGCGAGGCGGCATATTCAGTATGTGGCTGTATTTACCTCATAACAGTTTGGAAGTAAAAGTAGTTGATATAGCTATGATTGCAGGTATGTTGATGGGCTGTCCCGAAGAGGAGGTTTCCAGATCATCAAGTGATCTTCTGCAAGGGTTGTCGCAGTTGCACGAGCAAGCTCGGCTGGCAATGCGGAGTGTAGCCAAGGCCTTATGGCCATCCACCTCCCCTCTAGGGAGTATGGAGAAGCTTGTAGAGTTATCCAAGGGAGAGCGGCGTCGTATCCGAGTATGGAAGATATCAGCCTTCCAAGAGGGTGCGTGAGAGGCCTGGGCCATGGTAAAAACGCGGTATACCAAGCTGGATTCGAATCACATGGCTTGGGTCGGACCACTAGGGTCAAATGGGGAAGAAATTCCCGTTAGTTTAGTATATGACCAGGTAGAGGTGGCTGCTAGATATTCCCAACAGGATTGTAAATTAGACCGCCCGTTGGATGGTATAGAGGAGGAAGTTTTTAAGTCCTGAGTGACTGTGTACTTTCATTCTAGCTGGATTGTAAAACGATTGTCATGGCCAACCTTTTTGCTTCGACCTCTCGACCCGAAGGTGCCAAGTGTTTCCGAATACCTGAGTGGCAAAATAAACTGGGGTATGGGTGGAAACTAGGCGTAGGGGTCATAGTTGCTTGAACAGACAAGTTTTATCTGGCTAGTTATGTTATATTACATTAAAATTGTAAGAAACATCTTCCTGAGATAATAGTTTCATTAAGGGTTCCTTTCCCTGGGTCTGCATGCATCTATGTGCATGTTCGGACTGTGATGAAAAAATCACAGTGTGTATAACTTCTGGGGGTTCACAATGGAACGAGTGCAAAAACATCTTTAGTTCGTCGATCGAATATTCCCTTAAAAACGCTGGCTTTCGGCTTCACCCAGTCTGAGGTACACATCCGGATGACTCGGCAGTAACAATCACAGAGGTGCTCCCTTTATGCCCTAGCCGAACTAAAGGGAACGTAGGGCATAAGCATAGGAGCCAGGCAACCCAGCTTGGCCAAAACTTAAGTCATATCGATGCATATAATGGCGAAGAAAAGGTACATATGGGAGAAAACACATAGGTGATGAGCTTGATGCTTGGAAAATAGCAAGCTTCTGTCCAAGAAGCCCCTAGGTATAATAAACGCACATACTTGAAGATGTATGCGTCGGGGGTGCGCGGTCTAACCGCACGAAAGCTTTTAAGGCTAAAAAGAGAAAAACAAAAAGAGAGAAAAATGATAAAAACAATAAGGGAGGGAGACGAACAAAGAGTTCGGCGCTAGGCATAGAATCTTTGGAGTCTGGCCACGTTCCAGGGGTTCGGCTCTAGTCGATTGTCTGACGCATCACGCAAGCGGTATGTCCCTCCGGTGAGAACTTCGTCGATGATGAAGGGACCCTCCCACTTGGGCTTGAGTTTGTCCTTTTTCTACTCCGGCAGGCATAGAACGAGTTCGCTGACGTTGTAAGATTTGGCCCGCACTTCTCTGCTTTGATACCTGCGAGCCTGCTGTTCATAAAATGCGGAACGGGCTTTTGCAATGTCGCGCTCCTCCTCCAGGGCATCTAAGCTGTCCTGCCGATCGAGCTCGGCCTCTCTCTCTTTGTACATGCACACTCGGGGTGAGTAATGAATAATGTCGCAGGGTAGTACTGCCTCTGCGCCGTACACCATGAAAAAAGGTGTGTATCCGGTAGTGCGATTGAGCATGGTCCGCAGCCCCCAGAGTACAGAGTCAAGCTCCTCAACCCAGTGCTTGTCTGATTCCTTCAAGGACCGCACTAGTCTAGGCTTAATGCCACTCATAATAAGACCATTGGCTCTTTCGACTTGACCGTTTGTCTGTGGGTGATAGACAGAGGCGTAATCGAGCTTGATGCCCAGATTGGCGCACCAGGTTTTCACTTTGCCGATTGTGAAGTTGGAGCCGTTATCGGTGATGATACTGTGCAGAATACTATGACGATGTACAACGCTGGATATGAATGCTATCACTGGCCCGGATTCGGCCGTTTTAACTGGTTTGGCCTCTATCCACTTAATGAATTTATCCACCATGACCAGCAAATATTTTTTCTTATGGCTTCCTCCTTTAAGGGGTCCAACCATATCTAGTCCCCAGACCACAAAAGGCCAAGTGATGGGGATTGTTTGTAGGGCGGTGGGGGGCATATGGCTTTGGTTGGCGAAGAGTTGACATCCGACACAGTGTTGTACAAGGTCCTGTGCGTCTGCTCGGGTCGTCGGCCAATAAAACCCTGTACGGAAGGCCTTGCTAACAAGGGCCCGAGCTGCAGCGTGGTGCCTGCCAAGACCGGCGTGAATCTCAGCCTGGAGCTGCTGCCCCTCCTCCTCGGAGATACATCTTTGAAGGACTCTGGTAGTGCTTTTCTTATATAGTTCTCCGTCACGAACATTATAGGCCTTTGAACACCGGATAATGTGGTGGGCCTCATTCTGATCCTCAGGAAGTTCCTTCCTATTAAGGTAGGCTAAGAAGGGTTTGGTCCAGGGGGCAATGACTGCCATAATAAGATGGGCCGATGGTGTTATTTCGGTGGCTGAGCCATCGATGATATCCGTGTGTTCGGAATTTGGAGTTGTCTTCGGATCCAGACTACTGTTGATGCTTTCCCCCTGCCACACCATGGATGGCTTAGAAAGTCTTTCCAGAAAGATATTAGGTGGGACGGGGTCATGCTTGGCGCCAATACGAGCGAGAACGTCTGCGGCTTGATTACTCTCTCGGGCCATGTGATGGTACTCGAGCCCCTCGAACTGAGCCGACATTTTTAGGATGGCATTATGATAAGCTGCTATCTTTGGATCCTTGGCATTGAAATCTCCATTTATTTGAGATATTGCCAGGTTTGAGTCCCCGCGCACCTCTAGGCGTTGTATGCCCATGGAGACAGCCATCCGGAGACCATGAAACAAGGCCTCGTATTCGGCTGCATTATTGGAATCTGTGTATAGTATTTGGAGTACATATTGAACGACGTCTCCAGTAGGGGACGTTAAAACGACACCCGCTCCTAGCCTGCCAGCATTTTGGAGCCATCGAAATACATAACCCAATTGGAATATGTGATGTACTCTTTAAGGAGTTCGGCCTCTGTCCATTCGGCGACGAAGTCAGCCAGTACTTGGATTTAATGGCTCGACGTGGTTTGTATGTAATATCAAATGGAAGGAGCTCAATGGCCCATTTGGCAATCCGGCCCATGGCATCGCGATTGTTTATAATGTCATTGAGTGGCACTTCGGAAGCCACCGTAATTGAACACTCGTGGAAGTAGTGTTAGAGTTTTCGGGATGCCATGAAGACCGTGTATGTTATCTTTTGATAATGGGGGTACTAGGATTTGCATGGTGTAAGGACAGTGGATACGTAGTATACTAGCTTCTAAAGCGGGAATTTGTGTCCTTCCTGTTCTCGCTCAATGACGAGCACAACGCTTACCACCTGATGTGTTGCCGATATGTATAACAACATGGGTTCGCCGACGTTTGGCGAGGCCAGGATTGGGTTGCTTGCCAGAAGGGTTGTTATCTCCTCCAGCCCAGCTGTTGCCGCGTCCGTCCACTCGAAGTGATCGGTTCGTCGTAGAAGGCGATAGAGTGGCAATGCCTTTTCTCCCAATCTGGAGATAAAGCGGCTTAGAGCTGCCACGCAACCCGCAAGTTTTTCGAGTTGTTTGAGGTCCGTTGGCGTGGCCAGTTGAGACAGAGCTTGGATTTTGGCAGGGTTTGCTTCAGTTCCTCTATTGGAAACGATGAAGCCTAGCAGTTTTCCAGCGGGGACGCCGAAAACACACTTTTCTGGATTGAGCTTAATGTCATGCGGGCGGAGGTTGTCGAATGTGAGACGTAAATCGTCTATTAGTGTGTCGACGTTCCTAGTTTTGATGACGACGTCGTCCACATAAGCTTCAACTGTCTTGCCGATCTATTTCTCCAGGCATGTTTGAATCATGCGTTGATATGTGGCGCCGGCGTTCTTGAGCCCGAAGGGAATGGTGTTGAAGCAGAATGGCCCGTATGGGGTAATGAATGTTGTTGCAGCCTGATCGGACTCCTTCATTTTAATTTGATGGTATTCAGAATATGCATCAAGGAAACACAGTGAGTCGTGTCCTGCGGTAGCATCTATGATTTGATCGATGCAGGGGAGGGGGAAGGGATCCTTAGGGCAAGCCTTATTGAGGTCTTTAAAATCGACGCACAGGCGCCATGATTTGTCCTTCTTTGGTACCATCACCAGGTTTGCCAGCCAGTCCAGATGTTTTATTTCTCTGATGAATCCGGCCTCGATTAGCTTGGCCAGGTCCTCCCCCATAGCTTGGCGTTTGGGTTCGGAAAAGCGCCGCAGTGCTTGTTTGACTGATTTGTATTCCTTTAATATATTTAGGCTATGTTCGCCCAGCTCGCGTGGGATTCCAGGCATGTCAGAAGGATGCCAGGCGAATATATCCTAGTTTTCACGAAGGAAATCCCGTAGTGCGGCGTCGACCATTGGGTCTAGTTGTGCTCCAATGGATGCTGTCTTCTTGGGGTCCGTTGGGTGGACCTCGAATTTGACTATTTCTTCTGCCGGTTTGAAGGAGGTGGATTTGGGTCGTTTGTCTAAAATCACGTCGTCCCAATCCACCGTAGAGCGCAGTGCAGTTAATTCTTCGGCCGCGAGGGCTTTAGATAATGCCTCAAGGGCCAGGGATGCGGTTTTGTTTTCCGCGCGGAGTGCTATGTCCGGATCACTGACCAGAGTGATTATGCCGTTTGGTCTGGCCGTTTTAAGCTTCATGTACCCGTAATGAGGTATAGCTTGGAAACGTGTAAAAGCATCTCGCCTAACATGGCGTGGTATCCGCTGCTGAAAGGAGCCACTTGGAAGGTTATTTCTATGGAGCGATAATTCTCCAATGTTCCGAATACCATGTAAAGTGTGATTTTTCCCGCACACCACGCCTCCCGACTTGGAATGATTCCCTGGAAGGTCGTGCTACTTTGCTCGATGCGACTTCTGTTTATTTCCATCTTGTGGAGTGTATCCTCATAGATGAGGTATAGTCCGATGCCGCCGTCCATGAGGACTTTGGTGAGTTGAAAGCAGTCCACAATGGGACTGTGGACTAATGCGGATGGTGCTCGGACTGTCATGTATTTTGGTTCGTCACCAGCATTAAAGGTTATAGCCATGTCGTTCCAAGGGTTTATCGCGGTGATTTTACAGACTTTGGCGAGGTCGCGGAGTGCCCTTTTGCGCTTATTGTTTGAAGCGAATGTCTCGAAGACCGTCAATACTCTAGGGTCGTCGTCTTCTGGAGGGTGTTGATCTGGGGTGTTTCTGGTAAGGATGTCCTCGTCGCTCTTGGCTACCCGCCGGAGTATCCAACATGCTCTAAGGCTGTGGGTTGGTATGGTGTCCGGTGTTGTGTGTATTTTGCATGGGCCATCGATCCATCCCTCTAGAACGGTTCCGTGTCACGTAATGGGTTTATATTTCTTGGCTATTGGACTGGGCGTGCCATGGGGGTGCACCCTTTTGGCCTGGACGAGAGGTTGAGTTGGCACCGGCGGCTCCCAGCAAGTTGTATGAGCTTTCCATGCGCTTTCCATTGCACTGTACTTCTGTATGATAGTTGCCAAGTCAGCGAAGTGTAGTATGCGGCGGTGATTGATGGCGTTGAGGATTCCTTCATCCCCGCAGTTGTTGCAGAACGCTAATATCGCGTCCTCGTCGCGGCAATCTTTAACCTTGTCCTTGCCGAGGAATCTGGCCCAGAAGTGGTGGACCGTTTCCTGAGACTGCTGTTGTATGCTCATAAGAGTGCTTATGTCTGGGTGGGTGGGTGGAATTGAATCCGGACCCAGACCCGATCGATGATCCGGAGTCTGAAGAATTTCCAGACTTTACAGTCCGGGCTCCGGAGTATCTTTTGGTTGCTTAGGTCCATCGTCTGATTCTAGTTTCGGAAGGCTGGTCTTTGCTGGTGGGTATCAAGACCTGCAGGGTCGGTGATCTGAACATAGTCCGTCTTCAGTATGGTGGAAGAGTCGCCATCTTGCTTTTCGACTACCGCTATCTGGTGGGCGACCGGTGGAGACTTAATTTCTCTTTGGTCGGGTTTAAGCCCGATCCGATCGTAATCTGTGGTGATTCTCAGGGCGGCGATGCGATCAAGGAGCTCGTTTAAAGATGAGAACTCCGCTGGGTCCATCTGCTTGGAGTGTTTGGAGTCAATATGAAGGGGATTTTCGATGGCCCGAGAGGTCATCGTCGGCTTAATGGCCGAACGGGCGATCATACTAAAGCCGCCCAGCCGGAGGGTTTGGCTCGGGGCTAGTCCTTCTCCGGCGGTGATATTGTCTTTAAATACAAGGCAAGTCATCGATCCTATCATCGACGACATAGTGGAACTCTCAATGAAAGCACCAATGTCGGTGTCAAAACCGGCGGATCTCGGGAAGGGGGTCCCAAACTGTGCGTCTAAGGTCTATGCTAACAGGAGACAGGGAACATGATGTTTACCCAGGTTCGGGCCCTCTCTATTGAGGTAATACCCTACTTCCTGCTTGATTGATCTTGATGAATATGAGTGTGACAAGAGTTGATCTACCACGAGATCGTAATGGCTAAACCCTAGCAGTCTAGCCTGTATGACTATGGTAATGAGTCTATCCCCCTCCGGACTAAGCCCCCCGGTCTATATAGACACTGGGAGGATCTAGGGTTACGCAAGGTCGGTTACAAAGAAAGGAATCTACATATTTGGTCGCCAAGCTTGCCTTCCACGCCAAGGATAGTCCCATCCGGACACGGGTGCAGTCTTTGGTCTTCGTATCTTCACAGCCCATCAATCCAGCCCATGGCTAATAGGCCGGACGCCCGAGGACCCCTTAGTCCAGGACTCCCTCAGGGGGCCTCCCTTGCGGCCCTCCTCTCCTTTCCACTAAGGCCCACTACTCCCCCCCCCCGGGGGGGGGGGGGTCCGGTAACCCCCGGTACTCCAAAACTTATCTGAAACTTCCCGAAACCATTCCGGTGTCCGAATGTAACCTTCCAATATATGCATCTTTACCTCTCGACCATTTCGAGACTCCTCGTCATGTCCGTGATTTCATCCGGGACTCCGACCAAACTTCGGTCATCAAATCACATAACTCATAATACAAATCGTCATCGAACATTAAGTGTGCAGACCCTATGGGTTCGAGAACTATGTAGACATGACCGAGACACATCTCCGGTCAATAACCAGTAGTGGAACCTGGATGCTCATATTGGCTCCTACGTGTTCTATGAAGATCTTTATCGGTCAAACCACATAACAACATACATTATTCCCTTTGTCATCGGTATGTTACTTGCCTGAGATTCGATCGTCGGTATCATCATACCTAGTTCAATCTCGTTACCGGGAAGTCTCTTTACTCGTTCCGTAATGCATCATCCCATAACTAACTCGTTAGTCACATTGCTTGCAAGACTCATAGTATTGTGCATTACCGAGAGGGCCCAGAGATACCTCTCCGATACACGGAGTGACAAATCCTAATCTCGATCTATGCCAACTCAACAAACACCATCGGAGACACCTGTAGAGAATCTTTATAATCACCTAGTTACGTTGTGCCATTTCATAGCACACAAGGTGTTCCTCTGGTATTCAGGAGTTTCAAAATCTCATAGTCAGAGGAACATGTATAAGTCATGAAGAAAGCAATAGCAATAAAACTAAACGATCATTATGCTGAGCTAACAGATGGGTCTTGTTGTCCATCATATCATTCTCTAACGATGTGATCCCATTCATCAAATGACAACACATGTCTATGGCCAGGAAACTTAACCATCTTTGATTAACGAGCTAGTCAAGTAGAGGCATACTAGGGACACTCTATTTTTCTATGTATTCACACATGTACTAAGTTTCCGGTTAATATGATTCTAGCATGAATAATGAACATTTATCATGGTATAAGGAAATATAAATAACAACTTTATTATTGCCTCTAAGGCATATTTCCTTCACTACAGCCCATTTACAGTTTGTTAAAAGTACATCCCATTTTCTAGCTAGGAAAATTCAACCAACCGCTCAAAACAGAATTCAATAACATTTCCCACATTTTGATGGGATCCGAAATATTTTTATTCCAAAATTTCTAGTCAGATTAAATATAATTTCAAAATAAATTTGTATTACGTAAAAATCCAACTAAATATTGCGCGCGCAACAAGTAATGAAATTAAAATTTTCAAATTCCAAAAATAATATATTTTTTAAACTAATTACGTGTTTGGTGCATTTTTTATAGTTACTGCCCAGTTTTTATAATTACATGCCATTTATTATTTCTTAAAGCCCATTTTCTTGTTAAGCCTAATGCATCCCTCCTAGGAAAGATTTGCATGCCAGCGGGCGAAGAATAACAAGTTGACCCGGATATTGTGTACAGCTGTCAGCCCAGTTGAATTGCTGATGTTGAAAAAAAGGCCTGTGTAGTACAATACAACCTTACATGGCTACTCAGCCCACATTCAGCGACGCCGGAAAGGCCCAAACAAGGCTTCTGTACAACTTTTTGAAGTAAGTGAGCTCAACTAATAACTTAAGAAAAAAGTTAGAGTACAGTGGAACCTAATTAAAAGTTGTCACGAGCGAATAAATAATTTAACGGGTCCCACTTGTGCGTGTGTGCGCGTGTGTTTGTGTGTGTGTGAGAGAGAGAGAGAGAGACCCATCGATCGATGCTCGATAATACATCTTTCAGCCATATGCATTGTTGATGCTCACTAAAAACTTATATAGTTGACACACTCATATAGAACATCATAGCACACTAAACTTGCATACAAAAATTTCACGCAGGCAGCACAATCAGGGTGGAAGCAGTGGATCGCTACGGGTAGGGCTATGTTGAAACCAACGAACTCGTACATAATGGTTCATCGTCTTTATCAATGACGGGGAAATATCTTGAATGTTGTGCAAAGAAAATAGACAGACAACACAATATATAAGTTTTGCTAGAACATTAAGTTGACGTACAACCCTTTCTAAAAAAATTCAGGTAAAAAAATAGAACAGGTCACAATCAAATGTACTGGCACATCAGTTCTTCATACCCATAGCTCGGATTTAACTAGTATCTGACAAGATTCAGTTGTTACCTCAAATTAGAGCACATCCAGGCAGCGAGCCCTGCCTCTTCTCCAGAGAAGTAGTGGCCTCGCTGCGCTATGGAGTAGGCCCTGTGCCATCCATCGTTCCAAGAAACACGAGGAAAGTCTGACGTTGACTCCTGTAATGGACGTCGTCGACGGACCCGGGCACGAGCAGCGACGGCAGGACTTCGATTGATGGATTGACCACTTCTTCGACATGCACACACACTCGATACAGGTACATCCCTAATGTGGTCTGCGGCGACCTTGGTGGCGATGAATAGTACAACCCCGGTTCCTGCACCGGTATCTCAACACCAATCACCTTTGGTATGGTGGACGGCTTCCGCATCCATGCCATAACTGTCAGAGCCCAGCTGTTTGGAGGAACAAACATACTTACGAGCTCACCTCCAAGGTCGTTGATAAGCTCATTCATGGACTCGCTATTCCAAGCACGTTGAGGCATGTCGTGGAACGTAAGCTTTGTTAAAAACTCAAGCTTAGAGGGCACCGAGCCCCATCCTGGGTGCCACCGATCAAAGCTCACCAGCGCGCCATCGCAGAACAAACGCCGGGAAGATTCAAACACACGACTGCAGTCGAAATTTGTCCGGAACCTGACAAAAGAAATCAGCAGGTGGCAGACATACTTCGACGAGCAAGTCACTTATTTGGATGTCGTGCGCAATGCCAAGAGCTTTGACAAGGTCGTTCGGCAAGACGGGAGGCCGGTCGCCATTGATGGTTACCATCAACACTTTGTCAGCAAACTGGTCGTCAATCGCCGCCATGTCACTATTGAGTATAGGGAGTACATGAGGGGGATTTTGGGGAAATGGAGTAGGAATGGAGATTCCAGAGGTGGGGGAGGGGCGGGAGATTGGGGATGAAAAGGTAGCATGAATTTCGAACACGCGCCAATATGCTCTCGGTGTGCAAGCGCATGAAAACACCGGTGGCACTCACATGTCAGGCTAAGAGTCCCAATTCTTCCCTTTTTGAGAGCCTAACCTTTTTTTGAGGATCTTTTGAGAGCCTGGCCTGAGTGTCATAATTGACCTGTTTGGCATTGCGTTACTACTCGGCCCATATTCAACGACACCTCACTGGCCCAAACAAGTGTACATCATCGAGAAGACACTGAGCTCAAATTGTAACTTGAAAAAAAAGAGATATACACTGAACACTAGAGAATGGTGATGCCCTCATTTAGCCCACCAGCAGTTCGAGACAATAAACAATTCAGAACAACGATATATACAACATTTAAACACTAGCTAGTGACTACTACTGACATAAACAACAAGACATGATATTTCATAAGAAGTCTTGCTACACCACCAAAACACACACATCTGCAGCGCTCAGACTCTTGTGATCCAGACGAGAATGACATTCTAAATAGAGGCAAATATTACATAGTAAGAGTGACATAGACGAGGATGACCAAATGACAAGGAATATGCATAACAAAAGAGAGAACTACCCATCCAGAACAAGAAGCAAAGACAACAAGTCATTCGAAGAGGGATGATCCAACACCATCATAATTTGCAGCCCCGCTTCAGCCACCAGTGATCCGGAGACACCAGTACTCCACCCTTTCGACGCAACAACCCAATTACCTATCAACCTGAAGGCTTGAACCACATGACTGCCTGTCGGACTCGACACATCCAAGGATCAAAGTTAATCCAGATGCCTTTATCATTCTCACCTTCTTTTGGCTGCGGGGTTTATCGTTCACAATTACGGGAGTTTGCCCCCGAACCCCTAGGGCTTGTCATGTAGACACATTTTTGCATAGGAAACATAGCCTCTCTGCTATCAAGGTCCTTGCCAACGGTGATCTCCTGGTTAATCGGATAATTCAGTCCGAGAAACAAAGACTGTGAACCAAGGTTGTTTACCCGCCTCCAACTCAAAAATCCTGAAGGCCCCAACAAGCTGGTATCTTGCTCATAGACGTAACAACCACTGTCCGGATATTCACATATTTCACGGTGCTTGTATACAGTGGGGTTTTTGCAATATAACTTTTCCGGCTCATGTGTTCGAATGATCATCAGTCTTTTGCCGTCGTTCGATCGAGCGAGGAACCAGTTGTGCTTCCCTGTTTTGGCATAGGTGGTGTAATTACAAAGGGAAATAACTATAGGGACACTACATCATATCAAAAAGGACATGCATTGTTAATGTAAGATCAACATTGTTCAAAGTATGAGTAGGATAATGCAAGAAACAACATTGATATGTCCCTATTCGAACTGGGAGGAAAATACAGGGAAATGTATACTGGGTTCGAAAATATAGAAGTGCCATGCATGGTTATACTCATGTTATCTCACAATCGATTCTTCACAGGAAACTACCATGTCATGCATGTTATGTAATCATGTTCTGTCCTCACAAACAAATTCTTCAAGGAAACTAACAGACCATGCATTGTTATATACTCATGTTCTGTGGGCAAATTTTTTGTGAGGATATTATTCTAGCCATTGATTGCTGAAGGGCGAATATATGTATGTACACATGGTAAACATTACAAGATTTCACTACTTCTAAATATAGAGTTCTCGATATGCATATTTACTTCCCTAATGTATGGTTAGATGAAACCAATAGTGTGATGCATGTTTCTACATCATGAAAATGAGGAAACTAACATGGCCATTGATACACACTCATGTTTAGTAGTATATAGATTACTACAAAATAAGGAGAATATCTGTATCTTCCTAACTGTTTGATTATTCAGGGGTACAAATTGGCCATAATGACATGGTCACAATCACATGAATTAACTCATTCCAAATATAGCTGATTTACGGCATCTCTAATACATTGCCATAGTTCTACTCAAATTCCGCTCAAATAGGGATATGCCAATCATCACAAAAAGTTCAAACAGTGTCATTGCACCATCATTATCTTTAGACGAAAACAACTTATACACACCATCCCCGCAATACGTGGTGCCATCTGCTTTGTCGATCGCGTAGATGATGCCACTATGTTCAATAGCATCACATAAGTGTGTATCAGCTTTGAGGATCCACTACGAGGTGGGCTGTCTTCAGCTAAAGAAGGCACTAGCGGAAAGATAGGCGAGTCCGCGGTCAAACAAGGCAATTAGCCTGAAGTCTGTGTAATTCGCATCTCGTGTGGGCACTTGGCAGATTACAATCTTCTGCAAACAAGGTGCGTCCAACTGACTTCATAATCTAGATGACTTGGATCGCGACGGTAAAACCCTATATAGGAAGGATAATCTCATGGGAGGTGTGGAATTTCACGAGCACCAACTTTTTCTGGTCTTGTCCGACGACAGCCATCCAGTGGGAGCTCATGCTAACCTAGTACATACCTGCCAAGAAGTTTCGGGCGATGGTGATTGGATTGAAGTTAAGGGAAATGATGTATGGCGTCCCACTACATACCCGCAAAGAAGTTTCAGCTAATGGAGGTTGGATTGAAGTCGAGGGGCATCATGTACGCCTCCGTATCATGGTGAGAAAATATTGCAAGACCAGATAGCAGCAAGCAGGGTGTCTTGAAAATCTTAGGCCTCGCTTCGATGATGACCATGTGCATGTCCCTCGAGCATGCAGCCAGCCGCAGGGTGCTCAACATATCCATACACGAACAACAGAGGTCGAGGATGTCACTGGGGAGATTGCTCCAATCGCGACTCATATGGATGCTGCGTGGTTCATGTTCGGCCATGGTAGAGTTTGGAAGGTGGGGTTTTGGGGGTCTTGATTTACTGGGGGAAGGCTCTCGGTACTGGAGTAGGTAGCGAGGGAATAGTGGTACTAGGGGAGGCGAGCGAGGCGAGGGTACGCAGGGGCACAGTGAGATGATGAAGAGTGATCTCAGGATCTTCGGCAAGACAGAGATGGAGATGGAGTGGTGCTAGGGGAGAGGGAGACGAGGTGAGGCATGCTATACATTGGCGGTGACAGTGACTGCATAGTGCACAAGGTGAGTCTGACTTTGGTAACCCGGACACGCCGCCTGGACTAGTGTCACCTCGGGCACAGGGTCTTGTAACTTCATTGTGAGGACCGGATGAATAATATTTTGACCATCAAGTGTACCACAATTGTACTACTACTACTACTAGTAGGAGTAGTAGGAACATGAGTAGTACTCCCATGCAACCATGCCTCTGCGTTACTTCATCCTCCAGGTATCATCCATACTACAAGCAGAGCCAAATTCTCGTGCATGCAAAAGCACGAAGAAGGCTTTTTCTTTTTTGAGGATAACAACATACTTATTCCTTAACTAGAGAATGTTGTGTCTCCCACACACGCGCTAATATCCATCCGAACCAGCTACAGCACATATTTATCCATTTGCATAGGTCCCACCTGTCAGGAGGGGTGCAGAAATAAAAAGGAATCATAAAATGTCTCACAGCGGTGATTCGAAAGAGTGACCTCAACTAGCCAGTGGCACATGTACCGCTAGAAGGATGGGCACGTACACGAACATGTACCACTCCTCAGTCTACCCTCATAGCCTTTTCGTTTAGTCTACCTATCCATCTAATCAACTGCCTGTAGGCCACTTCTCCCATTTACTTCTCCATCAGGAACCCATTTTCCTCGGCTTCTTCACCTCTCCTTCATCTTCATTTGCATCCAACCCACACTGCATTCACATTGTTTTAACCTCTTCACATCCTCCTGGAGTAATTCTGAAGCCCCTTTAAATAATCATCTACTTCAGTTAGACTAGCCATCTAATCCTAATTCTCAAAACCATAGCCCTCCGGTCTAGCGGTTCCAAATGGCGAAAGAGATCGAGATACAGGTTTTTAGCATCCAACATGTCCTCGTCGAAGGCTCGTTGAGCATAGTTGCCATAGTCACCGACCACCCAAGGGTTGTTCGGAAGTGGATCAACAATGTATCCAACTCCCTCCAAAAGGTGGAGATGAAGGTCATCAGTCTCGACGCAGAGTACACGGAGTGTGCCACTGGGAAGATCCAACGCCGCCGTCGTCCTTCAGCTGTGCCTCGAAGATGATGTTTTGGTGTACCACATCATACACGCGCCCTCCATACCAGGTGAACTTCATGGTTTCTTGTCTCGAAAGGACATATACTTCTATGGGACAGCCATCACAGGGGACAAACAGAAGTTGGAGCCGCACAACCTTGATTTGAAAAGCATCATTGACGTACAAACCAAAATAAAATTTCTTGTAGAAGATTGTGATAAACCGACACCATCCCTATTCGACGTAGCAAATTTTGTGCTCAGAACAAATCTTCAGAAGGGTGACGAGACATTGGCATTAAGGTTGTCTGGATGGGAGAATTATCCCTTGACGTACGAGCGGATAAAATATGCTACCCTCGATGCCCGTGTGAGTTTAGAGATAGCTGCAAGGTCCAGAGAGCTTGTTGCGAAGCCGTCTCCCACAGAAAATGAGAACAACAAGAAGAATAAGAAGCTGCACCAGCAGAACGGCATTATGGATGGATGAACTATTTCCTCTCTTGTAAAAAAAATTATTCCCTCTCTGTGTGTATTGATATAGATGGACTATTTCGATAGTGTGCATGTCTTTGGAACAAGTAGTAACATGGGTCCGCTTGACTATAAGGAACTATTTATCCGCCTAAATTTCTCTACTACTCCGTCCAGTGATCAGTATGCAATGCATGTGTCCATAGACATGAAAGCTTGTCCATGGAACTGAACCACGGCTGTCGGTGTTCTGGGAACGGGGGTCCCCAGACTTGCCTGCCTGCGGCCCGCGGAGTGGCTCCACCAGCTGGCCCGTACAACCCATCTTTACCAGCAAACACTCAAGACCCTCGCGAGGGGCCAAGCCTCACGAGGCGGACGACAAAATACCTCATCGGGGACAGCCTCACCAGGCTGGCTCGCGAGGGGAGGAGAGATCAAGGCAAGGGACACCTGCGAGGTTTCTGTGACGCAAGCCATGACGACTGGCGCCAGGCGAGCATCAGCGCATGCAGTGTCCTTGTTTCCTCTTTGGTTCTAAAGAGGCAAGCGAAGGCAAGGAGTCCCGAGGCATCAGGCAAAGGTTTCCATATCGGTGCAACAAGACCAAGACTAGCAGGACGGAGGTCACCGTGGGGCCCAAGACGGCGTCACCACCAGAGCCTTTGGCAGGCGAAGATCACCTTTTGTCAAGATAACTTGTACTCATTGTCTCCCTTCGAATTAGGCTGTTGTGGGATCCCTCCCCGCTCAATATTTGGGGAGAGGACCAAGGCCTCTATAAATAGGACTAGCCACCACAGTAGAAAGGGGACAACTGATCCAGATCACACTCAACCACACAAGCTCACCAAGCACAAGGGCACCTCTCCTCAGGAGGCTGTTCTTCCATTGTAATGGTTCATCCTCAGCCCAAGAGGCAATCCACCACACCACGCCGGAGTAGGGTATTACACCACAATGGTGGCCCAAACCAGTATAAACTCTTGTGTCTCTTGTTCTTTGGGTTCGTCGGGCTAGGCCATGAGATCAGGATGTGTGCAAGCTAGAGGGGGAGAGATCTCCGTGCGCACCCCAGTGTTTGAACCTCAAGGGTTTTGCCGGAACCCGAAATCCGACATTTGGCGCGCCAGGTAGGGGGTGCGTCGGAGCCTCTCTTCTGCTAGTTGATCCGCTGACACTTCGCGGTTCCGATGTCCGACGACTCGAGGGCCAACGCCGACCACTGGGCAGCTTCGCCAGCCCGAGCGGCATCGTCCACCCAAGAAGACCTCAACCCTGCGCCCTAAGCAGTGCGCGCACTGCCAAACACTATGGTGCGCAGGCGGCGCGGTCAAACGCCATCCACCCTAACTCCACGACAAGCGCAGGCAGCCGCAAGGGCCTCAAGCTACACTACAGCCATGCCGCCGCACACCCGACGGGAACAAGCAAACATGAGGGCCGCACTCACGGTGGATCAGGAGCTGCTGCGATGCCGGCTGATGGAGAGCGGCCGTGATGCATTGCTGGAGTGCATCGCCGAGCTACTGGATGTCGCAGCCTCGGGAGCACCGCCCTTCTGCTCCCTGCTTATGCCTCAGACCATGGTCGGGTCGCATGGCGGGCCTCGCCGCGCCCGCGTGCCCCCGGGCGCACCAGGAGGTTTCATCGACACGGGCACAACCAGCAGCATTGGACGCCCAATCGCACTTGCTCCACTTCCAAAGAGAGTGGTCACGAGCATTGCCACCCGCGGCCCCAGCGGGATGCCGCCCTACCATCCTCAGGGCGGATTGCTGGGCCGGACAACGTGGAGTGTGGGGCACTTCGGTGAGGTCTTCGGGCGACGGCCTCAGAGGCCTACGTGCCCCGCATGGTGGACCAAGAGTACACGCTGGAAGACGACCCTGGCTCGTTCCTCGAGCCAGGCTGGGAGGAGGAGGCGCTAGAAGCGGAGGCCTTCCAGGAGCCTCCCGGGAGCCTCACCAACCATGTCGGCGACAGTAGCTACAGGGTACCACTAATCTCTCAGGAGCAATCTTACGCTAACCATGGGTCGCAGGAGGATCAGGTCACAGCGGCGGATGGCGGCCCTAGCTCGACGGCCTCCCGTCCACCAGGAGGAGCGCACTGGGGGCTGCAGGGAAGGAGCCGGGAGCAAGGCCCCTCCCCGCGTCACGCAGAGCAGGGCGTCCCCCGGAGGTAGGCCCTTTGCCGGGGAGGTGTTGGTGAGCCTTCCCCCGGCAGAGGACCCATGGTCGCCGAGGGCACCAATGGCGTCCCCTTTGCCCCTTGGTTTCGTCCTGGTTTCCGGACGCCCCAATGGTGGTCGAGGGTGGCGCAAGGTGGGGCCCTCATCCGGTGATATGAAGTAAGGCTCGCGCCTGTGAAGATCTCTGCTCGTGACACTCTCACGTAATAATGAGTGGGGATGTACATGCCCCGGAGTCTCAGGAGTGCCGCCCTCGGGCCTCGGGGGCTCCCTCCCACATCCTAGAGGTAGCACTTAGCTCCGCGTTGGTGAGAAGACAAGAAGACTAGACTAGGCGCCGGACGCGGCCATTTGCTTTTAATCTCTTTTTTGTAGCCCTGTTTTCTGGCTTTGGATTTAAGTTTGAAGTTGAATTTTCATTGGTTTGCGCGGGGGTGTCTTTTATCGTTCGTGCAATTTCTTGCGATTTAGTTCCTTGCCTTGATTCAGAGTTTGCATGTGTCGCCTCCCCCTCGTGAACTCCTCGCCAGCGGGGGCTGGGCGCGGCGCACGCACGCTGCACACACTTCCTTCCATGGCTTTCGCTTGCTCCTCGTGAGGCCCTCTCGGATGGATCGGCAGGCCCCTTGGAAGCTCACGACCTCACGGGCCAGTTTGGAACTGGCCCTGACTAAGATAAACTGCAGCAGTAAGCTCGCGGCGACACTCACGGGCTCATAAAAACACATCTCCAGCTTGGCCTAAGGAATAGAGGCAGTAATTTGTTTACATGAGGTCCCTCCCCTCCCAAAATTCTCTTACAACTTTCAGGGCCATGCCCGAGCTTTCCCATGCAGGGTCAACGACAAGGAAGCACGGGCTCAATCGGACATATCGCTCACCGCGTCCTCCGGGTTGCCCTCAGACGCGTCGCTGGCGTTGTCGTCACCATCGCCAGCATCACCATCACCATTGCCGGTGTCGCCCACACCATCGTCGACCACGTCACCTTCATCAGCCGCGACCACCACCGCGTCGTCCTCGGAGGTGAAGTCCCTGACTAGAGCGTCCACATTGTCTTCCATCCAGCGCGCCAGATCGCCCCGGATGGCCTCAGGCACAGGGGCAATGGTGGCGTCAAAATTGAAGTTGGGGTAGGTGTTCTGGAGGTGGCTGAAGACACAGGAGAACGCATGCCTGAGCAGGCCGCGGCTCCTCTCTTCAACAAGCTCGTGAGCCCTCTCGAATCCATTCTCCAGGTGTGTCACCACATCGGTGAAGAAAAGGAGGTGACTGGCGTAATCGTTTGAGTGGGGATGAGGGGCATCTTCGTCGCAGATCGTGCCCAGCGCCACATTGGCTCTGATCCTGAGGCTTTGGAGCATGGGGGCGTGCACGCGCTCCAGTGTTTGCCGCCGAAGCGCTTCCTCCCTACTCTGCTGCGCGAGGGATTCGGCGCTGGAGACTCGCTGCTGAAGAGAAAGCAGCTCGACACGGGTGGAAGCCAGCTCAGGTTGGACTGAGATCAGGGCGGCTGCGGCGTCTTTCTCGTGATGTCCCACCTCAGCCAACCCTGACTTGAGGGCAGTAGTCCTGCCCACAGTTTTGGCTTCCACGAGCTTCAGCTTCAAGTTGTACCTGCCCACAAGATCCGCGCGAGCCTCGGCCACCCTGCGATCGACCTCCTCCTAGGCCCTGGCCTCGGGCGCACTGACAGCATCCTCCGCTTGGGCGACTTGGCGCTCCCTCGTCTCCAACCACTCAAGCTCAAGGCTGCGCTCCGTAGCTTCCAGCGCCAGCGCTTCCTCGCGCTTCAGGATCTCTTCCTCCTCAGCAGCTGTCCCCTTCATCGATGCTAGGGCGGCCTTGCGCGCCTCCACTTGCTGCTCCAAGGAGGCGCTCCAGGCTTGGAGCTCCCATGCGCGTTTCTCTGTGATCTCGCGGTGATGATCAGCTTCCCGGGCTTCTTCCAAGGCTCGAGCGCATGCCTCATGCGAGGCCGCAAGAGACGCCTCGGCCTTCGCATTATCAAGCTCGCGCTGGTGGCACCCGAGGTTGATGGCCACCTTCAGTTTATGCTGCTCCTCCATCAGCCGAAGACCCTCGGCCTTGAGGCGCACGTCTACATCCACGAGCTCTCCGCCAAGCCGGCTCATCGCGCCCATCGCCTCCCGAAAGAGCTCGTGGCGGATGACACTCCGTTCATGCGCAAACTTGAGCACGCTTCCGATTCCTTCCTCCGTAGCGGGGGTCGCCGATGGGATCCGAAGCGGCCCGCCCCTTTTTCGCAGGGGGCTAGGGGCTGGCGCCCTCCCGGTCACTGACTGGGCTTCGGCGGGAGCCCGGTTGAGTCGAGGCTTGCTACTCGAAGAAGAAACCAAGACCAAAGCCATCCAACCGCCGTCTACAACCAGAGGAGGACCCTTTGCATGCTCATCGCACCCCCAGCGAGGCCACAAAGAAGAGATGTTAGGAACGCGGGCTTGAGGCGCCAAGCTGGCGTGTCTGCCTCTCCGACCGACCTCGCGCTAGGGGTGGCATGCTGGCTTAGGACGCTCAAGGCCAACGGGAGAATTGAGGCAGGAGGAGGTTGCTTCCTGGGAGGCTTCACAGCCTTAGCAGATGGGATCCAGAAGAGCCACCGTCAGGAAGGGAAGCAACACTCGAGGAATTATAAACATAAGGTACTTACTCATCTATGGCGATGTACCTCCTCTGTTTCAATGGTCGGAAGGCGCCGCTGCTGCAGCTTGGGGACCCCTTCCTTTTGCGGAGCGCATCGAAGTCTACACGGAGCCGGCCGAAGCGTTGGACGTGGCGACCAGCGCAGGGCGCGGCTGGTGAAGCGCCTGAGGAGGCGACCTCAGGAGCGCCAAGCTGGGGAGAGCCATCCAGTTCCGCCTCACGATGACCTACTTGGGCCTCGGGAGCTTCGGCCTCAGGAGCAGTGGATTGCGTCGCCCCCTCAACTGCCACCCCAGAGTGAGAGTCACGGGCTCCCGGACATGGTGCCTCAGGAGCCACAGGCGGCATCGACACCTTGACACCCGCACCTCCGACCTCTAGTGGTGCTTGCCCCCCTACGTACACCCTTGGGGCAAGCTTGGCGCCAGCGACAAGGAGGGGAACCACGATGAAGGGGTTCTCGTGTGACCCCTCAAGACCGACTGGACACAGCCCCCATTCGTCAAAGGGGGGCATCTGCCCCGCGAACTCCACCCTGTTTGAGCAGCAGTACAAGACACAGCCCTCCAGTGGCATATCGGCTGGCGAGGGGTCGCCCGCCAGGACCTCAAGCACCGTTCTTCATGCCTCGAGTGGCGAGTTCTGACTCCTGAAGCCTCATGCGATCTTGGCCGACAGACATGGCCCATTGTCGGTGTCAAAACTGGCGGATCTTGGGTAGGGGGTCCCGAACAGTGCGTCTAGGCCAGATGGTAATAGGAGGCAGGGGACACGATGTTTTACCCAGGTTCGGGCCCTCTTGATAGAGGTAAAACCCTACGTCCTGCTTGATTAATATTGATGATATGGGTAGTACAAGAGTAGATCTACCACAAGATCAGAGAGGCTAAACCCTAGAAGCTAGCCTAGGGTATGATTGTTGTTGTCCTACGGACTAAAAACCCTTCGGTTTATAAAGACACCGGAGAGGGTTAGGGTTACACAACGTCGGTTACAAAGGAGGAGATATCCATATACATATTGCCTAGCTTGCCTTCACGCCAAGTAGAGTCCCATCCGGACACGAGACAAAGTCTTCAATCTTGTATCTTCATAGTCCAACAGTCCGGCCAAAGGATATAGTTCGGCTGTCCGGAGACCCCCTAATCCAGGACTCCCTCAGTAGCCTCCGAACCAGGCTTCAATGACGATGAGTCCGGCGCGCAGTATTGTCTTCGGCATTGCAAGGCGGGTTCCTCTCCGAATTCTGTGTACCTGTCGAAATAATGACCGGTTTCTTGTGAATGTTGCACTCCTTGGCTTCCACGCCCAATAATGGGCACTTTCCACGTGTCGAGCGAATGTGAAGAGCCATGGTGTTTTCACATTTACCCCCCTAGCTGTGTGAATGAGCCGCCTATTTAAAAAGACGAGGATTCAGATCCAAATCACACCATCCCCCCTTGGCGAGCCTTCATCGGAGCGCGCCCGACAGAGATCCATTCCATCATGGCCGGTCGACGCAGCTCCTCCTCTCGCACCCCTAGCTCCAAGCTTGGAGATTGGGAGAGATGTTCCGTCCCGCATAGCAAATTAGTGATGCTTCAGTCCAAGGGATTTCTTCCCCCGGCGTCCATGGTCCTGTTTCGAGCCGGGCTCGCCACCTATAATGGCGGAGAGCAAGCGGAGAGCCTTCCCAATCCCTCCAAGGGAGAGCGGGTATGCCTTGTCCCTTATTTAGTAAGAGGACTCAGATTTCCAATTCATCCGTTTCTCTGGGGGATCCTGGAGTTCTACGGCCTCCAATTGCACAATCTTACGCCTGCCTCCCTGCTGCATATCGCGGGATTCGTAGCCCTTTGCGAGTTGTTTTTGGGCTGTGAGGCTCATTTCGCTCTGTGGAAGAAGTTGTTCTGCCTTGTGCCCCGTTCTCATAAGGGGTCAATATATCAAGTGGGCAGAGCCTAAGTGTGGCGTATTGCCGGGACTGGATACCTGTCCGGGACCCCAAAGAAGATGTCCGAAGACTGGCCTTCAGAATGGTTTTATATAGAAGACGTCCCCCTCCCGGATCCTATTCGGATCGACCTTCCTGAGTTCGATAACGCCCCTTTGAAGAAGCGCCGGAGCTGGCGTCCATGGAGCTCCCTGGAGGAAGATGACAGGGACATTCTTTACCTGATGAGCCGGATAAGTTTTTTAGCTTGATCTAGATTGACCATGATCGAGGTCATGGCCACATGCAACATGCGGGGGGTGCAGCCGCTTCAGTATAGAGGCCATCCCATGTGGGATTTCAATGGGGAGGATGACGCCACCCTCCACGGCCGCAAAGGGCCGGGATCGGCTGCTGATCTAATAAAGATCTTATCCACATTGTACAAGGGAGAAGAGGAGGAATTCCTTCGTGTCAACCCGCAGGGCGGATTTTCTATGTACAATCCTCTGAGCTGGGTAAGTAGAGACTTTTTATCGCCCATCCATTTCGTATTCCCGTAGTTAAGTATTCATTCTAGCGATTTCATCGCAGGAGCTGCGCCAGGTTGTAAAGGAGATAAACAGCCCTCCTCCACAACCCGAGGACCCTGGACGGTCCCTTGACCCGGCCTCCCAGGAGGATCCGGACATATCTGTGGAGCTGATCGATGGGGTATTTTACCAAGCGAGTAATGACAATGCTTTGGTGGCCATTACGGCCGATTACCCTGGGCTAGTTCCAGCCTCACAGGTGACTGAGACCGAAGTCCCAACAGTTCAAAAAGGGATCCGTCCTTGCGCTTTTTTGATTGCCGTATAACAACCATGTTTTGCAGGGGAGGTCCTCGGGGCGGAAGGCCGAGCCTGTGGCAACTAGCCAACAAGGGGCCGCGAGGCCAGGCGGGCTGAAAAGACCCGCAGTCCGGATTGAGACACCGGTGTAGCGGTACGACACGCCGTCTTTATTGTAAGCCATTATTCAGAGGCATACTAACGCCCATGCCTTCTTTCAGGAAAAAGAGCGCTCGCCGGACTATACTCGGAGAGGCTACCAATCGCGCCTCCACCAGCCAGGCTCCAAGGCCGGATTCGGAGGCCGGAACGAATACGATGCGTGCGCCGGGCGCTCCTCCGACAGAGGATGCGGACAAACTGTCCGCCACCAATTCCGAGGTGGAAAGTGCCATGAACCACAGGCATCGCCAGACTGTTCTTCGTGACGCTTGTTTCTCCCAAGAGGCATTGGATGCCTTCAACTCGGGAGACGCGCACCTCTGTGCCACTCAAAATGGTCTAGCCAGAGCCACGGAGCAGTATGTAAAGACATACGGGTGAGAAAATTTGATAATTATATATATCAGTAGCCCCTGAGACTTGAAACAGTTAGGATAACTGATTTAAGGATCATTTGTTATGCAGGTTCTTACAGAAAAGAATACTCAACTGTCCCAGGAGCTGGAAGAATGCAAAGCCCAACTTCAGGCCGCACTGGCCGCAGCAGGGGAGCCCAAAGAGACCCCCCCTGGTAACATATCTTTTGAATGATAAGTATGATATAGAATGCGGTGTATATGTAGATCTGACAATAAAATTGCAGATGATGCTGGAGTAAATCTAGATAAGCAACAGCTCATACGCCAGCTGAAGGCCGTGAGAGCGTGCTTACGAGGGTGAGGCAGGAGAAAAATGATCTCCTAGATGCCAACACCAAGCCGCGTGGAACTACAAGATGTTCGTGCCCAACTATCGAACTCTGTTAAGGAAAATCGGCGGCTTCGACGCGGCATATTTAGTAAGTGCTTGAACGAACTTTGAAAAAGAGTTTGGCGAGGAAGCTGGCAGACAGAGTTATGTCTGTAGGTATGCTAACAGGTCGTCTTGCCGAGGAAATGCCCGGTTCAATGGATGACCTTCTTCCCGAGCTCTCACAGCTGCACGAACGAGTTCAGCAGGTGATGCAAGGCGTCGCCCAGGCCTTGTGGCCATCCGTCTCCATACCCAAAGGCCTTGGAGAGCTTGCAGAAAAGATAAAGGGAGCGCGGCGGTGCTTCTGATTATGGAAGATATCGGCCTGCCGTCAGGGCGCCAGGGAAGCCTAGGCGATGGTGAAGACACGGTACATGAAGGTTGACCCGAACTACATGGCCGAAGTCGGGCCTGTGGGGCCCGATGGGAAGGAGATCCCTGTGAGCTTAGTGTATGGCCAAGTAGAATTGGCCGCAAAGTATTCCCAACAGGACTGTAGACTAGACAGCCTGTTGGATGGTATTGAAGAGGAATTCAACCAGTCAAATTGACTATGTTATTTTAAAGTGACATGTATAATGCCTTCTAGCCAGATTGTAGATCGTTTGTCGTGGCGGACCTTTTCGCTTCAACCTCGGGACCCGACAGTCCGGAGTGTATCCGAATACCCTCTCGGTTATGTAAGAACCGGGGCATGCATGGAGACCAGGCGTAGGGGTCATTAGTGCTTTATCAGACAAGTGCCCAACTAGTTATGTTATATTACATGGGTAGTAAGAAACATCTTCCAGGGAGAATAGTTTCGTTAAGGGTTCCTTTCCCTGGGTAAGCAAGCCCTAAAGTGCATGTCCGGACTGCGAGAAGAAGCGCAGAAAAATCATCTTGGGGCAGATATGAATAATAAAAGTCATCTTTTATTCACCGACCGAATATTCCCTTAAGAACGCTAGCTTTCGGCTTCACCCAGTCTAAGGTACACGTCCGGCCGACCCGGCGGTAACAATCACAGAGGCGCTCCCCTTATGCCCTAGCCGAATTAACGGGAACGTAGGGCATAAATACAAGAGCCAGGCAACCCAGCTTGGCCAAAACTTAAGTCATATTGATGCATATAATGGTGAAAAAAGGTACATGTGGAAGTATAACACATGTGTTGGGCGTGAGGCCCAGGAAAATAACTTAAGCTTCAGTGAAAGAAGCCCCCAAGTATGAAGTGTGCGGCTAGCGCATCTGTAATGTATGAGTGAGGGATAAGGTGACCCTTGAAGGCCTAGAGAAATAAAAGAAAGAAAGGGAAACAAGACAGATGATGCATATGTAGAAAATGGACAAAGGGAGGGGACTAACATAGAGTCCAGTGCTAAGCGTAGAATCTTCGAAGCCTGGCTGCGTTCCATGGGTTCGGCTCGAGTCGACTAGTCGATGCATCCCGCAGTCGGTACGCTCCACCGGTCAGAACTTGGTCGATAATGAAGGGACCTTCCATTTGGGCTCGAGCTTGTTCTTTTTCTTATCCAGCAGCCGTAGAACTAGTTTGCCAACGTTACAAGTTTTGGCCCGTACTTCTCTGCTTTGGTATCTGCGAGCCTGTTGCTGGTAAAATGCAGAACGGGCTTTGGCTACGTCGCGCTCTTCCTCCAAGGTGTCCAGACTGTCCTGCCGATCGATCTCAGCTTCTCTTTCTTCGTACATGCGCACTCGAGGTGAGTCATGAATTATGTCACAGGGCAGGACTGCCTCTGCGCTGTACACCATAAAAAACTGTGTATATCCTGTACTACAATTCGGCGTGGTCCGTAGCCCCCAGAGTACAGAGTCGAGCTCCTCTACCCAGTGCGTGTCAGACTCCGTTAAGGAGCACACTAATCTGGGTTTAATGCCGCTCATTATAAGACCATTTGCTCATTCGACTTGACCGTTGGTTTGTGGGTGATAGACTGAAGCATAATCGAGCTTGATGCCCATTTTGCTGCACCAGAGTTTTACCTCGTCGGCCGTGAAGTTCGTGTAGTTATCAGTGATGATGCTGTGGGGGACGCCGTAACGGTGTACAACCCCGGATATGAAATCTATCACCGGTCCGGATTCGGCTGTTTAAACCGGTTTAGCCTCTTTCCATTTGGTGAATTTATCCACCATGACCAATAAGTATTTTTTTCTTGTGGGTTCCCCCTTTAAGGGGTCCAACCATGTCAAGCCCCCAGACCCCGAAGGGCCATGTAATGGGGATTGTTTGGAGGGCGGTGGGTGGCATGTGGCTTTGATTTGCAAAGAGCTGGCAACCAACGCAATGTTGGACCAAGTCATGTGCATCTGCCTGGGCCGTTGGCCAATAGAATCCTGTACGGAAGGCCTTGCTTACAAGAGCTCAGGCTGCGGCATGATGACCGCCGAGTCCGGCGTGAATTTCTGCCAAAAGGTTCCGCCCTTCCTCTTCGGAGATGCACCTTTGAAGGACTCCGGTAGCGCTTTTTTTGTACAATTCTCCCTCATGGACCTTGTAGGCCTTGGATCGCCGCACTATGCAGCGTGCCTCATTTTGGTCCTCCAGAAGTTCATGTCTAGTTAGGTAGGCCAGGAATGGTTCTGTCCACGGGGAAATAATGGCCATTATTTCGTGGGCTGAATGTGTTATTTTGGTGCGGAGCCTCCGATTGTGTCAGAGAGTTCAGTATCAGGTATTTTGGCCGGGTCCGGACTGTTGTTACCGGTGTCCCCTTCCCATGCTACGGATGGCTTGAAGAGCCGTTCCAGAAATATGTTGGGAGGGAACACGTCGCGTTTTGCGTCGATGCGGGCAAGGATATCCGCCGCCTGATTGTTCTCCCGAGCCACATGGTGAAATTCGAGCCCCTCGAACCGAGCTGACATTTTTAGAATGGCATTGCGATAAGCTGCCATTTTCGGATCCTTGGCATCGAAGTCTCCATTTATCTGGGATATCGCGAGGTTCGAATCCCCGCGCACCTCTAGGCGTTGAATGCCCGTGGATACTGCCATCCGGAGACCATGTAGAAGGGCCTCATATTCGGCTGCGTTGTTGGAGTCCGTATACATTATCTATAGTATGTATTGAATGGTATCTCCTGTTGGGGACGTCAAAACGACGCCAGCCCCCAGACCAACCAACATTTTGGAGCCGTCGGAGTGCATGATCTAGTTTGAATATGTGTCGTACTCTTTAGGGAGTTCGGCTTCCGTCCACTCAGCGACGAAGTCAGCCAAAACTTGTGACTTAATAGCTCGCCGTGGCTTGTAAGTTATGTCGAACGGGAGGATCTCAATGGCTCATTTGGCAATCCGGCCCGTCGTGTTGCGGTTGTTTATAATATCGTTAAGTGGTACTTCCGAGGCTACCGTTATCAAACACTCTTGAAAGTAGTGTCGCAGCTTCCGGGATGCCATAAATACCGTGTACGCTATCTTTTGATAATGCGGGTACCGTGATTTGCATGGAGTAAGGACAGTGGACACATAGTAAACCGGCTTTTGAAGGGGGAATTTGTGTCCCTCCACTTCTCGCTCGACGACGAGCACTGCGCTTACTACTTGATGAGTTGCCGCAATGTATAATAACATTGGTTCGCCAATGTTTGGCATGGCCAGGACTGGGTTTGTTGCCAATATGGCTTTTATTTCGTTGAGTCCGGCCGAGGCGGCATCCATCCACTCGAAGTGTTCGGTGTGCCGGAGGAGGCGATAAAGGGGTAATGCCTTTTCTCCCAAGCGGGAGATAAAGCGGCTTAGAGCCGCCATGCATCCAGTCAATTTTTGTATTTGTTTGAGGTCTGTTGGGGTAGCCAACTGTGACAATGCTCGGATTTTGGCCGGATTAGCTTCAATACCTCTACTGGAGACAATGAATCCTAGGAGCTTTCCGGCTGGTACGCCAAAAACGCATTTTTGCGGATTGAGCTTGATGTCATATGTTCGGAGGTTGTCGAATGTGAGCCTCAAGTCGTCTACTAGAGTTTCGACATGCTTGGTTTTAACGACCACGTCATCCACGTATGCCTCCACTGTTTTGTCGATCTGGTTTGCCAGACATGTCTGAATCATGCGCTGATATGTTGCGCCAGCATTTTTGAGCCCGAAGGGCATTGTGTTGAAGCAGAATGGGCCGTATGGTGTGATGAATGCCGTTGCGGCTTGGTCTGGCTCCGCCATTTTAATTTGATGGTAGCTGGAGTATGCGTCGAGGAAACACAATGAATCGTGTCCTGTGGTAGCATCGATGATTTGATCGATGCAGGGGAGGGGGAAGGGATCCTTTGGGCAGGCCTTGTTAAGGTCCTTAAAATCGATGCACAAGCGCTAGGATTTGTCCTTCTTTGGTACCATCACCAGGTTTGCTAGCCAGTCTGTATGTTTTATGTCTCTGATTAATCCGGCCTCCAATAGCTTGGCTAGTTCCCCTCCCATGGCTTGTCTCTTAGGCTCGGAGAAACGTCGAAGAGACTGCTTGACTGGCTTGAATCCTTTTAGGATATTTAGGCTGTGCTCAGCCAGCCTGCGTGGGATTCCTGGCATGTCTGAAGGGTGCCAGGCAAAAATGTCCCAGTTCTCGCGTAGGAACTCTGGCAGTGCGGAGTCGACATCAGGGTTTAATTGTGCCCCGATGGAAGCTGTTTTTGTAGGGTCCGTTGGATGGACTTGGAATTTGACTATTTTGTCCGCCGGTTTAAAGGAGGTGGACTTGGATCTTTTATCAAGTATCACATTGTCCATGTTCACCTTAGAGCGCAGCGTAGTTAGTTCCTCGGCCGCTAGGGCTTCGGATAGTGCCTTGAGGGCTAGTGCGCTGTCTTATTTTCGGCGCGGAGTGCTGTGTCTGGATCACTAGCAAGAGTGATGATTCCGTTGGGCCCGGGCATTTTGAGCTTCATGTACCCGTAATGGGGTATGGTTTGGAAGATTGTAAACGCCTCCCGCCCTAGTAGAGCGTGGTATCCGCTGCTGAACGGGGCCACTTGGAATGTAAGTTCTTCAGACCTGTAATTATCCGGCGTGCCGAATACCACATCTAGTGTGATTTTCCCAGCACAGCGTGCTTCCCGACTGGGGATGATTCCTCTAAATGTTGTGCTACTTTGCTCAATGCGGCTCTAGTCTATTTCCATCTTTTGAAGAGTTTCCTCATAGATGAGGTTTAATCCGCTGCTGCCGTCCATAAGTATCTTGGTGAGTCGAAAGCCGTCCACGATTGGACTGAGGACCAGTGCGGCTAGTGCTCGGGCTGTTCGGAATTTGGGTTCGTCACTGGCATTGAAGATAATAGCCGTGTCACTCCAAGGATTTATTTTTG
Organism: Triticum dicoccoides; assembly: GCF_002162155.2. Lineage (NCBI taxonomy): Eukaryota > Viridiplantae > Streptophyta > Magnoliopsida > Poales > Poaceae > Triticum > Triticum dicoccoides. The sequence continues at coordinate 627,115,299 of NC_041384.1, read as the reverse complement.
CTATGTGGCAGATTTCGGCCATGCTGCGGAGTGTTCGCTTGCGTCTATTATTTGACGCGAAGGTCTCAAAGACCGTTAACACCATATTGTTATCCACGGGATGGTGCTTTGTGGTTTTTGGGAGGAGTAGATCCTCACCACTTTTGGCCACCTGCCGGAGTATCCAACATGCTCTAAGGCTGTGCGTTGGTATTGCATCCGCTGTACTATGAATTTTGTAGGGTCCATTGAGCCATCCCTCCAGTACGGTTCCTTGTCCCGTAGAGGGCTTTTGCTTTTTGGTAGTTAACCCAGGTGTATTGTGATAATGCACCCTTTTATTTTGGACTGGGTTTGTATTCAGGGCCGGATTATCCCAAAATTTTATTTCGGTTTTCTAGGCGCTTTCCATCGCATAGTACTGTCGTACTATGGACACCAAGTTGGCAAAGCGTGTAATTTCGCGGTGACTTATGGCGTTGAGGATTCCCTTGTCCGTGCAATTATTGCAGAAGAATGAAATTGCGTCTTCCTCGCGGTAGTCCTTTATCCTGTTCATGACCAGGAGGAATCTGGCCCAGTAATGGTGTACTGTTTCTTCGGGCTCTTGCCTAATTTGGGATAGATCGCGTATGTTTGGGTGGGTGGGTGGAATTGAATCCGAATCCTTACCCAATCTGAGACTCAGGGGCCAAGGATTTTCCGAACTCGAAAGTTTGGATTCTTGGATGTTTTCCGATAAATCTAGCCCGCGGCCTGATTCTAGGTTCAGGCCTTGAGTGACGTCCTCCCCTCCGAGGGTATCCGGCTTGGAGGGATCGGGAATCCGGACATAGCTAGTCCTTAAGATAGATGAAGGGTTGCCGCATTGTTCCTCCACCACTGCAACGTGATGGGTGACCTGGGGAGAGTTCATCTCTCTCAGATCGGGTTTAGAACCAATCTGATCGTAGTCTGTAGCGACTCCCAGGGCGGCGATGCGATCCAAGAGCTCGTTCAGGGAAGAGAGCTCCATTGGATCTAATTGCTCGGCGAGTTCCGAGTTGACGTGAAGATTGCTTTCGATGACCCGAGAAGTCATCATCGGCGCAGCGGCCGAACAGGCGGTCATAAGAAAACCACCTAGCCGGAGAGTTTGGCCGATAGCCAAAGCTCCCTCCGCAATAGTGCCGTCTTTAAAGACGGGATGAGACATCCTTCCTGGTGGCGACGGCACAGCAGAACTCTCAATGAAAGCACCAATGTCGGTGTCAAAACCGGCGGATCTCGGGTAGGGGGTCCCGAACTGTGCGTCTAGGCCGGATGGTAACAGGAGGCAGGGGACACGACATTTTACCCAGGTTCGGGCGCTCTTGATGGAGGTAAAACCCTACGGCCTGCTTGATTAATATTGATGATATGGGTAGTACAAGAGTAGATCTACCACGAGATCAGAGAGGCTAAACCCTAGAAGCTAGCCTATGGTATGATTGTTGTTGTCCTACGGACTAAAAACCCTTTGGTTTATATAGACACCGGAGAGGGTTAGGGTTCCACAAGGTCGGTTACAAAGGAGGAGATATCCATATACGTATTGCCTAGCTTGCGTTCCATGCCAAGTAGAGTCCCATCCGGACACGAGACGAAGTCTTGAATCTTGTATCTTCATAGTCCAACAGTCCGGCCAAAGGATATAGTCCGGCTGTCCGGAGACCCCCTAATCCAGGACTCCCTCACCCATATTGGCTAGGAATGGCACTGTAGTGCGGCGATGCGGCATTAGAGGAACTCCTTCATCACCATGGGCGCAGTCAAGCCAAGATCTTTCAGCCTCTTCAACCAGAGCCAGACGAAGGCGAGGCAATGGCTCGCAAGCTTCTCGTGACCACAGCCGGAGCTGGGAACAGCGGGCGCCGATGGAGGCAAGAGCAAAGGGTTGAGCACTCCGACATCCACATACACCCACCGGGTCCGGAACCCGCTCGCAGACGGCGGGAGTTCAATGTCAATCCCCGAGCCGGCCATCGCCGCCACGGTCTAGAAGCTCAGGCACCCCGAGCACTGCCGGGGTCGGTCAGGTGCAACGAGAAGAAATGGCGCAGAAGGGCCACGGAGGGGGCAATGCCCACCATGGCCTCGCAGACAAAGGCAAAGACGGCAAGAAGAGTGACAAATTGGGGATCTAGGTGCAGCATATGAATATGGTAATGGGAAAGCACGTCGTTGAAGAAGGCGGAGATGGGAGGGACCAGGCCGGTCCACAGGGCGTCGAAAAAGAATTGGGCATCGTTGGTTGTTCTATCGATAAAAGCTTGGGACGCAGGCCAAGCCACCATCCCTCCTCATTCTTTGAACCTGGTGGCAAGCGCAGGGCGGGCCTTGTCCATGGTATCCCGATTGAGCACCCGCGATCGGCCGATGGCGGGCTCAGTGGCCGGAGGCGGGTTGGTTGAGGACAGGGGCCTCTCCCCCTTCTCCGTTTGGGTCGGCGCCATGGCGATGGAGAGGACTGAGCTTAGGTCGGATTGGGAGAGGAAGCTGAGGTTCGAAGAAGCGGAGGAGTTAGGAGCGCATTGCCAGCAATGGGGACATAACTATGTAGGACGCCGTGGCCGCCTAGCCAGGCGGATATCAAGGCTGCATCGGGAAGCAGGGCCGCCCATGTCCAATCGATCGCCATGTGTCAGGTACGGCCGCAGGCCGCATGCCGTTGGGGCCCGCGGCTCTCCGCACTTGCCCTTTGGCTTCTCCCCGAAGCCAAGTCCGAGCGCGCCTTGGGCCCGGGGGCTACTGTCGGCATTCTTGGAACGGGGGTCCCCAGACTTGCCTGCCTGCGACCCGCGGTGTGGCTCCACCAACGGCCATGTACGGCCCATCTTCACCAGCAAACACTCAAGACCCTCACGAGGGGCCAAGCCTCGCCAGGCGGACGACACAAGACCTCCTCGGGGATGGCCTCACCAGGCTGGTTCGCGAGGGGCGGAGAGATCAAGGCAAGGGACACCTCACGAGGTTTCTGTGACGCAAGCCATTACGACTGGAGCCAGGCGGGCGCCAGGCAGGCGTCAGCGTGCAGTGTCCTCGTTTCCTCTTTGGTGCTAAAGAGGCAAGCGCAGGCGAGGAGTCCCGAGGCATCAGGCAAAGGTTTCCATATCGGTGCAACAAGACCAAGACCAACAGGACGACAGGATAGAGGTCACCGTGGAGCCCAAGACAGCGTCGCCACTAGAGCCTTTGGCATGCGAAGACCACCTTTTGTCAGGATAACTTGTACTCGTTGTCTCCCTTTGAATTTGGCCGTTGTGGGATCCCTTCCCGCTCAATATTCGGGGAGGGGACCAGGGCCTCTATAAATAGGACTAGCCACCACCGTAGAAAGGGGACAACTGACCCAGATCACACTCAACCACATAAGCTCACCAAGCACAAGGGAACCTCTCCTCAGGACGCTGTTCTTCCCTTGTAACTGTTCATCCTTAGCCCGAGAGGCAATCCACCACACCACATTGGAGTAGGGTATTACACCACAATGGTGGCCCAAACCAGTATAAACTCTTGTGTCTCTTGTTCTTTGGGTTCGTCAGGCTAGGCCATGAGATCAGGATGTGTGCGAGCTAGAGGAGGAGAGATCTTCGTGCGCACCCCAGTGTTCGAACCTCAATAGTTTTTCCAGAACCCGAAATCCGACAACGGCAACCATCACATTTCTTGTTTCTACCACTACCACACCCACACGTGATTCCCACGATGCCGCTCCAACCCATGGCACCACGTCCCATGACGTGTGCCTCACCCCTCTCGGCCACACCACCCCTCCATCTTTGTGTGCATGACATGCCGGCCACCTGAAATGCGGCGAGCATCAAGTTTCTACCACAGCCACACGCGATTCCCACGACGCCGCTCAAACCCATGACACCACATGTCCCCCGACTTGCGGCTCACCCCTCTCGGCCCTACTGCCCCTTTACCTTTGGGAGCATTACATGTGGACCATCCACCTATAGGGTCCACACGTTATTGACTCAAAGGTAGGTGTAGTAAGGCGCTGAAGCTCCGTCCCGAGGGCCTCGAGAGGGAAACATAACTCCTGCGCTAGGCCTTGTGGTGCTACCACTGCAGGAAGTCGTGCCAAACTCGAGATTTGTTTGTTTACTATACATGCACGCAACGATTTAATGGACATTGTAGTCTCAACATGTGATGGGGAGCTCTAAATTTGAATTTGAAACTTATAAAACAAATAAACTGGGAGAGAGGGAGTATACCGTAGGATGTGTCCCATACGAAACAAGTCCCCTGGTTTGTGACTACGAAGATGCGGTTAGAAAGGAGCACAGCGTCTTCGTACTCGTACAACAACAAATCGGTCGTAGACAGCATGGTCCACCTTTGACCACCATGTGTAAGGTTCGTGCTATCTTCTTCAATCTCATGGTGGTTCCATCATACCAATTCAGGCGACGGCCCATTGCATGGCTGATCCCAATGTTGGACAAAGGTTCTACGGGAACGGTGTCACCGTTGTAAATGTTGTGCAAATTGATGTTGGTACCCTCACGTACATATGCAAGCCAATCTCCACTCGCACCAAGCCTAACCTGTGAAACATTGGGCAGGGGGAGAATTAGGAAATGGACAGGGAAGTAGTCTTTAGAATGCATTTACTATGTGATCAAACTCATCTTACCTCCTCATCGGACAAAATCCAAGTGCCCCTCAACATCGTCATCACAAGGGGCATCAACTTGCAACTACGACCACGCCACGCTGGAGAGACCCCCAAGTAAACACCCTCATGCGTTGCACGAAACATCAAGATGCATTTGTATGAGTAGTTTATCTTGTGAGAGAAAATGATGAACGAGGGAGGGCCTTATTTACAAATGTGGAGAGGGGCACAGGTATCTTTTTGCAAAATTACCATAGTTTTCTTCCTATTCGTCATATATAAATCAGATGGCCTATATTACAAGATGGCAGGCACACCATCATCACCAACTCTGTTTTTATAAGATTTAAGAGAGTTGTAGACTAGCAAGATGCCCGTGCGTTGCATGAAACATCAAGATGCATTTGTATGAGTAGTTTATCTTGTGCGAGAAAAGGATGAACGAGGGAAGGCCTTATTTGAAAATGTGGAGAGGGGCGTGGGTATCTTCTTGCAAAATTGCCATAGTTTCCTTCCTATCCGTCAGATATAAATCGAACGGCCTATACCGCAGGATGGCAGGCACACCATCATCAACAACTCTGTTTTTATAAGAGTGGAGTAGAGATAGAGATAGAGACTACTACTACCAATGTGCTGGCCCGTGCATTGCAATGGATCCAAAGTAGTAGAATAATACTTGTTCACGGGCTTCAAATATAAACACTCTAGTTTTGATATACATATATCAGTAAAAATAAATCATGCTTCACTCAAAATATATTCCTCGAGCTGTTTTGATGAGGTGAGGGACGGGTGTGGCTGGTTTGAAGATAACAGGTTTAAAAAAATTGGGGCTGTTTTTTTACATTTTGTAGTGTGGCACGGCACCCGGTGCACCTAAGTGTCTGAAAAAAATGAGTTTGGGTCGGTGGCACACCCTGCGGTAAGATGCCCATGTGAGCTTCTTCCATAACTAGCAAGATGCCCATGCATTTCAGGGAACATCAAGAAGCATTTTTTACAAAACACTTATTGTGATTGACCCTTGCAGGAGTAATCCCATGTGTAAAAACTAATGATATCTCAAGAATTTATCAGAAAAATGATATCTTTGGAAAAAGTTTTCTCTACTACTGCTCCTTTTAGTGAGCGCTATGCAATGCATGTGTGAGCAGACATGACAACTTGTCCATGGAAGTTGAACCACGATGACCATCATGTTTCTTGTTTCTACCATTGCCACACCCACACGCGATTCCCACGATGCCGCTCCAACCCACGACACCACGTCCCCCGATGTGCGCCTCATCCCTCTTGGCCCCACCGCTCCTCTGCTTTGTGTGCATGACATGCGGGCCAGCTGAACTGCGGTGACCATCAACTTTCTACCATAGCCACACCAGATTGGATGCGGTTTGCCTGCTCCGCTCCTGTGCTCCGATCCGTACTCCCGCACCATCGATTTTTCATCTAGTGGCTATGACACATTTCGTCCCGGGCATCAATCCTCAGCTGGAGTACTTCTGTACTACAGGTAGTACCCGCCAGTGTGGCCATCTACGCCTCATAACGCCCCGGTGCCAGCTCTGGCACCCTCTCCATGGCCATGCCACCACCGGCCGGTACATCTCGAACGAGTGAGTCGCGAACCACGCCACCACCATGAGAATGACATGTGGGCCAACTGCATTTAAGGTCCACATGTCATTGACTCATAGGCCGGCGCACTAAGCCACTGAAGCTCGGTCCCGTGGGCCCAAAGAGGGAAATGTAACTACTGTGACTGGCCTTGTGGTGCTCTCGTAGTACGAGCTCGTGCCAAACCCGGAATTTGTTTCTTACTACTACCAATGTGCCGGCCCGTGCGTTGCAATGGATCCAAAGTATATCTATTTGGAGTGCACTCTAAACACATAATCTATTTATTTTTCTCTAACCTTTCATAGCCATGCAACCAAGCCACATAAGCTTCATGGGTGCCCCCCACGTCATATTATTCATACTACGTTGACCGAAAAAAGACAAATCACCAAAACAAGATCTTCCCTTTTTTGTTCCTACAATGTTGTGTCGTGCACATACCTAGTTGTATAGTGGTAGTACTAGTTGTAGTACAAACTTCGTACTAGTAGGAGTAGTAGTACGGAATGCTCCTACTATATCAACGAGCCCCATCTGACACCAAATTTCTCGGCTTCCGTGCTGCAGCTAGATCTTCTCCTCGTTTCTGTTTTCCAACCCGGCGGCGGGCGGGGTGCAGTTTGCCAATAGTCGGTTTGCTCAACGATGGTCCCACATGAAAGTGAAAATGCTAGGCAACATGTCTTCCCTAGCTATGTGGCATGCCGGACGGGCCGTGGAGTACTCCCGATTCCCGGACGTGTGGGGGTGCGACGCGAACGCGACAGGCCTTTTCCTTTTACTAGCAATGTGCCCATGCGTTGCGACGGATCCAAAGTAGTAGAATAGTAGTACTTGTTCACAAACTTGAAAGAAATCACTCTTGTTTTGATATACATATGTACCACTAAAAATATATTAATTTTCACTCAAAATATATTTGTCAGGATGTTTTGATGATGTGAGGGAGGGATGTGGTTGCTTTCAAGATAATAACGGGTTTCCTGCAAATTGGAGCAGAGAAGTGGGAAATTGTTGCAAAAATGCCACAACTTACCTCACAGCCATTAGATGCAGATCTAATGGTCAGAAATGACGGATGGCAGACACACCATCATCACCAACTGAGTCTTTTATAGGAGTAGTAGAGAAACATGTATAAATTGTATCATTTGGTTCTACTCCTTGGCACGATTGATAGATAGAAATAACAATTGGAAACGCTAGGGCAGGGCTATTTGCACCAGATAAGCAGGGTACGTAGTAGCTAGGTTGGCGCATCGTTGGTTTGGTAACATGCGGTCCGACATGTTCTAGTGTTTCTAGCAAGATGCCCATGCGTTGCACGAAGTTGATGGAAAAGGTAAGCACAACTTATAAATTGATGGATGGAGTACTAGTTACAGTGATGCATATAATTAAGCAAAGGGATTGCACATGTCGGTATTGACTAGAACGAGAATGCAATAGCACAATAAGAATTAAGGCCACGATGATGCGATCGCAGTGGTGGTTACACAAGGCAAGAAGAAAGATGCATCCATCAACGTACGACCTCCTCCTCCTCAACTTAGTGCGCCGGGCCACCGACCGGCGGCTAAGGAGTGGCGGATTTTGTGGCGAGGTCAAGGTGCTTCTCAGCGCTTCCAGTCGGTTGAGGAAGGCTAATGTCGTAGCGTCCTCACTCGCCTTGTAGATACCTATGTACACGATTTGCTCGTACACGTGGATGCGTAGGTCGACAAATTCTTGTAGGGCGAGGCTGTAACGCCCCGGACACACCCGCCGGTGGTCGTTACTCCTGGTGGGATCTAGACTGTCCCCACAGATCAATACTAGTCTTTTCTGTGCACTTTGTCCTCACTCATGCGCACCCGGGAGCAACTTCCCGGTCGGTCACCCATCCTGACACTACTCCAAGCAGAGCACACTTAACTTTGGAGTTCTGTCCGAATGGTCTACCGGAAAAGAAGGAATTCCTTATTGATATGAGTAGTCTATCATCCCTAATAAGCCAGGCCATCACATACACCCCCACTCAGAGGAACCGACGTCCTCGTCGGGCCACAGGAACGTTCCCTTTTGGCACAAACGTCTGTGCTTCCAGTCCGGTACATGTGCCATGCCGGGTGCCACGACGGGTCACAAACGTCATGAACAACATGACCACGCACCTGTCCGCAACCATCCGTGTAACCATGAGGGTCGGCTCTGATACCAACTTGTAACGCCCCGGACACACTCGCCGGTGGTCGTTACTCCTGGTGGGATCTAGACTGTCCCCACAGATAAATACTAGTCTTTTCTGCGCACTTTGTCCTCACTCATGCACACCCGGGAGCAACTTCCCGATCGGTCACCCATCCTGACACTACTCCAAGCTGAGCACGCTTAACTTTGGAGTTCTGTCCGAATGGGCTACCGGAAAAGAAGGAATTCCTTATTGATATGAGTAGTCTATCATCCCTAATAAGCCAGGCCATCACAGAGGCGCCTCGCGGTGAGCGCGACTGTCAGTGTCAAAACCGGCAGATCTCGGGTAGGGGGTCCCAAGTTGTGCGTCATGGATCGATGGGTAACAGGAGACGGGGGACACGATGTTTTACCCAGGTTCGGGCCCTCTCCATCGAGATAATACCCTACTTCCTGCTTGATTGATCTTGATGAATATAGGGTTACAAGAGTTGATCTACCTCGAGATCATATGTTGTGGTCTAAGACCTAAGGGTATGATGAGTAATGTCATAATAATCTATCGACTAGCCTGGCCTTGGCTTATATAATGCACCAGAGGCCTAGGATAACAAGAGTCCTAGCCGAATACGTTGGTGGAGAGGAGTCCATGTCTTAATCACCAAGTCTTGTGGAATACTCCTTGTATGTGGCATGGGCTGCCCGAAGCGTCCCATGAGTGAACCGCCATGGGGGTCCTCGGCGCGATCCACCTAGTCGGGAGACGATGTGGTGAGGACCCCCTAGTCTAGGACACCATCAGTAGCCCCCTGAACCGGTTTTCAAGTTGGGGACGCTCCTCGATCCTTCCAAACTGTTCTTCATCTTCGGTCGTCGGTCTTGAAAACTGGTTCAACAAATCTTCTCATCTTCGATCTTGAGGATCGCCGAAGTAAATCTGAAGAGTTTACACGTTGGGTATCCGAGGAGCCCCTTTAAGTTATCGACCTTTATCAATGCCTTGTTATTTTTACGCCCACCTCGGGCTTGAAGTTGTTCCTGGGCGGCGGTGTCCTCTTGCATCCGAGCTCCAACTCCGGACTGCATTCGAGGTATCTATTGCAGCCGAGCACCAACGTCGGACTGTATCAGAGCTCCAACGCCGGACTGCATCTGAGCTCCAACACTGGATTGTATCCGAGGTGTCATACATCACCTTGGCTTGAAGAAGTTTAAAGGAGGTTAGCTGAGCTTAATGCCGGAAATGCCCTCTATAGAGCCAACCACTTGCGTCCGAGCTTTATGCCGGACTACTTCCGAGGTGATGCACCACCTCGGGCTTGGGTTGATTGTTTACGGATTTTATTTCTGATGCATGTAAATTTATTTGCTGTCAATATGTATAACTAGTAGCCCTCAAGGTGTGTGTTGGTCTAAAACCCATGATGCACCTGAAGGAAAACATGAAACCGCTGATCCTAGTAGCCCCTGCTACCTCTTGAGCACTGCGTTGGATTTCCTTGAAGAGGAAAGGATGATGCAGCAAAGTAGCGTAAGTATTTCCCTCGGTTTTTGAGAACCAAGGTATCAATCCAGTAGGAGGCTACGCGCTAGTCCCTCGTACCTGCACAAAACAAATAACTCCTCGCAACCAACGGGATAAGGGGTTCTCAATCCCTTCACTGTCACTTACGAGAGTGAGATCTGATAGATATGATAAGATAATATTTTTGGTATTTTTGTGATAAATATGCAAAGTAAAATAAAAGCAAAGTAAAAAAGCAAAGGAAATAACTAAGTGTTGGAAGATTAATATGATGAAGGTAGACCCTGGGGCCATAGGTTTCACTAGTGGCTTCTCTCAAGAGCATAAGTATTTTACGGTGGGTGAACGAATTGTTGTTGAGCAATTGACAGAATTGAGCATAGTTATGTGAATATCTAGGTATGATCATGTATATAGGCATCACGTCTGAGACAAGTAGACCGACTCCTGCCTGCATCTACTACTATTACTCCACTCATCGACCGCTATCTAGCATGCATCTAGAGTATTAAGTTCATGAAAACAGAGTAACAGCTTAAGCAAGATGACATGATGTAGAGGTATAAATTCATGCAATATGATAAAACCCCCATCTTGTTATCCTCGATGGCAATAATACAATACGTGCCTTGCTGCCCCTACTGTCACTGGGAAAGGACACCGCAAGAATGAACCCAAAGCTAAGCACTTCTCCCATTGCAAGAAAGATCAATCTAGTAGGCCAAACCAAACTGATAATTCAAAGAGACTTGCAAAGATAACCAATCATACATAAAAGAATTCAGAGAAGATTCAAATATTGTTCATAGATAATCTTGATCATAAACCCACAATTCATCGGTCTCAACAAACACACCGCAAAAAGAAGATTACATGGAATAGATCTCCATAAGAGAGGGGGAGAACATTGTATTGAGATCCGAAAAGAGAGAAGAAGCCATCTAGCTAATAACTATGGACCCAAAGGTCTGAGGTAAACTACTCAAACTTCATCGGAGAGGCTATGGTGTTGATGTAGAAGCCCTCCGTGATGGATGCCCCCTCCGGCGGAGCTCCGGAACAGGCCCCAAGATGGGATCTCGTGGATGCAGAAGGTTGCGGCGGTGGAATTAGGTTTTTGGCTCTGTCTCTGATTGTTTGGGGGTACGTAGGTATATATAGGAGGAAGAAGTATGTCGGTGGAGCAACAGGGGGCCCATGAGGGTGGAGGGCGCGCC